>NC_132923.1:109312454-109644954 GCF_047675955.1 Chlorocebus sabaeus
CAAACTTCTGAGCTCAAGAGATCCACTCGCCTCAGCCTCCCAAAGTGCAGGGATTACAGGTGTGAGCCACTGTGCCCAGCCTCAAACATCCCTTTTTAATAATTTCACTCATTTTATAAATGGGGTTACACATGGACACGGAAAGGGAAAATAACCTGCTCGAGGTTAATACACGGAAGAGGAGGGATTCAGTCACAGATGTGCTCACCCTGCAGAGTCCATGATCTTTCTGACTTCACTTTATCTTTCAAAAGCAAAGGAAGGCTGGGTGCCTGTAATCCCAGCACTCTGGGAGGCCAAGGCGGGTAGATCACCTGAGGTCAGGAGTTCAAGACCAGCCTGGCCAACATGGTGAAACCCTGTCTCTACTAAAAATACCAAAATTAGTCAGGCATGGTAGTGCAGGCCTATAATCCCAGCTACTGGGGAGGCTGAGGCAGGAGAATAACTTGAATCCAGGAGGTGGAAGTTGCAGTGAGCCAAGATCGTCCCGCTGCACTCCAGCCTGGGAAACAGAGCAAGACTCCGTCTCAAAAAAAAAAATGCAAAGAAAAACTTAGTTGCTATGAGCAGGACTTATGCACAACTGAGAGGATTTGTATAATTTAGATAGCCAATGAGGTAGGGAGAGAAAATATACTAAAAAAAGGAGGAACCAAAGGCCAGGCACAGTGGCTCACGCCTGTAATCCCAGCACTTTGGGTGGCTGAGGTGGGCGGATCACCTGAGGTCGGGAGTTTGAGACCAGCCTGACCAACATGGAGAAACCCGGTCTCTACTAAAAATATAAAATTAGCCGGGCGTCGTGGCACATTCCTATAATCCCAGCTACTAGGGAGGCTGAGGTAGGAGAATCGCTTGAACCTGGGAGGCGGAGGTTGCGGTGAGCCAAGATCGCACCACTGCACTTCAGCCTCGGCTGTTAACAACAGCTAAACTCCGTCTCAAAAAAAAAAAAAAGGAGGAACCAAATGAGCAAAATATAAACTGAAAGATAGAGTTGAGGAATGTAAAGACAATAGCCTTCCTAGCAAAGAGTAAGGAAGAGTAGAAAATATGGCTAATTTGGGTTAAGATCGCAGGGAGTGAAAGCAAGGTGGAATATTAAGATCTGATTTAGGCCGAGCGTGGTGGTTCATACCTGTAATCCCAGTACTTTGGGAGGCCGAGATGGGCAGATCACCTGAGGTCAGGAGTTCAAGACCAGCCTAGCCAACATGGTGACACCCTGTCTCTACTAAAAATACAAAAATTAGCTGGGTGTGGTGGCAGGCGCCTGTAATCCCAGTTACTCAGGAGGCTGAAGCAGGAGAAATGCTTGAACCCAGGAGGTGGAGGTTACAGTGAGCCAAGATCACACCATGGCACTCCAGCCTGGGTGACAAAGTGAGACTCTGGCTCAAAAAAAAAAAACCACAAAACAAAACATCTGATTCAGTAGACAACAGAGAGCCACCTCAGGCTCTTGAGGAAGTGAGCAGTATAATACAAACAGGACTTTAGACATAGTGCTGATAGCATTATCAGTATAAACTAGAATGGGGCGAGACCATAATCAGAGACACTATGAATATGCTGCTGAAATACAGATGTTGAGCTGATGAAGAGTTAAGAGGATGGCAAAGAAACATAAAAAGTAAGGGGCAAACATGAAAATAACTTTGAAAGTAGAACTCCAAGGATTTCATAATAATCAATTTAAAAGTTAAACTCTTCTTGCTTTGGGAGACTGAGGTAGGAGGATGGCTTGAGGTCAGGAATTCAAGACCAGCCTGGGCAACAGAGCGAGACCCCCGTCTCTAAAAAACTTTTACAACTTGTCAGGCGCAGTGCCACATGCCTGTAGTCCTAGCTACTTGGGAGACTCAAGTAGGAGGATCGCTGAAGCCCAAGAGTTTGAGGTTACAGTGGGCTACGACTGCACCACTGCATTCCAGCCTGGGTGACACGGTGAGACCTCCACTCTTCTTATTCTGTTAGTAAACAAGATCACATCAATAGCAACATAAACAACAGAAATGCTGCTGGGTTTTTTGTTGTTGTTGTTTTGTTTTGTTTTTTTCTGAGATGGAATCTCACTCTGTCGCCCAGGCTGGAGTGCAGTAGAGCAATCTTGGTCTTGGCTCACTGCAACCTCTGCCTCTCCGGTTCAAGCAATTCTCCTGCCTGGGCCTCCCGGGTAGCTGGGACTACAGGCGCCCACCATCACGCCCGGCTAACCTTTTGATTTTTAGTAGAGGCGGGGTTTTGCCATGTTGGCCAGGCCGGTCTCGAATGCCTGACCTCAGGTGATCTGACTGCCTCGGCCTCCCAAAGTGCTGGGATTACAGGCATGAGACACCGCGCCTGGCCAGAAATGCTGTTCTTCAATCCCTTCAGAGTTAACTTTGAGGTTAATAGGTTTTTAGCTATATCTGCCTCAGCAATACTTGCCCAGACACTTCGTTCCACAGTAAGTCAAATATTTTTCCTCTGTACCCAACGCATACTGATAACCACCACTTGTACCAGGCAGTCACCCTTAGCTGTACCTGTAACAACCCACGCAGTGAGCTGCCTTATCTCAGGCTGGATGTGCTCAGCAATTCCAACCCCATATCTGTGGCTCAACAGTTTAGAAAAAAGAATCACTGTTCTCTCAAACTTTTAATGGGTACAAGTCCTTGCAGGACTGTATGGGTGTGTGGGTATATGTATGTCTGTGAGCTCACATTCTAAGGGTATATTTGGGTGTGCTGGTCTCTTGGCAAGGTTTGGGGATAGGTACTAGCTTGATAACTGAGTAGATGCAATATCATCAATTTCAGACAATATCAATTTCAGACTTCCCATTTCTCCCCAAACAATTCCAAGGGAAGAATTCCTTTTTTTTTTTGAGACGGGAGTCTTGCTCTGTCATCCAGACCTGAGTGCAGTGGCACAATCTCGGCTCACTGCAACCTCCGCCTCCTGGTTTCAAGCAATTCTCCAGCTTCAGCCTCCCGAGTAGCTGGGATTACAAGCATGCATCACCACGCCTGGCTAAGTTTTTTGTATTTTTAATAGAAACAGGGTTTCACAATGTTGGCCAGGCTGGCCTCAAACTCTTTGTGATCCGCCCGCCTCAGTCTCCCAAAGTGCTGGGATTACAGGTGTAAGCCACCATGCCTGGCCTGAAAGAATTTCAGCTCACACTGCCTAGGGTCACACAATATGGTATGTACCACACAGTACAAGGGGATAGAGGCAGGAAGAGTTCCAAAATGGTAGAAATGCCTCATTCATTCAAATCAATTTGATACAATTTATTGTGCATCAAGATCCTATATAATATGATCTCTGGTTACCTCTCTGGCCTCTTTCCCTATTCTGCCTCCTTTTTCTAACTGTGCTCCAGCCACACTAGCCTCCTTGCTCTTCTTTGAACACATCAAAGTCTTTGCTCTTGCCCTATACCTAGAACGCCTTTCCCAACTACTCACACAGCTCTCTCGCTCACTTCATTCACACGTCTACTCAGTCAAATGTTACCTCCTCAGAGAGGTCTTCCTTGATCAACTAAAATAGTGCACCCACCCTCCCTCTTCCCTGACTCTCTATCTACTTACCCTGCTTTGTCTTCATAGCATTTATTATTACTTGACATTATTTATATGTGTGTGTACATATGTGTGTATACATACCCCTCCACACACAAATACACATACATATGCAATGAGGGGAGGGATTTTACCTCTTGTTCATTGCTTTACCCCAGCACATAGCAGGAGTTCCAGGAATATTTGTTGCATAGTGGATCAATGAATCTTCCATATGTTTGGGACTGAGATAAGTACTGGAAATATAAAGATGAATAAGTCATGCCCCTTGACTCAAAGGAGCTAACAAACTGATGGAGGAGATGAACACACCACAAGAGAAAGCACCACAGCTTCAGGTATTTCCCCCACAGAGTGTCCTCTGGAGAGTGAAAAAACAAGTTATTTGCATACTTGTAAACCTGAAGTGTTAACTGCTATAGCACTGTTATTGATTTATTTATTTTTAATTTTATTTGTTTATTTAGAGACAAAATATTACTCTGTCACCCAGGCTGGAGTACAGTGGCAGAATCACAGCTCACTGCAGCCTCCAAATCCTCGGCTCAAGAGAGTCTCCAGCCTCAGCCTCCTAAGTAGCTAGGACTACAGGTACATGCTACCACATCTGGCTAAATTTTTTTTTTTTTAAGAGATGGGGTCTCGCTATATTGTCCAAGCTAATCTCAAACTCCTGGCCTCAAGTAATCCTCCCTCCTCGGCCTCCTAAAGTGCTGGGATTACAGGTGTGAGCCACTGAGCACAGCCCAGAACTGTAATATTAATAAAAAGTTATAAAAAGACAAATTGCTGGTCATAAGAGACAGACCTAGTTTCAAATTCAGATATTGTCATTTGTTAGCAGGGCAATTACTTAACCTTTATAGTTTGTTTCCTAATACGTAACATGGAAATGATCCTGGTGCTTCAGCGTTGTTATAAGATAATGCATATAAAGCACTTTTCATACTGCCTGGAACACAGTATGTACTCAAACGTTAGCTATTAATATTACTAACAGTTGACTTAAATGATCCCCTTGGGCCCAATGCCCAATCAATAGCTAAATCTTACCAATTCTATCACCAAGGAAACCTCTCCTATCATTTCCTTTCTCTTCATGTTCACAGCCCTAACTGGTATCTCTGATTCCAGTCTCTCTCCCTTTGAATTCAACTCACACTTTCCTGAAGAATTAAATCCAAGCCCCTTAGCTTAGCATTTAACATCCTTCATGTTTGGGCCCCAATTTACCTTTCAATCCTTTTTTTCCCACTACTTTCTGGAATCCACCACTCTAGCCAAATTAAATTACTCTTCTAGATATACCCTATGCTTCCCCACTATGATGCCTGTTCATTTTATTCCCTCCTGGAATGCTCTTCTCTTTACCTTCAAAGGTCCAAATCTTTCCATCCTCTTTCCAGGCATAACTCAAATGCCATAATGCCTTCTCAATTAAAAACAATCTGTCTCTCCCCAGAATACCTTCATGTTATTTATATGTCTTTTATAGCACCAATCCCTTTTAACTTTATATTTTGCTTATGTACTCTGCAGGTTATCTGTTGAAAGATCCATGCCAGTTCTTACACTTACTACATACTCAAATAAATGTATGTTGAAGGCTAGGCATGGTGGCTCATATGTGTAATCCTGGCCTATTGGGAGGCCAAGGTGGGTGGATCACTTGAGAACAGGAGTTCAGGACCAGCCTGGACAACATGGTGAAACTCCATCTCTACAAAAAATATAAAAATTAGCCAGGCATGGGCCAGGCGCAGTGGCTCATGCCTGTATTCCCAGCACTTTGGGAGGCCAAGGCAGGCGAATCACGAGGTCAGGAGATCGAGACCATCCTGGCTAATACGGTGAAACCCCATCTCCACTAAAAATACAAAAAATTAGCCGGGCGTGGTAGTGGGCGCCTGTAGTCCCAGCTACTCAGGAGGCTAAGGCAGGAGAATGGTGTGAACCCAGGAGGCGGGGCTTGCAGTGAGCGGAGATTGTGCCACTGCACTCCAGCCTGGGCGACACAGCAAGACTCCATCTCAAAAAAAAAAAAAAAAAAAAATTAGCTGGGCATGGTGGTGCACACCTGTAGTCCCAGCTACTTGTAGGGCTGAGGCAGGAGGACTGCTTGAGCCAGGGAGGTTGAGGCTGCAGTGAGCTGAAATCATGCCACTGCACTCCAGCCTGGGCGACAGAGCGAGACTCTGCCTCAAAAAAAAAAAAAAAAAAAAAAATTTAAATGTAAATTTAAAAATGTATGTCGGATCTACCTTTGGGAGTATTCTGGTTATATATATATATACATATATATATATATCAGCATGTATATAATATTCATTCAACATGTATCCATCTATCCATCTTCATGTGTATATTATATATTAAATATAATATTATATATGATATATATAATATTGAATACATGTTGAATGAATATTTTGCAAATAGATATTAAAATCAGATTTAGCTTCAACAAGAAAATTTCAGCCTTGAACTAGAATTTTCTGATCTAACCTGTATTACAGCTCCTTCACAAAAGAAAACTGGAACAAAAAGTACTACACTTTCTTTTTTTTTTTTTTTTTTTTTTTTGAGACAGAGTCTCGCTGTGTCGCCCAGGCTGGAGTGCAGTGGCCGGATCTCAGCTCACTGCAAGCTCCGCCTCCCGGGTTCACGCCATTCTCCTGCCTCAGCCTACCGAGTAGCTGGGACCACAGACGCCTGCCACCTCGCCCGGCTAGTTTTTTGTATTTTTTAGTAGAGACGGGGTTTCACCGTGTTAGCCAGGATGGTCTCGATCTCCTGACCTCGTGATCCGCCCGTCTCAGCCTCCCAAAGTGCTGAGATTACAGGCGTGAGCCACCGCGCCCGGCCAAGTACTACACTTTCTAACCAGTGGTCATATTATTTTTTTTTTAGTTCTGGATTTTAAGAGGTCACATACCCTTCCTTTCACTTCCAGAGTCTCCATTGCTTTTGATCAGAAACTTCTCAAATTCTACAATATACATTTAGATTTAAAAGCAAAGTGAGCCTGGGCAACATAGTGAGACCCCATCCCTACAAAAAATTTAAAAATTAGCCTGGCATGGTAGATGCATCCTTGTAGTCCTCGCGACTCAGCAAGCTGATCAGGAATTCAAGGTTATAGCGAGCTAGGATCGCTCTACTTCACTCAGATCACTGCACTCTGCCTGGGTGACAGAGCTAGACTCTGTCTCTTAAAAACAAATTTAAAGTATTTAATTTTTTAAAATTAAAAAAATTAGGCTGGGCACAGTGGCTCACGCCTGTAATCCCAGCACTTTGGGAGGCTGAGGTGGGAGAAGTGCTTGTGCCCAGGGGTTTGAGACCAGCCTGGCCAACACAGCAAGACTTCATCTCTACAAAAAAGAAAAATTTTTTAAAGTTTAAAAACTAAAGCAAAGTGATATTATTTAAAATACAGAATTGTAATTCAGGACTAACTAGTTCTACCTATTAACAGAGTACGCCAAGCTCACAAAACACAATAATAAACAATAAGGATGATGACCACCATTCTTTCCAAGTAAAGCTGTTGCTGATCTCCTGTTTATAAGGTTCCAAGACGATTTTCAAGCCCAAGAAACACCCTGTATTTGACTCATTCAGCTACAGTTTCACTCAGACCCTAATGGGCAGGAGGGAGTTTTAAGACAAGCAATACCATTCTGAATTTCACCAACAACTCTACCATGCATTACTTGCTCTGTGGTTGTGGCTAAGTCTCTTAGCTTCCCTGTGTACCAGATTTGTTCAAGAGCAGCTAAGTAGGGAAGGAAAACAAAAGCCTCATCTGCCTGAAATCCAAAAATATACCCCAATGCTTTGTTACAAAAGACAAAATAATGTAAGTTGAAATGTTGCTGGTGAATTATCTTCATTAAAACAGAAGTCATCCCACCTCTCAAATACCAGTCATTGTGTCTGATTTCCGAATTCATTACAGGAAGAACTGTGTATTAAGTCATCCAAACACATGCACTCTCCACTTCCCTTAATTGAAAGTTGTTGATTTCCGAGGAGCCAGGGGCTGAGCAGACTGTAAACCTAAAGCCTAAATCAGTAAACAACCCCATCCAAACTGGCCTAAGAGGAAAGCGAGGTGGGTGGGGAGGAAGGTGGATGACAGGAGAAACTCGGCTGACCACTGCGCCAAGTCAACGCACTCACAGCTCTCGAGATGACACACACTCCCCTTCCCACCCTCGGGCTGTCAAGTCGGCTGTTTTGGTCCCAGCACCGTGGGGGCAGAACTCCAGAGAAGCAGCTCAAGCTTCAGCTGGGGCCGGGGACCCTCGGGCAGCCCGGGCCTGACAGACTGGGGGAGGCAAGCCCACCGCCCCCAGGGTGGACAGCCCGAGACAGCCCCAGGTGTGGCCTCGGCCGTAGCCCCAGCCGGGCTCCGCGACCCGGCAGTCTCACCCAGGCCTGTCCCGGGGACAGCTCCCGCCCCCCAGCTCGGTACCCCGGCTCACTGGCTTGGCTGATCCGCTGGATGTTGCCGCTGCACGTCTGGATGATGCTGCTGAAGTCCCGGAGCTGGGGCCCCGAGGGCCCCGGGTTCCGGTACATATCTAAGGGACCGTATGACATGACGAGGAGCTGAGACCTGCTCGCCCTACACCACTCTCCTACCGGAAGCAGCCGCCAGCCGGGACCCGCAGGCTGACGGAGAAACTGGGAAGAGCAAGGGCGGGGAAGAAGCTAAGGCTGCGTGCGCACTAGTCCCGCCCTCACGCAGCGCGCACGCGTCCTCCCCGCCCCGGTTCAAAGTGCGCAGGCGCCGCTGGGGCTGAGGCTGAGACTGTAGCTTAGAGACAGGACTGCCCGGGGCTGGGGGGTTGCGGGGCCGAGAGATGACGTCACCTAGTTGGGGCTGAGATTGGATGAGCTTGGGTGGAGGTGTTGTTTCTCGCCAGGGCACATTGACAAGAGGCAAGAATTTTCGATTTGCATGAAACTGTACCAGATGATCTCAGCCCTTACATCCTATTCTGTTTTGAGAATTCAGGCCCAAATATGGGAGTATTCAACGTTGAAACTCAGACCAGGAACCAAATCGTAACCCGAAATTCCTCTCTACTTCCATCCCCAGGGCTTTGGTAGTATTTGGGGTTTCCAAACTGCTTTCATTTCTCCCTCCACCCCTCTTCTAATCTAAACAATAAAATAATAATGTTTATTAAGCACATACTATGTGTGAATCCTCACCGCAATTCACTTGTTCATAAGATTTTTCACAGCAAGGGACGATGCTCTATCTACATTTTTATCATTAGAATAGATAACGGAGAGTCGGTTTTTTAAATATTGAAGTAAAGTAACTCATCAATGTTAGCATTATTATTTTCCCTATTACCGATGAGAAAATTAAGACCAGCGAGGTTAGTTCGCCTTGCTGAAGTTTGACTGCAAAACCCAAACGCTAAGCTGACTCTCTCCTCACCTCGCTACTTCTCTAAAATTCATTCTCATCGAAATCTCTCCCAAATAGCTCGTTCATCTATATCCCAAACCGGGATTTCTTGGAGAACTAGATTCCTAAAATTTAAAAATCATACCCTTAAATACTTTGGAATGCATGACCTCAATTTTCCTACAGAAGACTGCATTTCTGTAAGCGTATGTTAAAAGGAAAGACACAGGATTTTGGTTTGGGAGGAGATCAAGATGGTGAGAAGTGAAGGGGAACTGGCTGCGTTTCCTGTGTTCTACACCCCACCCCACCCCACCCCAGCCTGCTTTGCAGTCTTTGGAAAATGCAAAGACAGAAAGCTGCTTGCCTGGGTGAAAGGAGACCCCAAGTGAATGAGCCTGTATATGGCCTTAGGGTTTTTTCTTTATTTTATTTTATTTATTTTGAGACAGGGTTTCACTCTGTCTCAAAGGTTGGAGTGCAGTGGCACGATCTCCGCTCACTGCAACCTCCTTCTCCTGGGCTCAAGAGATCCTCCCACCTCAGCCTCCGAGTAGCTGGGATTACAGGCGTGCGCCACCACGCCCAGCTGATTTTTATATTTTTTGTATTGATGGGGTTTGGCCATGTTGTCCAGGCTGGTCTCGAACTCCTGGGCTCAAGCGATCCACCCACCAGCCTTAGGATTTTTTAAGGGTGGCTATCTCTATTTTTCGTTGGAGAATTTGAGAGCATTTTTTCCCTCTCTCTAGAAAGAGATGGATGACATCTGGGGGCTCTTGTTTTGGTTATTTTATTTTATTTTTGAAATAGAGTCTTGCTGTGTTGCCCAGGCTGGAGTCGAATGGCGCAGTCTTGGCTCACTGCAATTTCTGCCTCCTGGGTTCAAGCAATTCTCCTACCTCAGCCTCCCGAGTAGCTGGGATTACAGGCATGCACCACCACAGCCCGGCTAATTTTTGTATTTTCAGTAGAGATGGGGTTTCACCATGTTGGTCAGGCTGGTCTTGAATTCCTGACCTCAGGTGATCCACCCACCTCGGCCTCCCAAAGTGTTGGGATTACAGGCGTGAGCCACCACACCGGCCTGTTTTGGTTATTATTATACAACCTTACTGTTTCTTAGAATCTGTAGTTTTATGTCAAATCTTATAGCAAGTCATGTAAATTGCACTTTTTAACCTATATGATAGTCCTGATAATTTTTAAATTTACATTTCACACTATTTAAAGTGAAGTTCAGTAAAGGTATTTTTCTTATAGGAATTAAAAATATTGTTTTCTTTCTCCATGTACAATAAAAATCGTTTTAAGGCTGGGTGCGGTGGCTCACTACTGGAATCCCAGCACTCTGGGAGGCTGAGGCAGGCTGATTGTTGCTTGAGCTCGGGAGTTCGAGACCAGTCTGGGCAAAATGGCGAAAGTATGTCTCTACCAAAAATGCAAAAATTAGCTGGGCACAGTGGCCTGAGCCTATAGTCCCAGCTACTCCGGAGCCTGAGGCAGGAGTGTAGCTTAAGCCTGGGAGGCGGAGGTTGTAGCGATCATCTCTCATAGCAGTAAATCTGTGCCTTGCAAATACTGGATGTCAAACAAACATTTGTTGGATTAACACATGAATAATAAAAATAATAATTTTATCATTTCTTAAATGCCTCTGAGGTGCCAGGCAGTATGAACACATTTTGTGTACATTATCAGTAATCTCCAAGATAAAACCCATCTGATAAAGACCACCTGTAGTCAGAAAAAGTTAAGTTTATTAACTTGCTGCTGCAAGGGAAACTGCACGCCAAAGGAATCATGCAGCGTGTCACAAAACACAGGAAGGCAGTGAGTTATTCCAGGATTTGGGGGAAAGAAATGTAGATAAATTTTTAAAGAAGCAGTGTTTTGATAGCCCCTAAACACACCAGGCTATGTGTAAAGGGATTATCATCAGGCCCTAGCTAACAAGATCCTGTTTCCTTGGAAACCATGATGCCAAGATAAATGTGGAATGTTGTGTCTGGAAACCCCTTATCTGAAGCTCTGCACCTGCGTTAGAAATTGAGGCTGCTCTTCTGCATCAAAGTAACTGATCCTCCAGGTAAGAGTGGTATATTCCATTCTTCTTGATAATTTGAACAACAAATTTTCTAAAAATCTATGGCTTTAGAGAAAATGTCTCTTAGCACTACATACTTTTGTTAATTAACGAAGGTAGTCTTCATGGGTTTGCACCCACCAAGGTGATATTAGCTCCTTGGTGTAGATAAAGAAACTGGAGATTCTGAGTACTTGCCTAATGTCATACAGCTGTTAAGTGACAGAGCCAGGATTCCCATGCACCTTATGACCCAGCAATTCTACTCCTAACTATATACCCAACTATATGTGTTCCAAAAACCAGGTATAGTCCACAGGAGCATTTTTAGGACCAAGCAGCATTTTTTTTTTTTTTTTTTTTTTTTTTTTGAGACGGAGTCTTGCTCTGTCACCCGGGCTGGAGTGCAGAGGCCGGATCTCAGCTCACTGCAAGCTCCGCCTCCCGGGTTTACGCCATTCTCCTGCCTCAGCCTCCCGAGTAGCGGGGACTACAGGCGCCCGCCACCTCGCCCGGCTAGTTTTTTGTGTTTTTAGTAGAGTTTGTTTTGAGACAGGCTGGAGTGCAGTGGCATGATCTCAACTCACTGCAGACTCAATCTCTCTAGTTCAAGCCATCTTTCTACCTCAGGCCTCCAAGTAGCTGGGACTACAGGCACGCATCACCACACTTGGCTAATTTTTTTTTTTTTTTTTTTTTTTTTTTGGTAGAGATGTGGTCTTGCCATGTTGCCCAGGCTAGTCTCAAACTCCTGGGCTCAAGCGATTCATCCCCCTCGGCCTCGCAAAGTGCTGGGATTACAGGAGTGAGCTATGACACCCACCCCTTACATTTGATTGTTATTGAGTTATAATTGATATACAATCGAATGCACGGATATTAAGTGTTCAGTTCAATGGATTTTGACACACCCATGTTACTTCCACACCCAAACCAAGAGATAGAACATTTTCATCATCACCCCAGAAAGTTTCCTTGACTTATATGCTCCTTTCTAATCCATTTTCCTCATCATTGGAAGTTACTTACTGATTTTTTTTTTTTTTTTTTTTTTTTTTTGAGATGGAGTCTCACTCTGTCACCCAGGCTGGAGTGCAGTGGCACGATCTCGGCTCACTGCAACCTCTGCCTTCCAGGTTCAAGCGATTCTCCTGCCTCAGCCTCCCGAGTAGCTGAGGAATACAAGCATGCGCCACCATGCTTTTTGTAAAAATACAAAATTTTTTTGTATTTTTAGTAGAGACAGGGTTTCACCGTGGTCAGGCTGGTCTCAGATGATCCGCTGCCTTGGCCTCTCAAATGATCCGCCTGCCTCAGCCTCTCAGTGCTGGGATTACAGGCGTGAGCCACTGCACCCGGCCTTTACTTCCTGATTTTTATCACTACAGATTAGCTTTGTCTTATCTTGGACTTCGTATTTTTTATATTCTTTAGTTTTGGCTTTTTTCAATTAAGACAATGTTTTTGAGATTTATCCATGATGTTGCATATATCAGTAGTTTGGTCTTTTTTTATTACTGGTTAGTATTTCCTCATATGAATATACTTACAGTTTACTTATCCATTCTCTTATTGATGGATGTTTGCATTGTTTCCAATTTGATGTTATTATGAAGTTCATAGCAGTATTTATTTTTACTAGTTCCAAACTGGAAACAACTTGAATATCCATCAACAGAGGTTTGTATAAACAGATATTATAGAGCACAAAAATAAATGGCCTACTGCTGTGTGAACAACATAGGTGACCTCTTCCCAACAATGCATAGCTAAAGGAGCCAGATGCAAATTAGCCAGGCATGGTGGTGCACACCTGTAGTCCTAGCTACCTGAGAGATCAAGGTGGGAGGATCCTTGAGGCCAGAAAGTCAAGGCTGCAGTGAGCTATGATCGCACCACTGCACTCCAGCCTGGGCAACAGAGCGAGACCCTATCTCTTAAAAAAAAAAAAAAAAAAAAGGAGAAGCAGCAGCCAGACATAAAATGAGTACAATCTGTATCATTTCATCTTTATTAAGTTCAAAACTGGCCAAATTAAATCTGTGTTATTAAAAGTCAGAATAGGGGCCGGGCGCGGTGGCTCAAGCCTGTAATCCCAGCACTTTGGGAGGCCGAGACGGGCGGATCACGAGGTCAGGAGATCGAGACCATCCTGGCTAACACGGTGAAACCCCGTCTCTACTAAAAAATACAAAAAACTAGCCGGGCGTGGTGGCGGCGCCTGTAGTCCCAGCTACTCGGGAGGCTGAGGCAGGAGAATGGCGTAAACCCGGGAGGCAGAGCTTGCAGTGAGCTGAGATCCGGCCACTGCACTCCAGCCTGGGCGACAGAGCCAGACTCCATCTCAAAAAAAAAAAAAAAAAAAAAAAAGTCAGAATAGGACTAGGTGCAGTGGCTCATGTCTGTAATCCCAGCACTTTGGGAGGCCAAAAGGATGGATCACTTGAGCTCAGGAGATTGAGACTATCCCAGACAATATGGTGAAACCCTGTCTCTACAAAAAATACAAAAATTAGCTGGGCATGGTGGCACATGCCTGTAGTCCTAGCTACTCGGGAGGCTGAGGTGGGAGGATGCCTTGCACCTGGGAGGTAGAGGTGGCAGTAATCCAAGATCGTAAAGTATCACTATCACTATCAGTATGGTGAGCTTCCTGGGGACCGTTAGGGAGGAGTTAATGGGGAAATTCACTTAGATTGCAAATAATACTGTATTAAAATTAGCGCTCATATATTGCTGGTGGGGATGCAAAATGGTACGGTCACTTTGGAAAATAGTTTTACAGTCTCTTATACAGTTAAGAATAAATTTACCTTACAGCCCAGCAATTCAGCAGCTCCACTGCTATATATTTACCCAAGAATAATAAAAACACATTTCTATTAAAAGACCTGTATGCAAATGTTCAAGGCAGCTTTATTCACAATAACCAAAAACTAGAAGCAGCTCAAGTGTCCATCAACTGCTGAAGAGATAAACTGTGGTACATCCATACAGTGGAAAACTATTCAGCTATAAAAAGAAACTACTGAGACATGGAATAAATTACTGAGACATGCAAAAACACGGATGAATCTCGAACACATATGTTAAGTGAAAAAAGTCAGACACAAAAGGCCATATCCTATGTGATTCCATTTATATGATATTCTCTTTTTTTTTTTTGAGATGGAGTTTCACTCTTGTCACCCAGGCTGGAGTGCAATGGCACGATCTCGGCTCACTGCAACCTCTGCCACCCAGGCTCAAGCGATTCTCCTGCCTCAGCCTCCCGAGTAGCTGAGCTTACAGGCATGCGCCACCATGCCTAGCTCATTTTGTATTTTTGGTAGAGATGGGGTTTCACCATGTTGGCCAGGCTGGTCTTGAACTCCTGGCCTCAGGTGATCTGCCCACTTGGCCTCCCAAAGTGCTGGGATTACAGGCGTGAACCACCGCACCTGGCTATATGACATTCTCTAAAAGGCAAAGGTATAGGAATATAAATCAGATTAGTAGTTGCATAAAGGCTGGTGTGGAAGGAAGGGCACCAAAGGACACAAGGGAACTTTTGGGGTTGATGAATATGTTCCATATCTTGATTATGGTGGTGATTACACAACTTCATACACTTGTCAAAACTCATTGTGCACTAAGGAGGGTTATTTTAGTGTATGCCAATTTTATACACACACACACAGACACACACATACTTAAATGGCACTCTAGAAATCAATGCAATAAAGTGGCATATATGAGGTAGGTAATGTGGAGTTGAAAAAGAGGTTATAAAAGTTGTGGGTTGCAATAATGGTCTGATGGCCTAGAGGTGACCTAGGAATAAAGTGACTTTGGAAGCAAAAAAACAAGTAAACATACATGTTCATTCTAATTTATCCCTCTATCACCTTCCTCCTTAGAAAACATAAAATGTTGATTCTGTAGAAGTCATAGGTGATAATAGCTTACAAAATCGAGTGCATACTACGTGCCAAGCACTGTTCGCCCAGGCTGGAGTGCCTGGCAGCTACATGACTTCTACATGTAGCTGGGCATAGTGGCTTGTGCCTGTAGTCCCAGCTTCTCGAGAGGCTGAGGTAGGAAGATTGCTTGAGTCTAAGAGTTCGAGGCTGCAGTAAACTATGATCATGCCACTGCACTCTAGCTTGAGCAACAGAGCGAGATCTGACTCTTTTTGTTTTTTTTTTTTTTTTTAGACTGAGTCTCCCTCTGTCACCAGGCTGGAGTGCAGTGGCGCAATCTGGGCTCACTGCAACTTCTGACTCTCTGGTTCAAGTGATTCTCCTGCCTCAGGTTCCTGAGTAGCTGGGATCACAGGAACGTGCCACCACGCCCAGTTTTTTTTTTTTTTTTTTTTTTTTTTTTTTGAGATGGAGTCTCGCTCTGCCGCCCAGGCTGGAGGTGCAGTGGCTCGATCTCAGCTCACTGCAAGCTCCGCCTCCTGGGTTCACACCATTCTCCTGCCTCAGCCTCCTGAGTAGCTGGGGCTACAGGCGCCCGCCACCACACTCAGCTAATTTTTTGTATTTTTTAAAATAGAGACGGGGTTTCACCGTATTAGCCAGGATGGTCTCGATCTCCTGAGCTTGTGATCTGCCCGCCTCGACCTCCCAAAGTGCTGGGATTACAGGCGTGAGCCACCGCGCCCAGCCGACGCCCAGCTAATTTTTGTATATTTAGTAGAGAGGGAGTTTCACCACGTTGACCAGAATGGTCTCAATCTCCTGACCTCATGATCCACCTGCCTCAGCCTCCTGAAGTGCTGGGATTTCAGGTGTGAAATGCCGCGCCTGGCTGAGATCTGACTCTGAAAACAAACAAACGAACAAACGAACAACAACAACAAAAAAACACTTCTATATGTATTATTTAATCCTCACAGCAACTCTAAGGTAAGTAGAGACAGGAAGTTTCCACTTCAGGCAGCCTGACATCATAGCACTACATGGTCTCACTTTTCAAATAGGGTTGATAATTTGCTGGAGGGACAGCCTGGCAAGCTCTGGTAGTCGGAGAAGTCATGGATTCCAGTAATAGCTAAGAAGTATGAACTACTTTCCCCCAAAAGGTAATTTTTATTGCTATCTTCAAAATCCAGAGGTTCACACAATCGTTACTCAATCCTGCTGGCCAAAAGTCAATGTGGTAGCTAGCCTCCAAGGTGGACCCTTGATATCATCTTCTGGTATTAATGCACCTGGACAGTCTCTTCCCACATCAAAGTGTCAGTAACTTGACCACTGTAACCAATAGGCTATTGCAGAAATTATGGAGTGTGATGTCTGAAGGTAGGACATGAAGGACATTATAGCTTGCTCTCTCTGATCTGGCTTAGTTCCAAAACCCATTCCCTGAGTGGCAGATTGTATTTTATAAGATGGTCAGCACAATAGCCTCCACCTCACATGCTCTTCTACTTTGTTGTCCTCTGTCCTGTGAAACAGCCGTATATGCAAAGTGACCTCCAAATGCCAAGAAGCCAAGAAGTCAGAGGAGGCAGACAAATCCAATTTGTCAGTATTGGTTGATTTACTGAGGGAACTTACAGACAAACGCATAGTCTTGGGCAGCCACAAGACAGGTAGATTTCTGTGCTGTTACTCCCCAGACCCAAAGCTTATATGCCATAGTGAATAGGTATACATGTTCTAGGAAGCCAGTTAATTAAAGGCAATCCTCCAGGACAGGCAGAAGTGCCATATGCATCATAATTTGTGCAATTAACATCAAGGCTGACATGTTCTTACACCAGGGACAGTAAATAAAGTAGAAACCAGCTAATTTTTGTATTTTTAGTAGAGATGGGGTTTCGCCATGTTGGCCAGGCTGGTCTACAAACACTTGACCTCGTGATCTGCCCATGTTGGCCTCCCAAAGTGCTGGGATTACAGGCGCGAACCACTACTCCTGGCCTGTTTATACTATTTTCTTACCCTAAGTGGTTTTAAAGGCTGAGTAAATGAGTCAATTAAGATAATTCACACAATAAAGGTAGTCATAAAAATAGCCTACAAAATAGGCAGGGTGTGGTGGCTCACACCTGTAATCCCAGCACTTTGGGAGGCCGAGGTAGGCAGATCACTTGAGGTCAGGAGTTCGAGACCAGCCTGGCCAACATGATAAACCCTGTCTCTACTAAAAATACAAAAATTAGCCAGGCTTGGTGGCGGGCACCTGTAATCCTAGCTACTTGAGAGGCTGAGGCTAGAGAATTGCTTGAACCAGGGAGGCAGAGGTTGCAGTGAGTCGAGATTGCACCACTGCACTCCAGCCTGGGTGACAGAGCGAGACTCCATCTCAGAAAAACCAAAAACCAAAAAACAAAAACAGGCCAGGCACAGTGGCTCATGCCTGAAATCCTAGCACTTTGGGAGGCCAAGGCAGGTGGATCACCTGAGGTTAGGAGTTCAAGACCAGCCTGGCCAACATGGCATAACCCTGTCTCCACTAAAAATACAAAAATTAGCTGGGCATGGTGGCGCATGCCTATAATCCCTGCTACTTGGGAGGGTGAGGCACGATAATCACTTGAACCCAGGAGGCAGAGGTTGCAGTGAGCCGAGATCGCACCACTGCACTCCAGCCTGGGTGACAGAGCAAGAGTCTGTCTCAAACTAAAATAAAAACAAAAACAAAAACATAGCCTACAAAATAAAACTATCTTCAACTTATTCTGAGAAAATTAGCTTTGAGTTTATAGAATGACCAGGATGTAACAGTGACAGTGTCTGAAAGGCACTTCTCATTTTAAAACCTACTGGCTCTAGGGTTTCAAAGGGATGCATTCCTCTCCTTGTGAGATGACACTTCAAAAAGCTTTCACTCATACTTCATGAAGATTCATTCTGTATTATGTTTTGAATAATAAGAATAAAAATCAAGGAACATGGCTGGGCATGGTGGCTCATACCTGGGTAATCCCAGCTCTTTGGGAGGCCAAGGTGGGAGGATCACCTGAGTCCAGGAGTTCAAGACCAGTCTGGGCAACATACTGAGACCTCATCTCTACAAAAAATAAACAAAATTAGCTAGGAATGGTGGTACACACCTGTAGTCCAAGCTACTTGGGAGGCTGAGGTGGAAGGATCAATTGAGCCTGGGAGGTCAAAGCGGCAGTGAGCCGAGATCACATCACTGAACTCTGGCATAAGTGAGAGAGAAAGGCTGTCTCAAAAAATTTTTTTTGGCCAGGTGCAGTGGCTCACACCTGTAATCCCAGCACTTTGGGAGGCCAAGGGCAGATGGATTACCTGAGGTCAGGAGTTCGACACCAGTCTGGCCAACATGGTGAAATCCTGTCTCAACTAAAAATACAAAAAAATTAGCCAAATGTGGTGGTGCGCACCTGTAATCCCAGCTACTTGGGAGGTTGAAGCTGGAGAATCGCTTGATCCCGGGAGGTGGAGGTTGCAGTGAGCCAAGATCATGCCACTGCACTCCAGCCTGGGCAACAGTGCATGACTCCGTCTCAAAAAAAATTTTTTTTTTTTTTTTAAATCAAGGAACAATGGTGGTGTGGTGGTGTCCAATATTCCACTAAACGGAAGCCCCATAAAGACAGTAACTTGTTTTTGTCACTGCTGTAACTGCACTGCCTAGCACAGTGCCTATCACATGAGCACTTAAACTGGGTAAATAGAATCACCAAGAGGCTCAGTGTGGTAGCTCATGCCTGTAATCCCAGCACTTTGGGAGGCTGAGGTGGGCGGATGGCTTGAGCCCAGGAGTTGGAGACCAGCCTGGATGGCAAAACCCTATCTTTACAAAAAATACAAAAATTAGCTGGGTATGGTGGTATGCATCTGTAGTCCCAGCTACTTGTGAGGCTGAGGTGGGAGAATCCCCAGGAAGTCAGGGCTCAGTGATCCACTTGCCACTGCACTCGAGCCTGGATGACTGAGGGAGACTCTTGTCTCAAAACAAAGTCATAGAAGAGAGAAAGAGAATGAGTTTATTCTCTAATGGACAGGAAATTCCCAATTAGCAGTTAGGCTTTTAATTTTTTAAGTCTACAAGCAAGACAAACTTTTCTAGGCTGAAGGGGATAATGGGATATGTCTATTGGTAAATCAGCAAGAAATAAAAACAAAACCCAACAATTACACTTGAGTCAATATGAATTTTTATTAACACACATTTGTCAAAGTCTGTACAAACCAAAACATTCCTGTTTTAAAATGTCCATTATTACAAACATACAAAGAAACAAAAGGTGTTACCAAAAGTTAGCTACTCAATTTCATGGTAAAACAGTGTCATGATCTTTAAAAATCAAAATTTCAAGACTGAGGTTTCTTCTTTCCCTTTTTGGAACTTATGGAAAGTTAGAAAATGTGTGAATTTACTTTATATTAAATGCCAAGACCTTAAAAAAAGATTTAGTATAAAACTAAATATGTTTTTATATTGTCGTACATCATGTAACAGAATTTCAGTCCTCAAAATAAAATTTAAAAAAAAAAAACACCATGACTGTCATTTCCCCCAAATTTTTCTCCCATAGTCAGTGCAAATGCATCTGAAAAATATTATGACAGTTTATCTTTACCTAAAAGTTTCTCATTCAAAAACTTTACAAAACTATTTAGCACTGCCATTTCCCTTGCTTAGAAGGGAAAATTATATCCCCTAGTAGGGTGATATATAAGCGACATGGTCCACTGTATCCCTTATCAGAAGGAAACCACCATTTCCACATCTCTGTCCAATTATGTGTAGGACTCCATTTATGAGAATGCTATCACAAATTATAGAGCATCTGCTTCCAGGAAACGCCTAGAAGTTAAATTTAGTGCTACAATTTTTTGGTAGACTGAGGTACAAATGTTATCTGCCCTTATTATTATTTCTAACTTTAGTACCCCCTGCATAAATGATTCTAGGATAGTTGGTTTTGTTGTTTCATGGCACACATGCACACCCTAATTCCTTTCACAAACATCACAAAGAGGACCTGAGAGTATGCCTAGAAATGTAAATCTATCCCCTTTCCTAGAAAAGTAAATCCATGTGCCTACAGGGTTAAGAAGGGAAGACAGGCAGGGCACACATAACTCTGGTTGAGGCAAAGTGCTTCTGAGAAGCACTTGTTTTCAATACATATCCATGAAAAGCAGGGAGTGTATGGGCTCGGGTGGGTGAGGAGTGGGGAGAAGGTACAGTGATACCACTTTTCCCAATCAGACTCAGAGTCCTTACTAGAGCAGCTCATGCTGACCCCCAAAATTCTCTGTAGTTCAAATAATATTCCTTTTTTTTTTTTTTTTGAGACACAGTCTCACTCCATTGCCCAGGCTGCAGTGCAGTGTTGCGATTTCAGCTCATTGCAACCTCCACCTCCTGGGTTCGAGCAATTCTTCTGCCTCAGTCTCCTGGGTAGCTGGGATTACAGGTGCGCACCACCAGACCCGGCTAATTTTTGTATTTTTTTTTAGTAGAGATGGAGTTTCACCATGTTGGCCAGGATGGTTTCAAACACCTAACCTCAAATGATCCACCCGCCTCGGCCTCCCAAATTGCTGGGATCACAGGCATGAGCCACTGTGCCTGGCCATATTATTCCATTTTTAATCTGTTCATGTAAAGAAAAAAGTTCTCTGACAGCAGCCCAGTATGACAACTGATATAAGCAAATAAAGGATTTTATTTTTTAAAGAAGTGGCAGTGTTCAAATTTAAAATCAATCACATAAAACAATCAGGAAAAGGGTGGGGAGAGAAGTGTCCAGTACAACCTGGACAACCTTGCTTTCTGCCCTTACTTAAAAAGACAGACGGTTCAAATCTTTGCTACCTCCCTTAAGTATCTCCATAAATGCTCTTCCAAGAAATCCTCCAAAAGGCACTTAGCTCCATACTTATGCATTGAATTGTTTCACCTTAGCAATGTTTTTAAGACTCCAAGGTAACAAAAAAGAAAAGATCTGATTATTTTACTAAAAGCTAGTGAATAGGACTGTTTTTTTTCAAGAGGCATCACTTTTACAAGAACTAGCTAGGCTACCATTATTCCTTTATCAAGAAAAAGTTTCTTTTTTAAAAAATAAATAAAACTCTGGCTATACATAGTACAAAGTTCATACATAATACATCTGGAAAAAAACCCAAGAGTATACCCTGAAGCAAAAGGTTTATTGGAGAGATAAAGCCTCTTCCATTATACCAAGTCTGAAGGTGGCAGTTTTCAAAGTTCAGAGGGTGGCAGTGATATATAATTAATGCCAAACTGTTTGCTCATGGGTATGGCAGGATGCAATGATGGACAAAAACAACAACAACAAAAATAACAAAAAACCATTCTGCACATTATACTGAGCAGTGACCACCACAAAAAAAAAAAAAAAAAATAGAACCAAAAGAGAGAGAGAAGAGGAAGAAGAAAAAGAAAAGTCCTAATAGTGAGAGAAACAGAGTGAGCTTGAAATCCCAAACACTCAAGCATGCAGTCTAACACAGCACAAACCAGGTGTTTCCATTCAGCCCACTGCAATCGCACAAAGAAGGATAACTGTAATAAAATAGAGATTTCTTAAGAAAGCTTGCAATTCCCACAGAACAGCCAGGTCTCCAACCCTAACCCTGGACAACTCCATTTGCTGTTGCTATGGAGCCTCCTTGAGGTGTGTCATGGAGAGGTTATAGCTCCTGACTTCTCTGACTTCTTGCTCTTGGACAAGGCAGCTGCCTGCTTCAGGAGCTCTCGGTTTTTGGCCTAAAGAAAAAAAAAATCAGTGTAAGAAGGATGTTTTAAACAGGATATGTTTTTTCATGCAGAATAAGTGCACATGCTAAGGCAGATGATGTGGAGGGTCAGAAAGAGACAAACAATTCTAGAGCTGGAAAACAACAGGAAGCTCTAGGGCTTGACACTTGGTTCAGGAAAAAAAAGTATTTGCCAGAGGTTAATCAGTGTACCTCAATCTCTTGGGACCCACTGTTACAAAGGGATGCTTTATGCAATACAAACTGTGGAGTGACTTCATGAGCTGGATAAACAGAATCTATAATTCAGACATCTGGAATCACATCTGGTTTATTCAAAAATCAAAGAACACACTTAATATTTCTACTGTTTTTGAGGGGAAAAGATCAGAACACATCCAAGAATGAAACAATACAAAATATCTACAGGCTGGGCATGGTGGCTCACGCCTGTAATCCTAGCACTTTGTGAGGTTGAGGTGGGAGGATCGCTTGAAGCCAGGAGTTCAAGACTAGCTGAGGCAATATAGCGAGAGCCCGTCTCTGCAAAAAAATTAAAAAATAAATTAGTGGGATAGGGTGGTATATGGCTGTGGTCTTCGCTACTTGGAAGGTTGAGGTGGGAGGATCACTAGAGCCTGGGAGGTTGAGGCTGCAGTGAGCCATGATCGTGCCACTGCTCTCCAGCCTGGGTGACAGAGAGAGAACCTGTCTCAAAAAAAAAAAAAAAAAAAAAATCTAAAAAGGGGATTAACATGATTTGTCAATACTTTGAGAAAAAAAGAAATCTATGAGATGATCACTTAAAATAGAATCAGCTAGGTATACCAGGTAGGTACACAATTTTAGCTTGTAAAATAAGCAGTCACCTGCAATTGTTCTGTGACTTCTTTGTGGGTTTTCTCCATCTGGTTCATTTTGGCTCTCATCTGCGATTCCTGGTACTGAAAATCAGCCTTCAACTCTGTAATCTGAGGGAAACAAGGCAGAGTAACCAGAATAAATTTCTGTGCAATGAAAAAAATTTGCTTTCAGAGAGCTAACTGGTCACCCAAATTAATGAAACCCAAGGCTCTCCTGCAGATCCATATCTAAATCAAAGCCAGGGAGTTCCACACTCTCTTTTTTTCTAAAGCTTTCCTGAAAATTACACAAAGTCCTGAACTAACATTTCTGAATATTTGAGAATAATAGCTGCTACCAATTACTGACCTTTTACTATGTTGTAGAAAAACTGATTACTTCAGAAGATCTTTATGATAACATTGTAAGGGTAGTAGTCCCATTTTATAGAGGAGAAAACTGATCTTTAGAAAGAGTTAAGTAATGTGGCCAAGATCATATACAGAGTTAGCAAGGGGCAGAGCTAGATTTCAAATCCCAGACCCTCTTCTGAATAGTTGAGTACTATTCAAGGAAATTCTAAATCAGAGAGGTGATGTGTGAGCTGAGCTTTGAGATGTAGTAACAATAGGCACATAAGGTGAGCAGGAGGGCATCTAAGCAGAGAACAGTATAGGCACAGACAGATGAATGTGAGATAACAGAGATTATCTGGATGGCTGATGAGGTTGGAGAGATGGGCAAGTATTATGCTAAAGAGCCTGTATTCCAAGCTGAGGAGTGTGACCTTGATCCTGAAAGCTTTGGGAAACAATCTATTTGTTTTTGCTCCTTTAAAAACCCTAACTCTGGGCCAGACGTGGTGGCTCATGCCTGTAATCCCAGCACTTTGGAAGGCCAAAAGGGTGGAACAGTTAAGCTCAGGAGTTTGAGACCAACATGGACAACATGGTGAAATGCCATGTCTACAAAAAAAAAAAAAAAAAAAGACAAAAATTAAAATAGCTGGGCGTGGTGCTGTGCGCCTGCAGTCCCAGCTACTTAGAGGACTGAGGTGGGAGGATCACTTGAGCCAGAGAAGTTGAGTTTACAGTGAGCTGAGATTGCACCACTGCCCAACAGCCTGGGCAACAGAGCAAGCCCCTGTCTCAAAAAAATAAAAATAATAAATAAATAAAAACTCTATCTCTGCAAAGCAGTAGAAACAAGTGTTCATTTTGTCCCTGTTTTACCGAAATCCTTTTATGTGCCATTCTGATCTAGTCCATGGAGAGAATATACTTGGGCCATTTTCACTTGACAGTCATGTAGTTATATGAAAGAACACAGATCTCTTCCCATGAATTTCCACCTTCCTAGCAGGAGAAAGCATAGCACAGTAGAAAGAACAGTAGAGTCAGAAAGACTTCCAGTCTCTTGTTCCGCCATTTACTAGCTGTATGGTTTGGACATATTAACCTCTTTGGGTCTGTTTCCTCATCTGTAAAATGAGGTAGAAATTACATGAATGCAAGAAAGGAATTTACATCAATGTCTTAGCTATTCAGAATGAATCACAGCATTCTGAACTTGGCACAAGACAACATAAAGAGCCAGGGGAGGGAATTAGAAACCCCTAAGAAGAAAAATACTGGAGGCATTCTTCATCTATGAAATGATTATAACATTTCCTACCTCAAAGACTTTTTTTTTTTTTTGAGACTGAGTCTTGCTGTGTCGCCCAGGCTAGAGTGCAGTGGCACGATCTTGGTTCACTGCAAGCTCCACCTCCCGGGTTCACGCCATTCTCCTGCCTCAGCCTCCTGAGTAGCTGGGACTACAGGCGCCTGCCACCACTCCCGGCTAATTTTTTGTATTTTTAGTAGAGATGGGGTTTCACCATGTTAGCCAGGATGGTCTCGATCTCCTGACCTCATGATCCACCCACCTCGGCCTCCCAAAGTTCTGGGATTACAGGCATGAGCAACCAAGCCCGGCCTCAAAGGCTTATTATAAGAATAAACAGGCTGGGTGTGGTAGCTCATGCCTGTAATCCTAGCACTTTGGGAGGCCGAGGCGGGCGGGTCACTTGAGGTCAGGAGTTCAAGACCAGCCTGGCCAACATGGTGAGACCCCCATCTCTATGAAAAATACAAAGATTAGCTGGCCATGGTGCCACGTGCCTGTAATCCAAGCCACTCAGGAGGCTGAGGCAGGAGAATCACTTGAACCCAGGGAGGTAGAGGTTGCAGTGAGCAGAGATTGCGCCACTGCACTCCAGCTTGGGTGACAGAGAGACCCTGTCTCAAACAAAAACAAAAACAAAAACAAAAACCAGCCGGGCATGGTGGCGGGCGCCTGTAGTCCCAGCTACTCAGGAGGCTGAGGAATGAGAATTGCTTAAACCCAGGAGTCAGAGGTTGCAGTGAGCTGAGATCTCACCACTGCACTCCAGCCTGGGTTACAGAGCAAGACTCTGTCTTTAAAGGAAAAAAAAAAAAAAAAAAAAAAGGAATAAATGAGTTAATACATATAAAGCACTTAAAACAGAGTCAGGCATGAAGTTACATCCAATAAAAGTTAGCTATTATTATTATAATATTAAGGCAAAATGAGATATTATTTTTTGTTTGTTTTTGGAGACAGGGTCTGGCTCTGTCTCCCACAGGCTGGAGTGCAGTGGTATGATCACGGCTCACCACAGCCTTGACCTCCCGGGCTAAGGTGATCCTCCCGGGCTGAGGTGATCCTCCCACCTTAACCTCCCAAGTAGCTGGAACCATAGGTGCACACCATCAAGCCCTGCTAATTTTTGTATATTTTTGCAAAGATGAGGTTTCACCAATGGCCCAGGCTGGTCTTGAATTCCTGGGCTCAAGCAATCTGCCTGCCTCAGCTTCCCAAAGTGTTGGGATTACAGGTGTGAGCCATTGCACCCAGCCTAAAAATGAGATATTATTTAGAAAACCTGAAAACAAGATAAGAGACATGAATCAGAGTAAGAATGTAAAAAAGGAAGATAACTATCAGACCATAATAAGACTGGTCTTATTCTGAAGATATTAATGTGAAGATATTAGAAATACAAGGTAGAAGATATTCTGATGTGAAAATAAAATATTAACACTGAGGCCAGGCGCAGTGGCTCACGCCTGTAATCCCAACACTTTGGGAGGATGAGGCAGGCAGATCAGTTGAGATCAAGAGTTTGAGACCAGCCTGGCCAGCACGGTGAAACCCCGTCTCTACTGAAAATAGAAAAATTAGTCAGGCATGGTGGCGGGCACCCGTAATCCTAGCTACTTGGGAGGCTGAGGTAGAAGAATTGCTTGAACTCGAGAGGTAGAAGTTGCAGTGAACCTGGGCAACAGAGACTCTGTCTCAAAAAACAAAAAATGAAAAAAAGAATATTAATACTGAAGATAAATTAAGATTAAAATATTAACATATTAAAGATGGGTCACTTAGTAACAGACTTGTTAGCAGTGGAATCACAGTGACGTAAGAGTCATGGCAGAAGGCCCATGCGAACAATGTTCAGGGAAGAGGAAGAACTGGCCCGTGAACTTTGAGTATTATTGTCCCACAGACATGGCCATCCCCATAATAAGAGAAGGAGACATTAGGTTCTTTTAGCTGGACAGCATTGAACATTCCAGTTACATAACTACCTCCTCTTGTCCCAACTCTATGCTTATTCAGCACCTTCTGATTACAGCCTCTCCAGGTAGCTCATGCCAAGAACAGTGTGCTGTTACATGCTCCGCTGTGAACTGAGATGTGAACACTGTTTTTTTAAATACATTGTCTCTATAAGCTTAGTTAACAAATGTCCTCTCTGAGGCCAGGGGCAGTGGCTCACGTTTGTAATCCTAGCACTTTGGGAGGCCGAGGTGGAAGGATCACGTAAGACCAGGAGTTCAAGACCAGTCTGGGCAACATAATAAGTCCATGTCTCTACAAAAAAATTTTTTAAATTGACCGGGTACAGTGGCACATGCCTGTAGTCCCAGCTACTCAGGGGGCTGAGATGGGAGGACTGCCTGAGCCTGGAAGGTAGAGACTGCAGTAGCCATGATCGTGCCACTGCACTCCAGCCACTCCAGCCAGGGTGACACAGCTGAGACCCTGTCTCAAGAACAAAACAAAACAAAATAAAATGTCCTTTCTGAGAAATGGAAGCTGCAAGTACTGAGAAAAATCTGTTTTTTGAGCCCAATTAACTGGAGTAATGCCATCCCAAGAGTCATCTTGGCAGACAACCAGCCTCTCCCCAGGATACCCCAACCTTGACATAGGCTCTCAAAGTGTCAATGTTAAGTACCCAACAAACATCAGTTTTAAAAAGAGTTATTATCATGTCCCATACCACATTTCTCACCCTCACATCATTCTGGTCGGAGAGGAATAAAATAAACCATACCTTCTTCTCTTTCTCTAAAATCATTTGATCCTTTTGATGCAACATCTTCTTCAGGGTAGCCACTTCTTCCTTCAGTTGCGCAATGATGACAAAGTGGTCAGTGCCTGGTGAGTCCAGAGCCAGGTCTGGGGAGAAGCTAGATTTGAAAATCAGGGGAAAATATTGTAACTTGGATGGATAAACTTTTCCCTACCTGAGGATGCATCCTAGACCACTTGACTGCAAGCTCCTCAAGAGCAGGAATCCTAACATCAAGCACATTGCACCACACAGGCTGGGCTCAACGGCACTTGCTGAACTGAACTGCAGAGGTAAGGTGGCCATCAGATAACTCTACAAACCAAAGCCACAACCCGGCAGCATCCCTGCAGCATCTTCTCTCACATTTAGGACTAAAATAAATGCCACATCCCAAGAGCTAAGGATACTGTTTCAGGCTCCTTGAAGATCCCCAATGATGTACTAGAAAAACAGTCCAAATTTTTGTGATTAAATTCCCTAGAATTCCAGATAAATTATAAACTGTGAGCTCACGCATTTTTCTTTAATGCTCCACTCAGAGCTCGTCTTTCAGGGCCTTGTCTTCTGTCTCAAAGTACCACAATGCAGTCAGTGTATCTGCCAAGAAGCTGCTGGATTCCCACCCAGGAGCAGTCAGTTCTTTTTCAAAAAAGATGAAACAGGAATGAAGCCAGCTTCCCCTACACTACAAATGGCCTGCAGATTGTCATTTCCAATATCAGGAATTTGGTAACATTGCATTAGGAAAGGAACCAAGAGGTGGCAAATTCCAGAGTCACACCACAACTTGGGCTTTCAACAGATTCCTCCCAATAACAGCATTGGAGCACTCCATTTTGTCCAAGTGCCAGGTGGACTCTATGTCCTTTTAGCAGACCCTCTTAAGAAGGGACAGTTTGGGGCCGGGCACGGTGGCTCAAGCCTGTAATCCCAGCACTTTGGGAGGCCGAGACGGGCGGATCACGAGGTCAGGAGATCGAGACCATCCTGGCTAACATGGTGAAACCCCGTCTCCACTAAAAAATACAAAAAAACTAGCCGGGCGAGGTGGCGGGCGCCTGTAGTCCCAGCTACTCAGGAGGCTGAGGCAGGAGAATGGGAGAATGGCGTAAACCTGGGAGGCGGAGCTTGCAGTGAGCAGAGATCCGGCCACTGCACTCCAGCCTGGGCGAGAGAGCGAGACTCCGTCTCAAAAAAAAAAAAAAAAAAAAAAAAAGGGACAGTTTGGCCGGGCACGGCGGCTCCCGCCTGTAATCCCAGCACTTTGGGAGGCCGAGGTGGGTGGATCACAAGGTCAGGAGATCGAGACCACGGTGAAACCCCATCTCTACTAAAAATACAAAAAATTATCCAGGCAGGGTGGCGGGCGCCTGTAGTCCCAGCAACCCAGGAGGCTGAGGCAGGAGAATGGCGTGGACCATGAATCTGGGAGGCAGAGCTTGCAGTGAGCCAAGATCGCGCCACTGCACTCCAGCCTGGGGGACAGAGCGAGACTCCGTCTCAAAAAAAAAAAAAAAAAAAAAAGAAGGGACAGTTTTTAGGCTGGGCTTGGTGGCTCATGCCTATAATCCCAGCACTTTGGGAGGCCAAGGCAGGCGGATCACCTGAGGTCGGGAGTTAGAGACCAGCCTGACCAACATGGAGAAACCTCGTTTCTACTAAAAATACAAAATTAGCTGGGTGTGGTGGTGCATGCCTGTAATCCCAGCTGCTCGGGAGACTGAGGCAGGAGAATCTCTTGAACCCGGGAGGTGGAGGTTGCAGTGAGCCAAGATTACGCCTTTGCACTCCAGACTGCGCAACAAGAGCAAACTCCGTCTCAAAAGAAAAAAAGAAAGAAAAAGAAGGGATAGTTTCACGAAATCTGCAAAACCCCAAAATTATATGTACAATCTCGTCTACACATATAATGGGTGGTTTTTAGAGTGAGGATCCATAGCTTTCAATGGCCAGTCACAAATGCCTCAGACTCAAAACAAGTTAAGGAATCACTGCCAAGAGGGTCAAATCCTGTTCTCTAGAGAGTTCCCAAAGAACGCTCTTTACTTTTCCCAGGACAATCTTTGAAGTAAAACACAAACCTGTTTTTCCTAAGCAGACACTGGAATACTCATTCTCAACTCCCTAGATATAGCAACAACTCACAGTTCTTATATCCTAAACCACGTCTAAGAGCCAACATTTCTCTACATAGGAAGAAACTCCAAATAGCAAGCCTAACCAGTGGACAAACTACCTCACAGTTACCAAGTCAAACATTTCTATGGCTAGAATAGGAAGATATAGATATTCGACAAGAATATTCCTACCCTCCTCTCAGTCTACATGAAGCATATGAGAAGACTGTCAGAGGAAGAATGAATCAATGTTCTCATAACTAATGAATGGATGGAATTACTGCGTAACAAAAATAAATGCGAAATCATAAAACAAGGCACGCAGGAGAAAGTACTGAAAGGAACTATTATCGTCTCTACTAGTTTCAGATCTGGAAGCACCCTTATAGCTGCAGTCTCACATCTGTTTCAATACCTGCTAAGGACCTGTCTTTCTTCAACTGAATAGAGTCTATTTAAACCCATAACTAGAGTAATAAGCTAACGTAAGTAACTTTTTGCTGTCCCCAAACTCCTAATGCCCTATCCTTCCTGCTTCTTGTGAGAGGATTCCCCCCATACCAATAAATAGTTGACAAAACCCATCCTTTCTATCCTGTGTTAGGAACTGGCCTCACTCTCTCTTTTTTTCTTTTCTCTTTTTCTTTTTTTTGAGACAGAGTTTTGCTCTTGTTGCCTAGGCTGGAGTGCAATGGTGTGATCTCGGCTCACCACAACCTCCGGCTCACCACAACTTCTGCCTCCCAGGTTCAAGTGATTCTCCTGCCTCAGCCTCTCAAGTACCTGGGATTACAGGCATGCGCCATCACACCTGGCTAATTTTTGTATTTTTATTAGAGACAGCATTTCTCCATGTTGGTCAGGCTGGTCTCAAACTCCCGACCTCAGGTGATCCACCTGCCTCGGCCTCCCAAAGTGCTGGGATTACAGGCGTGAGCCACTACGCCCAGCCCTCACTCTAATTCCTGGTTCAGTAAGAACTGCTAGAAATGAAAAAAGATGGCTAGGGTAACAAGGCAAAAAAACCAGTCTCTTTCCTAATGGCTCCAATGACAGGGAACTACTACTTCTCCAGAAAAATTGTCTTTTACAAAAGCTCATAATGTAAGAACAATTTTCTTGGGTTGAGCCAAAACCTGCCTCTCTATAACCCTACATATTGGTCCTGAGACTGTCCTCCAAGGCTATACAGATTAAGTCTAATCTTCCAGGCACATTTCAGGGGAGGATAAAATGAAACTATGAGTTAAAAAAAAGAATGTCCTTTAGAAACAGTAAACCACAAGCTGTGCCTGAGTGCCACCAGCTGTTGCGGCTGCTTTTTTGATTGCCTATGGAACAACAAACAAGCATGATTAAAAAGTAGCCAGTGTATTTTCTAGAGGGAAGAAAACTAGAAATTAACTTAGATTTTCCTAAAATTGAAAAGTTTTTGTCACAATTTCAACAAACAAATTAGGACACATTGAGACAGAGACTGTGGATTTTGTAGGATACTTAGAAAAAAAAGACTAAAGCATCTTATTATAAAGCCATTTTTGAAAGCTAAAATGTGTTCTGTCTGAACAAAATGGAAGGCTAATGGATAAAGAAAAAGAGGAGGAAAAATAATCAAACATACCTCAGTATTAAATAAGTAAGAGAAGATAATGTGGTAGTATAGAAAGGTCAATGAAAAACCATTAGGCAGCAATTTGCAGAAAACATGGGGAATAAAAATAAAAGAATAAGAGCATAAATTTAAAAGTATATGAATATTTTAGGGGCTGAGTGTGGTGGCTCATGCCTATAATCCCAGCATGTTGGGAGGCCAAACCAGGAGGATCACTTGAGGCCAGGAGTTTAAGACTCTGTCTACAAAAAAAAAATTAGCTGAGTGTGGTGGCATGTGCCTGTAGTCCCAGCTATTTGGGAGGCTGGGGTGGGAGGATCATTTGAGTCCAGAAGGTCAAGGCTGCAGTGAGCAATGATCGTGCCACAGCACTCCAGCCTGGGTGACAAAGTGAGACCTTGTCTCAAAAGAAAAAAAAAAAAAAAAGCCAGGCATAGTGGCTCATTCTTGTAATCCCAGCACTTTGGGAGGCCAATGTAGGAGGATCGCTTGAGCCCAGGAGTTCAGGACTGGCCTGAGTAACATGGTGAAACCCTGTTTCTACAAAAAATACAAAAAGTAGGCGGCATGGTGGTGCACGTCTGTAGTCCCAGCTACTTGGGAGGCTTAGATGGAAGGATCACTTGAGCCCAGGAGGTCGAGGCTGCAGTGAGCCAAGATCATGCCACTGCATTCCAGCCTGGGCAACAGGGTGAGACCCTGTATCAAAAAAAAAAAACAAAAACAAAAAAAAAACAAAGAAAAGAAATAGGTAGCCAGTGAAATTTTGGTTTGGATGACATTAAAAAAGGACTGTCAAAAAAAAAAAAAGTCAGAATGCTTTTTTCAAGGCAAAGTAAATGCAGGGAAAAAACCCCACAAAAAGTAAAGAGGACAGCAAAGTGGAATTTATCTTGTGTTATGAACATTTAAAAACAAGAAAAGCAAACAAGTAGAATAGAATGTTAAAAATGCTAATGCAGAACATTTCAAATGGAATTTATATGGGAATGAAAATAGTTTTTGTGACAGCAGAAAACATTTCCAAATTTTCAAATTATAAATTACTTAGAAAAATAAATTAGCATGTCATTTTAAGGAAAAACTTCTCTCTCCTACCTTTTTTTTTTTTTTTGAGACAGAGTCTCACTGCCTCGGCTCAAGTGCAGTAGCGCAATCATGGCTCACTGCAGCCTCAACTTCCCCAGGCTCAGGTGGTCCTCCCACCGCAGTCTCCTGAGTAGCTGGAAGGCACACACCACCATGCCCAGCGAATCTTTGTATGTTTTGTAGAGATGGGGTTTCATCATGTTGCCCAGGCTGGTCTCAAACTCCCGGGTGATTCACTAGCCTTGGCCTCCCAAAGTGCTGGGACTGCATGTGTGAACAACTGTGCCTGGTCAAAATGATCATTTAATATCTTTTCTGGAGGACATCACGAAAGACCATGTACCTATGTCAAGGATCAGCTTCCAACTTGAGGAAAACAGCATTGCTGATGACTGGATGCAATAAAACTCTGAACAGAAAACTTGAGTTTTTAGCTTGGTGTATCCATAGCAATGGACAGCAAGAATAGTGGCAGTATCTCAGAAACAAAATAAGCTAATAGAAAGTGAACCTGGCCGGGCGTGGTGGCTCACGCCTGTAATCCCAGCACTTTGGGAGGCCGAGGCAGGCGGATCACGAGGTCAGGAGATCGAGACCATCCTGGCTAACACGGTGAAACCCCGTCCCTACTAAAAATACAAAAAAAAGTTAGCCGGGCGTGGTGGCGGGCACCTGTACTCCCAGCTACTCAGGAGGCTGAGGCAGGAGAATGGCGTGAACCTGGGAGGTGGAGCCTGCAGTGAGCCAAGATTGCGCCACTATACTCTGGGCGACAAAGCAAGACGCCGCCTCAAAAAAAAAAAAAAAAAAAGAAAGTGAACTTTAAGGACTGGTCGGTTAAACTGGAGGATACGAACGAGCTTTTTCCAGGTCATTCAAACACAGCCTGGATCATAAATGAGCACAAAACAGAAATGAATCTAAAGGCATAGGTCTTGGCTTAGGCCTTTATAAAGCAGGGCATTCAAAAAGTTCATTCCTTGAAGTAGTTTTTGCAGGGTCACATGCGCTGGCAGAGGTGATGGACAACCTGTGCCACATCGCTTTCTTCACAAGGGCCAGACTAGCTTCTGAGAGAACAGTAAAGCTGGCCAGAAAGATGATCTTTATGGTTCCTCCCCCCATGTAATCTGACTACCTAAATTAAGCATTCCAGAAGGTTCAATTCAAGAAGTTTAAAATCAATGAAACTAGTTCTAAAAACCTTGTAGAATCTGAAAGCAAGTTAACAAAAAAGGCAATGGGAAAGAATTTTTTGTTTCCCTCTAAATAAAATCAGTCCTGGTAAGCCTATATGCTGGTCTGCTCCTATATCCACTACTGGCTGGGAAAGAGAACTGTGAATGGGTGGAGTTTTCAGAATGGAGATGATTTCAAGGATCTTAGGAAGTGTGTCAGGTGGTTTCACTTCGGGATGCCCAGGCCTGAGGAACAGGAAAATGGTTGGTCCCAAGACTTTTGTTGAGAAGCAGCCCACTGTACCAACACAGATGGCACACTCTGGATATTAGGACCCAAGCAGCTCACAAGAGGAAGTATCACTGAGGAGGGGAGAGGGAAGTGAGGACTAAAAGTATGCATTTAGACTGGCTTGAAATTAAATACAAATATGCAAATGAATCTCATTCTCTCCTGATCCAGAATCTGCACAGGGCTGGCTTTCTGAATGTTAAGGAAGTATGGATCCTCACAAATTTGGCAACATTGCCTTATTCCCAACCTGTTTTTACCTCTCAAGATCAACTCCTCTTCTGCCTGCAGGAGGACATGGGCACAGATCACAAAGAAAAGCATCCAGCTCTGGACTTCTTAGAATTACTGTAGGGAAGGCCAGGCAAGGTGGCTCCTGCCTGTAATCCCAGCACTTTGGGAGGCCGAGGTGGGTGGATCACTTGAGGCCAGGAGTTTGAGTCAACATGGTGAAACTAAATGTACAAAAATTAGCTGGGCATGGTGGCACCCCTGTAATTCCAACTACTCGGGAGACTGAGGCATGAGAATTGCTTGAACCCAGGAGAGAGGTTGCAGTGAGCTAAAATCACACCACTGCACTCCAGCCTGAACGACAGAGTGAGACTCTGTCTCTAAAAAAAAAAAACAAAAAGAATTAGGAATTAGTGTAGGGGAATAATTTAGTGGACTGCAGAATTCAACTGCTATTAAATCAAGTTACAAGTTCTTATCTTTTAATGACAAGATTAGATTTATAAACAAATATCAGTACTGCTTACTTATAAGATGCACTGACAGCCATAGACTAATTCCAAGGCAGACCCTAAAACGTATTCCTGTTTCAGGAACTGTGTATGCATGTCAAATGTGTGCGCACACATACTCCAACTGGCTCACCTGTCTCCATTAGTTGTGATTGACTCAAACTTGGACTTTTTCTTTGGGATTTCATTTTGAATTGAAGATGTAGAAAGTGTTTTCTGGCTTTTAATGGCAAAAATAGAGAGACACACATTAGAAATCAAAGATTAACAAAACATCACAATGAAAGTCTGTCAAATAGACCAATGTAAGACAGCAGCTCTACTATGCAAGAGCTAATAATTCTCGATTAATAATCTACCAAGGTGATGATTTTTGTAGGCCTGGATGGATGGGTAGCTAGTTTCCACAGGATCAAAAAAAAAAAAATTATTGGCCTTAATTAATTAAATATTACCTGCTTTATTAATAACCATGAGAACAAAAATCAATAAAACTTCAATAAGAAGTATAATCTGTCTTCTAGTTTAAAAAGTTCTTTTACATTCACTGTCTCACATGCATCTTGTAATTCTGTGAGGTAGAGGTAAGTTATTATTTCTACTGTGCAGAAATAGCTCAAGATCAACTTATCTACCAAAGGACATATAGCTAGTAGTAGTAAAGTAAAGAAACCAGGTCAATATATTTGAACTCCTAGTCTACTTTTTTTTTTTTTTTGAGATGGAGTCTCACTCTGTCACCCAAGCTGGAGTGCAGTGGCACGATCCTGGTTCACTGCAACCTCTGCCTCCTGGCTTCAAGTGATCCTTCCACCTCAGCCTCCCGCATAGCTGGGACTAAAGGTGCGTGCCACCACACCCAGCTAATTTCATATTTTTTGATAGAGACAGGGTTTCACCATGTGGGCCAGGTTAGTCTCAAACTCCTGACCTCAAGTGATCTACCTGCCTTGGCCTCCCAAAGTGCTGGGATTACAGGCGTGAGCCACCACATCCGGCCAGTCTAGTTCTTCTTCACTATATTTGTGTTAACCTACTGGTATTTTAGTCACACTACAAGACTAAAAATCAGTTTTAGCCCCAATAAGTTCACTCAAAACTGGTCTTGAAACAAAAGCTGGAGGTCTGTCTCTGCTATGCAATCCTTTGACTTTGATTGGTGTTCAACTGCGAAGTCCAAAGGATTCCTCAGACTTTTTCTTACTTGACCTCTTTTCAGCATTTGATACCACTGATACTGCATCCTTCTTCAAATGTTCTCCTGGTTTGGTCAGCCCACTTTTGTGACAGCTGCTTTTTAGTTCCTAATCCTTAAATACTGAATGCTTTTAGAGTTCTGTTCTCAGCCCGGAATCTGAATTATATCATTTAAGAGCATGATTTTAACAACTACCTATCATAGTGGTTGGAAATGGTGTTAACTATATCACCTGCATTAGAATCATCTGAGATGTTTATAAAATAATGTAGATTCCTGGACTCCATCCTAGTTCCTACTGAATTAAATTATGGGGTGGGACTGCTGCAGGAATCTGCTTTTTAATATTTTTTAATTTTAGAGACAGTGTCTTGTTCTGGTGCCCAGGCTGGAGTGCAATGGCATAATCATGGCTCATGGCAAGCCTCAAACTCCAAGGCTCAAAACAATCCTCCTAACTCAGCCACCCAAGTAGCTGGGACTACAGGCGTGTACCACCATACCTGGCTAATACTGTTTTTTGTAGAGATGGGGTCTCACTATGTTGCTCCTGCTGGTCTCAAACTCCTGGCCTCAAGCAACGCTCCCGCCTCGGCCTCTCAGAGTGTTGGGTTTACGGGTGTAAGCCAGCCAATGTATCTGGCCAGAATCTGCATTTTCAAATAATCCCTACCCCCAGTGATTCTTTTTACTGTTGTTGTTTCTTTTTGACACAGAGTCTCACTCTGTCACTCAGCCTGGAGTGTGGGGACGTGATCTCAACTTACTTCAACCTCCGCCTCCTGGGTTCAAGCGATTCTCCTGCCTCAGCCTCCTGAGTAGCTGGGATTACAGGCACGCACCACTATACCTGGCTAATTTTTGTATTTTTTGTTTTAGTAGAAACAGGGTTTCAACATGTTCGTCAGGCTGGTCTCAAACTCCTGACCTCGTGATCCACCCGCTTCGGCCTCCCAAAGTGCTGGGATTACAGGCGTGAGCCACCGCGCCCAGCCAGATTCTTATGTGCTACCTATGGCCCATGTCCAAACCTCTCTTCTAAGTTCTAGGCTAAGCTCCTAAAAGTAATTCTTCATGCTTCAAACTCAACCTTTCGAAACTAAACATATTCTCTCCCCTTCCTACATTGTCTCTCAGTTAAGGATCTATCTATTCACCCAAATAAAAAACCCGGGAATTATCCTTTACTTACTCAGTTCTTGCCCATGTGTCTGTTCATCAGATTATCTAAGTTTCTCATAATTCTCCATCCAAAACATCTTCCTGAATCAGCCTTTTCAATCTTCCACTGCCACTGCCTCAGGTGAGGTTCTTGTTTTAACATCTCTTACCCAGACTCTTAGAAAAAAGGCTTTTATATTTTATATAATTTTATAATTTATATAATTTATATTTATATATAAATTAACCCCCAGTCCCTTTTTCCTCCAATGCATTCTCCACACTAGTCAGGGTTAATTTTTTAAATGAAGATTTGGTCTCTCCTCTGCATAGACCCTTCAATAGCTTCCCACTAACACCCTGACCTCAGGATTAAGTTTACATTCCTTACCAGGATGCAGGACCCCTTTTTCCTTCCATTCCCCAGCTCCCAGCCAAAAGCTCCAGTAATATAAAAGGACTTACAATTTTCCAGGGTTCCATGTGGTCTCATGCCCTCCATGCCTTTGCAAATGCTATTCTCTTAGCCTAGAATGCCTCTGCCCATTCCATCCCTGAGGATTCCAACTCATCCTAAGATCTAGCTCTAATGCCAGCTCTTCTCCAAGCCTGCTTGCCCGACTTCTCAAGGCAGTTCATTACTACCCTCATGTCTGCATTCTTGACATGTTTCCACTGTGGTACCCATTACATTATACTAAGATCATCTGTTTATAAGTCTGTCTTTCCTACCAGACTGCATACTCTTGGAGAGCAGCATGACTTGTACTTAGCTCTTCATTCCCACCAGCATCTCTGACCCATGAGAGTACTTAATGCTTGCTGATTAAACAAAGTCATAATGGTAATAACAAAACAAACAAACAAACAAAAAAAACCTGAAATGTATTGAATATTTCCTATATGCCAGTTATAAAAACAATCACTGTGCATGTACTAATTTATCTTCACAACAACCCCATGAGGTAATACTATTACTTCCCTCATTTTACTGATGAGAAAACTTGCCCAAGATCCCCACAGAGAACCTGGCACAGCCAGGATTCCATCCAGAGCCAGAACTGTTAACAATACTAGATACTCTGAAAGTAAGTTTAAAACAACAATGAAAATACATCTTTTTGACTAGGTGCCACCAGGACAAACCTAGAACATCTATTAGCCTCCTGGCTAAATATGCATGGAAAAGCTGTATCTCTCAGAAAGTGAAATGTCCGATCTTCTGGAAAGAGAATCCACTCTAAGGGTGAGAACACTACAAACCAAAGTAGGGTAAGTTCCACAAACATTTCAGACACAATACAAAGTCAGGAAATCCTGACACTTTATGGAAATCTCTCTGGTTCTTGGAAGATATATGAATTATAAAATATGACAAATGAGTTTCCTCCTACAGACTAGTACCTACAGAGAAGATAGAAAATGCATATAAGATGGTATGTACCATGATGGCTGTGTGAGCATTACATCTGACCTACCAGCACTTCTAGTCCTATCTCATGCATCTTGAGGTTACCTGTTATAATGGCCACCACCACTCAGGCGACTATACTGCTCCTTCTCCTGGTGGCCAGCACGAGAAGAACTACTCAGGTGTTTCCTCTGCTCTTTGGTCTTCTGAAGGACCCGTTTGTATGAAAGTGTGCACAGCCAGCACAGCAATTTCCCATCTACCTGAAAGAGGAGGAGACAAAGATAAAGAAGCGGGAATCTAGTGCAGTGGCTGCAAACGTGGTATTAGGAGCTAGAACCCTTGGGTTCAGTCCCAGTTCTGAAACTTATGAGCTGTGACTTTGGGCATGTCACAGGGGGCTGCTACAAGGATCTAGTGACATAATGTAGGTAAAGCACTTAACACGGTGACAGGCACATAAAAGTTGCTTAATAAATTTCAGCTGCGGGGCCGGGCACGGTGGCTTATGCCTGTAATCCCAGCACTTTGGGAGGCCAAGGTGGGTGGATCACGAGGTCAGGAGATTGAGACCATTCTGGACAACATGGTGAAACCCCATCTCCACTAAAAATACAAAAATTAGCCAGGCATGGTGTCGTGCACTTGTAGTCCCAGCTACTCAGGAGGCTGAGGCAGAAGAATCGCTTGAACCTAGGAGGTAGAGGTTGCAGTGAGCTAGACCATGGCACTCTAGCCTGGTGACAGAGTGAGACTCCATCTCAAAATAAATAAATTAATTAATTTAATTAAATAAATTTCAGCTGCTAATTTTATATCTTTTTGTTTTGTTTCTCTTCAACTTAGCAAACACAGACAAGAGTAAAATTCTCACAAGACCATGGTTCTCATTAAGGAAAACTCAGCAGGGAGAAGAGAAGACAGAAGATGAATTATAAAATTCATCCTTACAGTTTTTTGGATTTTTTTTTTAGTGATGGGATCTCACTCACCCAGGCTGGAATGCAGTGGTGTCACTGTAGTATACTACAGCCTTAAACTTCTGGGCTCAAGCAATCCTCCTGCCTCAGCCTCCTGAGCAGCCAGGACTACAGGCACATGCCACCAAGCTCACCTAATCAGTTGTTGGGTTTTTTTTTTCTTTTTTTTCCCCCAAACAGGGTCTTGCTCTGTTGCCCAGGCTGGAGTGTAGTGTTATGATCTCGGCTCACTTGCAACCTCCACCTCCTGGGCTCAAGCAATCCTTCCACCTCAGCCTCCCGAGTAGCTGGAACTACAGGTGTGCACCACCATGCCTGGCTAATTTTTGTATTTTTTTTTTGTAGAGACAGGGTTTCACCATGTTGCCCAGGCTGGTCTCGAACTCCTGAGCTCAAGTCATCTGCCTGTCTTGGCCTCCCAAAGGGCTGGACGTACACGCGTGAGCCACTGCATCTGGCCATTTTTTTTTAAATGACAAAATTTGTATATATTTATTGTGTAAAACATGTTGTTTTGAAATATGTACACTTTGGGAGGCTGAGGCAGGTGGACCGCATGAGCCCAAGAGTTCGAAACTACCCTGGGCAACATGGCAAAACCCATTTACAAAAAGAAACACAACAAAAATTAGCCAGTTGTGGTGGTGCATGCCTGCAGTCCCAGCTACTAGGGAGGCTGAGGTGGGAGAATCACTTAAGCCTGGGAGGTCGAGGCTGCAGTGAGCTGTAGGCGTGCCACTGTACTACAGCCTTGGTGACAGAGTGAGACCCTTTCTCAAAAACGAATAAATATTTTTAAAAATATGTATACATTGTGGAATGGCTAAATCAAGATAATTAACATGGATTACCTCATATAATTTTTGTTTGGGTCTGAGACAGAGTCTCGCTGTGTTGCCCAGGCTGGAGTGCAGTGGTGCGGTCTCAGCTCACTGCAACTTCCATCTCCTGGGTTCAAGCAATTTTCCTGCCTCAGCCTCCCGAGTAGCTGGGATTACAAGCGTCTGCCGCCATGCCCAGATAATTTTTTTTTGTATTTTTAGTAGAGATGGAGTTTCACCACGATGGCCAGGCTGGTCTTGAACTCCTGACCTCCTGATCTGCCTGCCCTGGCCTCCCAAAGCACTGGGATTACAGGCATGAGCCACTGCACCTGGCCTAGTTTTTCTTTTTTTTTTCCCCTGTGGTGAGAACACTTAAAATCTACTCTTTTAACAACTTTCAAGAGTACATTTTATTAACTATAGTTACCATGTTTTACAATGGATCTCTTCAACTTACTCCTCCTATGTAACTGAAATCCTTTGGCCAACATCTCCCCAAACCCACCCTCCAATACCTCAGTTTTAATACTTTATAAAAGGTTCGCGTAAACCCAGGAGGTGGAGCTTGCAGTGAGCTGAGATCCGGCCACTGCGCTCCAGCCTGGGCCAGAGAGCGAGACTCTGTCTCAAAAAAGAAAAAAAGAAAAAAAAGTTCACAAAGTGGTATGCTGGATACCATCTCTCAGATGGAAAGAGGGTCCCCAGAGAAAGAACAATGAGTAAGCAGCTTCCAGGGCCTAGTCCCTGGCGGTGGCCTGCCATGGCGCTGTTTGAATTAGAAAAAGTTGACTCCTTTGAGCAGAAGTAACTGCACCACGGAGCAGGGCCCAAAGCTAGGAAGCATAATGTAGCTTTTGCCACCCTCTGAAGCTGTGGTGTCTCTGTGCAGCATTCAGACTGAAAAACCACTGGAGGCACAGTAGGACAGATGACAGGGCAGCGGGGCTGGTTGGAATTTCTCAGGTTAGGCAAGGAATATGCTGATACATAACGGAATTTTACAGTTTTCATTTCTTATTTCTGAAATTAGATCTTGTGCTTCATCTTGAACATGGGTAGGCCACATCATCATTTACCTGAAGTGTTTTATCTCATCGGCAAAAGCCTCTTTGCTCCCCATCCCCCAACCCATCAGCAAGTCCATCAGTCTGAATCTACTTACTTCTTTCTAACTCCAGTGCTTCCGTTGGCATTCTCATCTGTCACTGCTGTAAGAGCTGCCCAAGTGATCACCCTACCTCCAATAAGCCATTTCCCCATAGCCGCCAAAGGGTTTCTTAAATGTAAATGATTACATCCTCTCTTTTTTTCTTTTCTGAGATGGAGTCTCACTTTGTCGCCTAGGCTGGAGTGCGGTGGCACTCTGTTGGCTCACTACAATCTTCGTCTCCTGGGTTCAAGCAATTCTCCTGCCTCAGCCTCCCAAGTAGCTGGGATTACAGGTGCCCACCACCACGCCTGGCTAATTTTTTTATATTTTTAGTAGAGATGGGGTTTCACCATGTCGGCCAGGCTGGTCTCAAACTCCTGACCTCAAGTGATCCGCCCACCTTGGCCTCTCAAAGTGCTGGGATTACAGGCGTAAGCCACTGTGCCCAGCCTGTTTTTCTTTTTCTCTCTACTGTAAAATGGAAAAAAAAAATTTTTTTTTATAGTGTAGCTAATATGCCGTCCTTAGGTATTAAGACACATTTCTGTTTGTAACCTTAATGCAGCCATATTTTTACTCTTTATAAAAAATCAATTGAGCACAGTGGCTCACACCTGTAATCCCAGCACTTTGGAAGGCTGAGGTAGGCAGATTGCTTGAGACCAGGAGTTTGAGGCTAGCCTGAGCAACATGGAACATGGTGAAACCTTGTCTCAACAAAAAGTACAAAGATTAGCTGGGTGTGGTGGCACATGCCTGTAGTTCTAGCTACTTGGAAGGATCGCCTGAGCCCAGGAGGCTGAGGCTGTAGTGAGTCTAGATTATACCACTTGTACTCCAGCCTGGGCGACAGAATGAGACCCTGCCTCAAAAAAAAAAAAAAAAAAAAAAAAAAAAAAAATCAAATCTCCCAATAAAAACTGAGTATTTCACCACATGAATCGTTAAATTGCTTCACTAAAAATGTAGTTAGACATGCCAATTTCTAACCTCTTAGAATATTCTGCACAATCAATTTTAACCATTAGAATGAATAATTGCTCAGAAAAGCAGTACTGCCTCAGCTGCAATATGATTTGGTAGTCAATATTCCTGTTTTCTGGTAAAAGGGAGATCTCATGAGCAGCAACATTGGGCACCTTATGGTCTCACTGATCAAGAGAATGTTTCTGAGTGGCTTCTGAACATGTATTTCTTAACAAGTTGATCACAGATCTGGGGTCCTCACTCCTCCTCATAGCAACACTTCCAGACATAATCATGTTAGCTCCTGCCTCTGCACACTTGTGGACAGTGTCAGGACCTACTCCACCATCGACCTCTTATCCAAAGATGGGAACTGTGTCCTCAACCAGTGAATGTTTGGCACCATATCATTCATGAATTTCTGCCTTCCAAACTCAGGTTCCACTGTGATAACCAAGGCCATATCTACTTGATTAGTCCATGGTGCCAAATATTCAACTGTAGCTCCTGATTTGATGGCAAGGCCAACCTTCATCCCATTCTCCCAAATGTCTTCAATCAAAGCCTCTGAGTTCTTAGTAGCCTCAAGGTGAAAGGTATACAGACTGGCTTCTGCTATAGCTATTGGTTTTACCCACTGTTCCAGCTTGGACACCATCACATGCATGTCAAAGAAAGGGTCCTGGACGAGCTGCTCTTGAAAGCTTTCTACGACAGGATAACCAAAGGTGACGTTGGGAACAAAGTGCCCATCCATGACATCCAGGTGGCCCCAGAGTCTAGCATACGGAGGCACTTGACCCCTAAACTGGCCAGGTTGCTGTTGAGGATGGGCGAGCCAATCTTGCAGGGTAAAGCCATAGCACTGGCACCCAAGAGTAAGTTACCCTATGAGTCCATCTTCTCTCCTTAAAACCCAATGATTTCTCATCATACCATAAAATTCAAACTCTGTACCATAGCCCATTTTTTTATTTGAGACGGAGTCTCGCTCTGTTGCCCAGGCTGGAGTGCAGTGGCGCGATCTCGGCTCACTGCAAGCTCCACCTCCGAGGTTCACGCCATTCTCCTGCCTCAGCCTCCCAAGTAGCTAGGACTACAGGCGCCTGCCACTATGCCTGGCTAATTTTTTGTATTTTTAGTAGGGTTTCACCGTGTTAGCCAGGATGGTCTCAATCTCCTGACCTCATGATCCGCCTGCCTCAGCCTCCCAAAGTGCTGGGATTACAGGCATGAGCCACCACACCCGGTCTATAGCCCTTTTTTTTTTTTTTTTTTTTACATTATCATTTATTTATTTATTGCTAACATGAATTCAAAGCAACTATGCATTTTTGTTTTGTGACAGGGTCTCACAATCTCGCCCAGGCTGGAGTGCAGTGGTGCAATATTGGCTCACTGCAGCCTCAACTTCCCAGGCTTAGGTGAGCCTCCTACCTCAGCCTCCCAAGTAGCCGGGACTACAGGTGTGCACCACCACACCCCACTAATTTTTTGTATTTTTGTGTAGAGACAGGCTTTTGCCATGTTGTCCAGGCTGGTCTCCAACTCCTGGGCTCAAGTGATCCACCTGCCTCGGCCTCCCAAAGTGCTAGGATTATAGTCATGAGCGACCACACCCCGCCATATGCAGTTTTTTTTTTACATTAGAACAAACCAGAAAATCAAGACATAATTACCATCATCAAATCTTAATCCTTAGAGAAAAACACTTCCACGAGGCTGGGCTGAAGACACTAAGATTCTACCAGTTTTTGAGGTGTTCCAGGGTTGCTTCCAAGTTTTTTCTGAAGTCATTATTTAGATCTTTCCAATAAGGCTTTTCTTCTACTTGGCAGCAGACGAACACACACCCTTCACTAACGTGCTTCAGCCCCTTTCGTACGACTGGTTCAGCATGCATACAAGAGGGGCACCAGCTTTTCCTCCAGCATCCTTGAAACCAATAAAGTAGGCGAAAACGCCATTGTGGCATTCCACAGCCCAGTTGAACTCCTCAAAGCTTCACCCATTCACCTTTTTTTTTTTTTTTGGGACGGAGTCTCGCTCTGTCTCCCAGGCTGGAGTGCAGTGGCCAGATCTCAGCTCACTGCAAGCTCCGCCTCCCGGGTTTACGCCATTCTCCTGCCTCAGCCTCCCGAGTAGCTGGGACTACAGGCGCCCGCCACCTCGCCCGGCTAATTTTTTGTATTTTTAGTAGAGACGGGGTTTCACTGTGTTCGCCAGGATGGTCTCGATCTCCTGACCTCGTGATCCGCCCATCTCAGCCTCCCAAAGTGCTGGGATTACAGGCTTGAGCCACCGCGCCCGGCCCATTCACCTTCTTGTAGTGTAGTGGGCTATCTGCAGTGTGCCTCATGGCCTATGTTGACTTAAATATAGCCCCTTACCTGCCTCTATAACCTTGTTTCCTTCCTCTTCCCCATGTTCACTCCACCTTCTTTCTGTTCTAATCATGTGCCAAGCTCATTCCTGCCTTACGGATTTTCCACAGCTGGTCCTTCTTCCTGGAATTTTTGTCCTCCAGAGCTTCCCATGGCTACCACCTTTTCATCGTCCTAGTTTCCACTCAGATGTTATTTCCTCAGAGGTTCTCCTGATTGCCCAATATAGGCTGACTTCCCAGTCACTCCCTATCATGTACTTTATTTCTTTATAGCACTAATATCTAAAATTTATGTTATTTTTCTCCTCACCCATTTCTCTTTTGCACACATAAATGTAAGCTCTGTGAGAGTAAGGTCTTGTCTGTTCAGTTCATTAGTGTATTTCTAATACCTGGAACAGTGTCTGGTACATGATAAGCATTTAATTTTTTGTTAAGAAACATAACAATGAACTTTGAAACCAAACTTCAATCTGGTTCATTTCATGGTTACGGGATACGGCCTGAAAGTCTGTTTATTATTATTATTATTATTATTATTATTTTATTTTTTTTTTTTTTGAGACAGAGTCTTGATCTGCCACCCAGGCTGGAGTGCAAGGGCACGATCTTGGCTCACTACAGGATTCAAGCAATTCTCCTGCCTCAGTCTCCCGAGTAGCTGGGATTACAGGCATGTGCCACCACGCCCGGCTTATTTTTGTATTTTTAGTAGAGATGGGATTTTACCATGTTGGCCAGGCTGATCTCGAACTCCTGACCTCGTGATCTGCCCTCCTCAGCCTTCTAAAGTGCTGGGATTACAGGCGTGAGCCACCGCGCCTGGTCTGTTATTAATTTTTAAAGACAAAGTCTCACTATGTTACCCAGGCTGGACTCGAACTCCTGGGCTCAAGTGATCCTCCCACCTCAGCCTCTAGGGTAGCTGGAACTACCAGAGCATGCCATCAGGCCTGGCTTGAAGGCCTATTTTTATTTATTTTATAGATAGGGTCTCATTCTCTCACCCACACTGCAGCACAGTGGTATAATTACAGCTTACTGGAGCCTTGTACTCCTAGGCTCAAATGATCTTCCCACCTCAGCCTCCCAAGTAGCTGGAACCACACATGCACCACCAACCCTGACTAGGTTTTTTTTTTTTTTTTTTTTTTTTTTTTTTTGAGATGGAGTCTCACTCTGTCAACCAGCCTGGAGTGCAAGGTCACGATCTCAGCTCACTGCAACCTCTGCCTCCCAGGTTCAAGCAATTCTCCCACCTCAGCCTCCTGAGTAGCTGGGATTACAGGCACATGCCACCATGCCCGGCTAATTTTTGTATTTTTAGTAGAAACAAAGTTTCACCATGTTGGCCAGGCTGGTCTCAATCTCCTGACCTCAACTGCCTGCCTCAGCCTTCCAAAGTGCTGGGATTACAGCCGTGAACCAACATGCCTGGCTGAGTTTTTTATATTTTTAATAGTGACAGGGTTTTTGCCATGTTGCTCAGGCTGGTCTTCAACTCCTGGCCTCAAGGGATCCACCCACCTCAGCCTCCCAAAGTACTGGGATTACAGGCATGAGCTACTGCACCTGGCCTTGAAGGCATAATTTTAAAACACCCTGTAAGACCTTCCCCAGGTAAGAGCTTTCATTAAAGAGTTTCAAAACAATACAACTCCACTGAAAGAGAGCAAACAATGAACATCAAAATTGCACATAGATTCACAAGACATGTTTTTCAGATCTCTCTCTTAAAAATAAACTTTAGAAATAAAAGAGCAGGCCAGGCACGGTGGCTCACACTTGTAATCCCAGCACTCTGGGAGGCCAAGGCGGGTAGCTCACCTGAGGTCAGGAGTTTCAGACCAGCCTGACTAACATGAAGAAACCTCGCCTCTACTAAAAATACAAAATTAGCCAGGCACAATGGCACATGCCTGTAATCCAGCTACTCGGGAGACTGAGGCAGGAGAACTGCTTGAACCCAGGAGGCAGAGGTTGTGGTGAGCCACAATCACGCCATTGCACTGTAGCCTAGGCAACAAGAGCAAAACTCTGTCTCAACAACAAAAGAAATAAAAGAGCACTGGCCGGGCGTGGTGGCTCATGTCTGTAATCCCAGCATTTTGGGAGGCCAAGGTGGGCTGATCACTTGAGGTCAGTAGTTTGTGGTTAGGAGTTCAAGACCAGCCTGGTCAACATGGTAAAACCCCATCTCTACTAAAAATACAAAAATTAGCCAGGCATGGTGGTGCGCACCTGTAATCCCAGCTGCTCTGGAGGCTGAGGTAGGAGAATCACTTGAACCTGGGAGGCAGAGGTTGCAGTGAGCTGAGGTTATGCCTCTGCACTCCAGCCTGGGTGACAGAGTGAGATTTCATCTCAAAAAAAAAAAAATAAAATAGCATCCTCTGAGAATTAAACCATCAAAAACAAATCATCATAGATAACACTGAGTATTTATCATGTACCAGATTCCATTCTAAGAGTTTTACTAATATCTTGACCTTTGTAACAACACTGAGATCTGATCATCCCCATTCACAGATGTGGAGACTGAGGCATTGACAGATTAACATGCCCAAAGTCACACAGTTAATAACTGACAGAACCAAGATTTCAATCCACACATTCTGAGTCCAGATACCCCACTTTTTTTTTTTTGAGATGGAGTCTTACTTTGTTGCCCAGGCTGGAGTGCAGTGGTGTGATCTTGGCTCACCGCAACCTCTGCCTCCCGGATTCAAGCAATTCTCCTGCCTCAGGCTCCCTAGTAGCTGGGATTACAGGTGTGAGACACCACAACCTGTTAATTTTAATATTGTTGGTAGAGACGGGGTTTCATCATGTTGGCCAGGCTGGTCTCGAACTCCTGACCTTGTGATCCATCTGCCTCGGCCTCCCAAAGTGCTGGGATTACAGGTGTGAGCCACCGGTCTTGGCCCAAATTCCCTACTCTTAATCCCTAAATTTAGCTTTCTCCTAAAGTTTATGAACATGTAGATGTCTAAAAATATCTATAAACACTTAAGACAGGATCGTAATTTATAAAGCAGAAAGGTAATAAATTCTAGTATAACCAGATTAATAAAAATGAACTATTCCAATCAGTAATAATACAGGAGCCATGCACTGTGTTATATTATGTGCCAGGTTCAACATTGTTTTATATACCTATCTGAATTACATTTCCCCATGTCTTTGTGAAGTAACTATTGTTATTCCCACAGAGAAAGATGAAGAAAGTGATGCATAATGAGGGTAAGTAGGCAGGGTCATTCAGCTAGTCCCAGGAGTTGGGGGGACTGCTGCTTGTGCGACCTCCTGATTACTAATTCAGATTCTTCAGTATCTTGATACAGGGAAGAGGTGTCCTGGTTGGCAGGCAGGAGTATCCTAGTCAATGGAAAGTTATATCCTTCCATTGTAAGTTAATGAATTTGGTAAGCAAGAATCAACCCTTGAGCCTAGGCACCTCCTAAAAGCACCTCTGGCCACTGAAAAAGAGTTTCTCAACTGCAATCTTTTATTCAACAAATACTTATTGAGCAGCTACTATGTGCCAGGCCACTGGAAATAAAGCAGAGAATGAGATGGACAAAGAGCTCACATTCTAGTGGGGGTGGACAAACATGTAACCAAATAAGCAAGACTAGTTTTCAATATGTGAGATGCTATGAAGACAATAAAATAGTATGGTAAATAATGACTGAGGGAGTCAGTAAAAGGTCACTATGAGCAGGTGGTATCTGAGCTGAGAGCTGACATAAGGAGCTGGTTATGAGACCCTAGAGAAAGGTACATTAGGCACAAGGAGAGACAGTGCAAAGGTCGGAGTGAGATCTGCATGTCAGACAGACTACAGGGTGGCCAGTATGGCTGGAGCAAGGTGAGAGGCAGAAAGTATGATGCAAGATGAGGCTGAGAGCTGGGTATGGGGTTGCAGGCCATAGAAGGGATATGAGTTTTATTACAAGCACAACTGGAAACCCCTGGAGGATTTTAAGCAAGAGAGTAATATGACCAAGCTCTAAATCATTTTGATTCTATCAAGGTACACCCTTCCACATAGAGCTTCCCCCTAATGTAACCTTGTAATCTTGAATTTCAACAGACAGAAACATTTAAAGAGCCAGATAGTAAAACTGGTAACGCCACTCCATCTTGCTTAAGTTATAATCTCTCCTTTACAGAATTCTATAGAATTCTGCCAATCACCATTTCACTTATGTGATCACTGTAATTCATATTCTTGTGAAATGTTAGAATATAATGGTCTACATTTTATGAACAAAATATGAATATCTTCTTTAAGGTCAATAATAGAACCAGGAAAGAAACTGAGAAATCTTTCTTTGTTAAATGTGTTTTTTTGTTGTTGTTTTTTCTTTGTTGTTGTTGTTGTTTTTGAGATGGAGTCTTGCTCTGTCACCCAGGCTGGAGTGCAGTGGCATGATCTCGGCTCACTGCAACCTCTGCCTCCTGGGTTCAAGTGATTCTTCTGCCCCAGCCTCCAGAGTGGCTGGGACTACAGGCATGTGCCACCACGCCTGGCTAATTTTTTGTACTTTTAGTAGAGACGCGGTTTCACCGTGTTAGCCAGGATAGTCTCGATTTCCTGACCTCATAATCCAGTCGCCTCCTCGGCCTCTCAAAGTGCTGGGTTTACAGGCATGAGCTACCGCGCCTGGCCTATTAAACGTGTTTTTAACACAGTCAGCCCAACTTAATTTCTCTGAAAGGAAGAAAAGAAATCAAGAAAAACACAGAAATTTACCTTCTTTCTATCATCTTTCCTGTCAAATGCACACTGCTGCTTGCACTGTTCACAAGAGTAGGGTGGTCCATACTTCTTTTCTGAATTGGTGCAGCGCTGGCATTTATTCCCAATAAATGCCGCAATTATGTTGCAATACTGACAAGGTTTGGGCTTAAAGGGGGAAAAAAAGAGTCAAGTGTTATTTTCATAAAATACCACTGCATTTAAAAAAGCAGTAATTCCTACTTTGTAGTTCATTAATCATGGTACAAATGTATTGCCAACTTCATAAATATGCTTTTATATTGACCAAATAAAGCCCAATTCTTTTTTGTTGTTGCTGTTTTTGTTTTTTGAGACGGAGTCTCGCTCTTTTGCCCAAGCTGGAGTGCAGAGGTGCCATCTCAGCTCAATGCAACCTCTGCCTCCCTGGTTAAAGCAATTCTCCCTGCCTCAGCCTCCGTCCGGAGCAGCTGGGATTACAGGCACCCGCCACGATGCCTGGCTAATTTCTATATTATTTCCTAGAGATGGGGTTTCACCATGTTGGCCAGTCTGGTCTAGAACTCCTGACCTCAGGTGATCCGCCTGTGTCAGCCTCCCAATGTGCTGGGATTATAGGCATAAGCCACCATGCCCAGCCATGAAGCCCAATTCTTAACACTATGTGAAGTGTTTTTCTGCACAGGACTATTGATTTTTAAATAAATAAATAAACAAATAACAAAAACCCATTAGTATGTATGCAGAGACTTCTATGAAGTCTTCTGTTGAATGTCTATTCAACAGAACCAGCTCTTTGGAGAAACTAGCAAGGGCTTCCAAATTTCTGAAAAGGCCTCTTTGCTATTATCAGCATATAAACATGTTGGGAGAATGCCTACAAGCACATAACATCCTGAACTATAACACTAAGAGAAAAAGAGAATCATTCATCAAAATAACTAGTCAACTATTACCAAACAAAGGGGTCAAAGTTATAAAAATTCATCTTGCTGGGTGCAGTTTGCCTCCCAGCACTTTGGGAGGCTGAGGTGGGTGGATCACTTGAGGTCAGGAGTTCGAGACCAGCCTGACCAACATGGTGAAACCCCATCCCTACTAAAATACAAAAATTAGCCAGGTGTGGTGGCATGTGCCTGTAGTCCCAGCTACTCGGGAGGCTGAGGCAGGAGAATCACTTGAAGCGAGAAGGTGGAGGTTGCAGTGAACTGGATCACCACTGCACTTCAGCCTGGGTGACAGAGCAAGACTCGGTCACAAAAAAAAAAAAAAAAAAATTCATCTTTCTCTTTCTCTTTCCATACTGGTCACTAAAGCCTCTCGAGGAAAATTATAATCATAATCCTGGCAGTGTGACTATAAGCACGGAATTCCTTAACAATAAGCATTAGCTAAATGTGAAAGCTGAAATCAGTACCAGATATATTACACATAACTATTTCTTCTAATAAAAATACTGTAAAGACATTAGTAGGCCACAGAAGGTAAGGTTCCACAAGACCCTAGTACTCACTGTTAGGTTTGAAAATATCCTACTTACCGTTCCATACAACTGCACGTTCTGAGCACATTTCTTGCATATTGTATTGGTTTTACTGTTAAGGAAAAAACAGACACAGGCTTTTCTTAGAATATCTGAAAACTGATACCTCCTTAAGTCCAAGGAATTTGCTCATTGCTAAAGGCCAAGGTGAAATATGGTCTGGATGCTTGGTTAACAGAAGTTTGAGTATCTTTCTAATAACTTTTTTATTTTTATTTAATATCTTTGAGACAGAGTCTCATTCTGTACCCCAGGCTGGAGTGCAGTGGTACAATCTGCTCACTATAACCTCTGCTTCCCGGGTTCAAGCGATTCTCATGCCTCAACCTCCCAAGTAGCTGGAATTATAGGTGCGTGCCGCCACACCCAACAAATTTTTGTATTTTTAGTAGAGACACCACACCTAGCCTCTAATAACTCTTTTAATTATTATGTGGCTGGGCATGGTGGCTCACGCTTGTAATCCCAGCACTTTGGGAGGCTGAGGGGGGTTAGATCACCTGAGGTCAGGAGTTCGAGACCAGCCTGGCCAACATGGTGAAACCCCATCTCTATTAAAAATACAAAAATTAGCCAGGTGTGGTGGTACACGCCTGTAATCTCAGCTACTCAGGAGGCTGAGACAGGAGAATTGCTTGAACCCAGGAGGTAGAGTTTGCAGTGAGCTGAGACTGCACCACTGTACTCCAGCCTGGGCAACAAAAGCAAAACTCCACCTCAAAAAAACAAAAAGATTATTATGTGGTTATGGATTTTTTAATCTCAAATAAAGTGAGGCTTTGGCTAAAATGCAGAGTGAGTTATTTCTAATTATGACATCCCCAAGTATCACTAAGTAAAATTATCAGATACGGAGAACACCCTCAAAATATTATACTAAAATGGACTAGCAGGAAAAAAAAAAATTCTCCTTAATTCGGATGAATAGTTGGGAAATTTGAAGTGACAAACAAAGTATGTGTGTTTGGAATATAAACTCAGAGATTCTATCTTTGCTAACCTTACTCTGTGTTCTCCTTCATAAGTAAAGGCATATGAAAACACCAGAGGTGGGGAAAAAGACACTATGATCAAATACTTTGTCAATATTTAGGCTGGGCACAGTAGCTCATGTCTGTAATCCCAGCACTTTGGAAGGCCGAAGCAGGTAGATCACCTGAGGTCAGGAGTTCGAGACCAGCCTGGCCAACACGGGGAAACCATGTTATTTTTAGTCTTTACTAAAAATTCAAAAAAATTAGCCAAGTGTGGTGGCGTGTGCCTGTAATCCCAGCTACTCAGGGGACTGAGGCAGAAGAATCGCTTGAACCTGGGAGATGGAAGGTGCAGTGAGCCAAGATTGAGCCACTGCACTCTAGCCTGGGCAACAGAGCAAAACTGTGTCTAGAAAAAAAAAAAAACAAATTCTGATTTCTCTAAGAGTTAAGCACTGACAAAAATAAAAACATCCTTTGCCTTGTGAAGATCCAGAGGTCATATTACCTAAATGTGTGAATTAATAAAGCTGCCCTGGGGGAAAAATCATCTTCAAATAAAAGTCTAACTCTTCATATAAGGAGGTAAAAATGAATGTCTTATGTGTAAGAACAATTTAAACAGTACTCTGGGGCTAAAAACTAATAAATCACATAAAAATCTAAGACCAGGCACAGTGGCTTATGCCTGTAATCCCAGCACTTTAGGAGGCTCAGCCTGGAAGTCCAAGGTTTCAGTGGGCTACAATTTCGCCACTGCACTCCAACCTGAGTGACAGAGTGAGACCCTGTCTTGCAAAAAAAAAAAAATCTAGTCTATTCTCTGCTTTGTGATCATTTTCCCATACAATTCCTATGAAAGTGACTATAAAGTTAAAATAGACAAAAGAAAAACCTTAGAGTAGAAAATATTTAAATTAAAAATTATTTTCCAGGGCAATTTTCTGTTACTTTTAAAAGACAGTAGAAGAAGTGAAGGACATTCAAAGAAATCTCTAGAAAGAGGATTAGCATCAGTGATTCTGTGATGTTGAATAGCATTTTGATTTACACCTAGATTTACTACTGAAGGAATGGGGTAGATGCCAATATATATATATGCTCCTAACATGTTAAAAAACATGCAAAGAAAAACTAACTCTAGGCTGGGCGTGGTGACTCATGCCTGTAATCCCAGCACTTTGGGAGGTTGAGGCAGGCAGATCACCTGAGCTCGGGAGTTTGAGACCAGCCTGCTCAACAAGGAGAAACCCCATCTCTACTAAAAATACATAATTAGTTGGGTGTGGTGGCGCATGCCTGTAATCCCAGCTACTTGGGAGGCTGAGGCAGGATAATCACTTGAACCTGGGAGGTGGAGGTTGCAGTGAGCCGAGATCGCGCCATTGCACTCCAGCCTGGGCAACAAGAACGAAACTCTGTCTCAATAATAACAACTAAAAAAAAAAAAAAAAAGAAAGAAAGAAAAAGAAAAAATAACTCTATGATCCATCTTGAATTAATTTGTATGTATAGTTTAAATAAAGGGTCAAAGTTCCTATCTCACCCCACACGTGAATTAACTCAAGATGGACCACAGACCTAAATTTAAGAACTAAAATATAAAGTTTCTAGAGTATATTCTGTATGATTCCACTAACATGAAGTCCTAGAATAGGCAAAACTAATTTATAGTGGGAATGAAAAGTGGAGCAGCGGTTACTTGGAGGAAGCAAGGGTGTGGGGATTGTCTAGGATGGGGCATGAGAGAACTCTATAGAGTGATAGTAACATTCTGTATTTTGATAGGGTTTGGGGCTACACAGATGTCTACGTTTGTAAAACTTGATATATTTAAGATTTAAGTATGTTAGTATAAGCCAATTTTGCCAAAAAAAAAAAAAAGAAACTGCAAACAAATATTTAACTCTAAATAATGCTGTGCATGCTGAAGTGTTTAAGGATCATGTATACTGATGTCTGCAACTTTAAATACATCGGAAACAAAATGAATTGATATAGTGATGGACAGAGAGAGGCACCAGATGGATAGGTGAATATATAGTAAAGTGTATATTACAGAATTTAAGTAGAGGGTATATGGGTGTTCACTAATTCTTTTAACCTTTTTTTTGTTTGAAAACATCCATGATAGGCTGGGTGTGATAGCTCACGCCTGTAATCCCAGCACTTTGGGAGGCTGAGGCAGGCAGACTGGTTGAGCTCAAGAGTTCTAGTCCAGCCTGGGCAACATGGCAAGACCTGTCTCTACTAAAGATACAAAAAAAAATAGCCGAGTGTGGTGGTATGCACCCCTGATCCCAGCTATATGGGAGGCTGAGGTGGGAGGATCATTTGAGCCTGGAGAGGGGAGGTTGCAGTGAGCTGAGATCATCTCACTGCACTCCAGCCTAGGTGACAGAGAGAGACCCTGTCTCAAAAAAGAAAAAAAAAATCCATGATAAAATCCTGGAGAAGATATTCTAAGAATTGAAATGACTAATTAAAAATAGGCTTCTAGGTCTAATGGATGAATTAACAAATAGACTCCACCCTCCTCAAGGCAGGATCACCTACACTTAAAAAAGTTCCGCAAAAGTCAAATTTGCTATACCAAAAAATAACTTTGTTGCTATGGAAATGCCCCCTAAAGATGTCTGACCATTCATACCTGCATTTCACACTTTTTTTTGAGACACAGTCTTGCTCTGTCACCCAGGCTGGAGTGCAGTGGCACAATCTCAGCTCACTGCAACCTCCACCTCCTGGATTCAAGCAATTCTCCTGCCTCAGCCTCCCGAGTAGCTGGGACTACAGGTGGTTGCCACCACGCCCAGCTTATTTTTTTGTATTTTTAGTAGAGACTGGGTTTCATCATGTTAGCCAGGATGGTCTCGATCTCCTGACCTCCTGATCCGCCCGCCTCAGTCTCCCAAAGTGTTGGGATTACAGGCATGAGCCACCGCACCCGGCCCATTTCGCACTTTTAAAAATGAGATTTGTCCAGGCATGGTGGCTCACGCCTGTAATTCCAACATCTTGAGAGGCTAAGGAGGAAGGAATCACTTGGGCCCAGGAGTAAGAGACCAGCCTGGGTAACATGGCAAAATCCTATCTCTACAAAAATTTAAAAATTAGCTGGGCATGGTGGCACACACCTGTGTTCCCAGTTGCTTTGTAGGCTGAGGTGAGAGGATCACTTGGGCCTGGGAGGTCCAGGCTGCAGTGAGCCATGATGACTCCACTGCACTCCAAACTGGCTGGCAGAGAGAGACTCTGTTTCAAACAAAAAAAGAGATTTGCCCAAGGAAAAGTGTAATGGCAAGTGAGTTTCAAATGTGACTAGAGCTAACAAACTCTTATCAGGATTGTCACATTTCCAAAAGTATCTTCTTTGGGCTTATACACTCTTCAATCTCTGTATATATACATATTGAAACATGAAGCTCATGTTTTACTGTTGTGGGATTGGTTTCTTCTTGTCAGAAAGATTATAACCACAATATAAAATGATCAAGGGTCTTAAAAAGAACTTTAAGAATTTAAGCAGGCCGGGCGTGGTGGCTCACGCCTGTAATCCCAGCACTTTGGGAGGTTGAGGCAGGTGGATCATGAGGTCAGGAGTTCAAGACCAACCTGGCCAAGATAGTGAAACCCCGTCTCTACTAAAAATACAAAAAAACTAGGCGGGCGTGGTAGAAGGCACCTGTAATCTCAGCTACTCAGGAGACTGGGGCATGAGAATTGCTTGAACCTGGGAGGCAGGGGTTGCAGTGAGCCGAGATCACGCCACTGCATTCCAGCCTGGGTGACAGAGCGAGATTCCGTCTCAAAAAAAAAAAAAAGTTTTAAGCAATCAATGGATAATAACTAGGAAACAATGTATGTATTATATACCCTTCATTGTATATCTCACCTCACACACAAACTAATTCAAGATGGATCACAGACATAAATATTTAGCAATTATAGTCTGTATATAATGTGATTGATTACAGATTTGTATGTTACAATGCAACTGATTACAGATCTGTACATGAAATGCAATCAATTATAGATTTTAAAAGGAAAAAAGCCTATTAATAATATCTTTCATGGTCAACAAAACTCTACCTCTCCTGCTGGTACTCAGTCCTGCAGTAGGTGCACTTCACAACAGGGTGTGCAATCCGACATTCCTGAAATGAAATGAGGATATAATTTTAAAAGGCAGTCACAAATGGAAACAGCCTTCAGTAGGAAACCGACCTGGGTACTATTTCTAGCATAGCTACTATGCTTGAGTGAGTCACTTAAACTTTCTGGGCCTTATTTTTCTCCTCTGTAATACTGGCATCACCTCCCTAATGTTGATGTGGGAGTTAAGTAAGAACTTACATGGATTATATGGAACTGGCCATAAATTGTAAAACAAACATATATATGAATAAGCCCCCAGACTGGGAATCAGAAGCCCTGAATTCCAGGCCTGGTTCTTCTGCCACTGTGTGATTTTGAGGTTTACTTGTGAAATGAAAGTGCTGGATTAAAATTATTATTATTTATATATACATAACTTCCTTAAAATCATATATACATATTTTGAGGCCAAAAAGGGCACTCAAGCACTTGCATTCCCTCAGACCTGGTATATAAAGACTGGCAAATGGAAAGTCATGACCATCTGAGGCAAAAGTGACAATTATGAGTTATCCAAATCAGAGACACAAACTCGGGATTATTGGGAATACCCCAACATTGTTCTTCAGACAGTTTAGTGACTTTTTAACTGTTGCCTCACAGCACCTCTAGTCACTTAAAAAGTCAAAGTGGGATGAAGCAACTTAAAAGAAAAAGAAGTTGGACCTTCAGGAGTAAAAACTGAGCAGCAGCTAGTTAGGGAAGACCGAAGACCACCAATTGGATGCTGAGAAGTGATCCCTCGGATCTGTGAGCCAGAATGTGGGTTTTTTAAAAAAATAAAGCCTTGCTGCCTCCGACTCTGAGACTGGCCGAAAAGTGCGGGGCTTAAAGAAAAAAAAAACAAGCCTTGCTACCTCCGATTCTGTAACTGGTCGAGAAGTGCCCGTGAGGAGCCCGAGTTCGACACACTCCTCCCAGGCAGCACCCAACTTTGGAGTTCAGTCCCAGGAGGGGCAGGAGGTTCCCTCGTCTGTGACCAGGGAGACCGCGGCGGCGGGGGAGGCAGCGCAAAGGCATCCCGAGGGCGACCAGTCAGGGCAAGCAGAGGACCCGCTGTCCCTCCCCCGACCTCACGGGGTCCGAGAACAATCCCCGCGGTTGCTAAGCACCCGGACACGCCGGCCGCGGGAGCGTGGACCCGGCCCAGGCTCCCGCACGTGCCCCTCCGGCCCCCAGCGGGGTGGGTGCGGGTCCTCAGCCTGGCGGGCCTGCCACACCCTGCTCCGGGGACCCCGCCGGGCGTCCCCACAGAATCAGGAGCTCCGGGCCGCGCCTCCTGCGTCCCCAGTTCCCGGCCGCCGCCCCAGCCCGCGCACCTTGCACAGCTGCTGCCCCTGAGACAGCGCCTCGAAGGGGAAGCGCTGGTGGCACTTGGTGCAGGCGTAGAGAGCCGCCATGTCCGGCCCGGGCCGCGTTCACCGACCCGCCGGCCCGGCCCGCCGATTTATCTGACAGTCTGAGGCACAACCCGGCGGCGGCGGCAGGCTGCTGGCTGCGGCAGGCGGGCGGGCGCAGGCGGGTCGGGGCGGACCTGGGCGGGCTGGGGCGGGCTCGGCGACTCTAGACGCCCGTTCACTGGTGGGCTTTGACGTCGATCAAGTGGGAAGGGGCGGAACACGGAGCTTTCGCCCACTCTGATTCGGTCTGGCCTGGAGTACGCCACTGTGACGCTAGAGGCCGCGATTATGTAAAGCGCAGTCACGCGGGGGCGCTGCCTGGAGGGGACAGGCTCCCGGCCTGCCAGACCTCGGAAGAGCTCAGGCTCCGCCCCGCTTGCTCGGCGTTCCCGCCCTCGCTCCGCCTCTCCACGGCCTCAGGCGCATCTGCGCTTCTCGCGATACCTTCGGGGATTTGTGATGTTTTGGTTTCCATGGAGCTGCCTTCTGGGCGCACTAGGGGTACAATTGGAACGAAGGCGGCGCACAGTTAACTGGAACTCTGCAGCCGCCCAAGCCCAAAGAAGGTGGGGAGCTTGGGAAAGAAGTTCCCCATAATCGGAGCTTGAGGAGCCCGCCCAGCCTCGCTCAAAGGAGGAGAGGAAACTCTGAGGGACAATTTAGAAGTGTGCCCTCAATTTAAGACCCCTAAATAGGGAACTGTGGGGCTGTGGGCCTTAGGAGAGAAAAGGAGAGCGCCAGAGAGAGCACCCCTATGCTGCGAAAGAGGGACTAAAGAGATAGCAATCCTTCTAGGAGGGATTGGACAGATACTCAGGCGTCAGGTGGCCTGCAGGCCCTGATCAGAGTGGGCCGCAATTGGTCCAGGCCTGCTTCCTACTTGGTTTTCTCCGGTTTCACCCCGAGCTTCTCTCGCAAGCAACCACCTGGTGATTCCTGGCAAGGCCTGGCTTCCGGAAGGCAAGCCACGCCCTCCGGGCTCCTCTGCCTCTCTTTCGCTCCAGCTTGGCAAGTATAGGAGCTGCCCAAGGAATGACAGACTTCTTGTTCTTGAGGCGTTGGCAAAGCTTCCTGCACAGCTGACCTATCCAAGTCCTGCCTTGTAGCTGCTCTTGGGCTTAGGCTGCTATTGGCTCTGCCAACCACCTGTACAATACTAATTGCAGTTTTACCTCAACGTGCACTTTTTACAATTAAAAGCTGACTTATGGCTATTTTCCTGCCTCAACAAAATTTACTGTCTCTGAACCCGCATCTGGCTGCTGCTTTGTAGGTTCCCCCAAAGATGTGCATTAATCATTAGGATCAGAAAGCAAAGGTTCAAAATCACTGTTCCATTACTAACTACATGACCTTAGATCTATCACTGAACTTCTCATGGCCTCATTTTTCTCAATTGTACAATTAGGTCATTGTGAGAATCAAAACCAGTACACGAGTCGGGACAGGATGGCTCACAACTGTAATCCCAGCACTTTGGGAGGCCGAGGCAGGTGGATCACCCGAGGATCACCTGAGGTCAGGAGTTCCAGACCAGCCTTACCAACAAGGTCAAGCTATCTCGACTAAAATACAAAAATTAGCCGGGCATGGTGGCAGGCGCCTGTAGTCCCAGCTACTTGGGAGGCTGAGACAGGAGAATTGCTTGAACCTGGGAGGCAGAGGTTGCAGTGAGCCAAGATCACGTCACTGAACTCCAGCCTGGGTGACGGGGCAAGACTCCGTCTCAAAAAACAAAAATAAAAAAGACCAGCCTGTACAACACAGTGGGACCCCATTTCTACAAAAAAAAAAAAAACAACAACAACTTTTTTTGAAATTAGCCGGGTGTGATGGTACATGCCTGTGGTTCCAGCTACTCAGTGGCTGAGGCGGGAGGATCCCTTGAGCCTGGGCAGTCGAGGCTGCCCTGAGCCGTGATTGTGCCAGTGCACTCCAGCCTGGGTGAGAGAGTGAGACCCTGTCTCAAAATATATATGCAAATACAAATAAAAACATTACATGGAGAAATATGTGGGGAAATTGTTTAATGGGTAAGGGGCTTTTAGAGTGATGAAAATGTTTTGGAACTAGATAGAGGTAATGGTTGTTCAACATGGTGAATATACTTTTTTTCTTTTATTTATTTATTTATTTTTGAGATGGAGTCTGGCTCTGTCGCCCAGGCTGGAGTGCAGTGGCACAATCTTGGCTCACTGCAACCTCCACCTCCCAGGGGTTCAGGCAATTCTCCTGCCTCAGCCTCCTGAGTAAATGGGATTACAGGCACATGCCACCATGCCTGGATAATTTTTGTATTTTTAGTAGAGACGGATTTCACCATGTTGACCAGACTGGTCTTGAACTCCTGACCTCAGGAGTTCCTGGATCAGGTGATCCACCTGCCTCAGCCTCCCAAAGTGCTGGGACTATAGGCATGAGCCACTGTGCCCAGCTTTTGTTGTTGTTGTTGTTGTTGTTTTCTGTGGCAGAGTCTTACTCTGTCACCCAGGCTGGAGTGCAGTAGTGCGATCTCGGCTCACTGCAACCTCCACCTCCTGGGTTCAAGCGATTCTCCTGCCTCAACCTCCTGAGTAACTGGAATTACAGGCATGCACCACCATGGCCGGCTAATTTTTGTATTCACAGTAGAGACGGTTTTTGCCATGTTGGCCAGGCTGGTCTCGAACTCCTGACCTCAAGTAGTCTGCCCGCCTTGGCCTCCCAAAATCTGGGATTACAGGCATGAGCCACCACGCCCAGCCTCAGCATGGTGAATATACTAACTACCACTGAATTGTTCACTTTAAAATGCTCAATTTTATGTTATGTGAATTTCATTTCAAATTATTATTATCATTACTTTTTGAGAGAGGGTCTCACTCTTGCCCAGGATGGAGTGCAAAGGCTCAATCTCAACTCACTGCAGCCTCAACATCCCAGGGCTCAGGTGATCCTCCAGCCTCAGCTTTCCAAGAAGCTGGGACTACAGGCGCACACCACAAAGTTCTTCATGGCAAGCTAATTTTTTTTTTTTTTTTTTTTTTTTGAGACAGAGTCTCACTCTGTTGCCCAGACTGGAGTGCAGTGGCGCAATCTCGGCTCACTACAACCTCTGCCTCCCAGTTCAAGTGATTCTCCTGCCTCAGCCTCCTGAGTAGCTGGAATTACAGGCGTGCACCACCACGCCCAGCTAATTTTTGTATTTTGAGTAGAGATGGGGTTTCACCATATTGACCAGTGTGGTCTTGAACTCCTGACCTCATGATCTGCCTGCCTCGGCCTCCCAAAGTGCTGGGATTACAGGCGTGAGCTGCCGCGCCCGGCTAATTTTTGTATTTTTTATGGAGGCGGGGTTTCACTGTGTTGTTCAGGCTGCTCTCCAACTCCTGGGCTCAAGTGATCCTTCCACCTCAGCCTCCCAAAGTCCTAGGATTACAGCTGTGATCCACTGCGTCTGGCCTCAAATTACTTTTTTTAAAAACAGAATGGCCGGTCGCAGTGGCTCACGCCTGTAATCCCAGCACTTTAGGAGGCCGAGGCAGGTGGATTATGAGGTCAGGAGATCGAGACCATCCTGGCTAACACAGTGAAACCCCATCTCTACTAAAGAATACAAAAAATTATCCAGGCGTAGTGGCGAGCGCCTATAGTCCCAGCCACTCGGGAGGCTGAGGCAGGAGAATGGCGTTAACCTAGGAGGCGGAGGTTGCAGTGAGCTGAGATTGCGCCACTGCACTCCAGCCTGGGGGACAGAGCAAGACTCTATCTCAAAAAAAAAAAAAAAAAAAAAAAAAAAAACAGAATGTAAGCCACTCAGTGTGGTGGCTCACTCCTGTAATCCCAGCACTTTGAGAGGCCAAGGGGGACAGATCACTTGAGGTCAGGAGTTCGAGACCAGCCTGGCCAACATGGTGAAACCCTGTCTCTACTAAAAATACAGAAAATAGCTGGGCATCGTGGTGAGTGCCTGTTATCCCAGCTACTTGGGAGACTGGGGCAGGAGAATCGCTTGAACCCGGGAGGTGGAAATTGCAGTGAGCTGATACTGTGCCACACTGTATTCCAGCCTGGGCAACAGGGTGAGACTCTGCCACAAAAAAAAAAAAAAAAAAAAAGAAAAGAAAGAAAGAAAAGAAAAGAAGTAAAGAAAAAAAGAAAAATGCAAGCTCAGAGCCAGATTGCCTGACTTTGAATCCCAGCTCTACTACTTAGAAGTTGTATGACTGAGCACATTGAAAACGAAACAAACAAGAAACAGTACATGGAACTTGGCACACTAGTATATGTTAGTACTAGAAGAAAAAAACTGCATTTCTTCTAGAGAGATGTTGGTGAACTGAATCGTGTAAACACAGCCTCCCTTTTCACACACAAGCCCTACAGTGGGGTAAGAGCCTCTCTTTGTTCCCGCTGTCTTCAGTTCTGATCTCCACTCTATTACCAGTTTTACAATTACCTATTGGTCTTCATCAGACTATGGGCCATCATATCAGGGTCATCTCTATAACCCCTTCACTCAGTGCAAGGCTAATTGATCCGTTCATTAAACAAATATTTATTTTTTATTTAATTAATTAATTTATTCTTTTTTTGAGAGGGAGTTTTGCTCTTGTTGCGCGATCTTGGCTCACTGCAACCTCTGCCTCCCGGGTTCAAGCGATTCTCCTGCCTCAGCCTCCCAAGTAGCTGGGATTACAGACCTGTGCTACCACGCCTGGCTAATTTTCATACTTTTAGTAGAAAAATGGTTTGGATTTTTGTAGAGACTGGGGTTTCACCATGTTGGCCAGGCTAGTCTTGAACTCCTGACCTCAGGTGAGCCGCCCACTTCAGCCTCCCAAAGTGCTGGGATTACAGGCATGAGCCACTGTGCCCAGCCTATTTATTTTTTTGAGACAGAATCTCCCTCTGTTCCCCAGGCTGGAGCTCAGTGACGCGAACTCTGGCTCACTGCAACCTCCATCTCTCGGGTTCAAGCGATTCTCATGCCTCAGTCTCCCAAGTAACTGGGATTACAGACCTGTGCCACCACACCTGGCTAATTTTTGTATTTTTAGTAGAAACATGGCTTGGCCATGTTGGCCAGGCTGGTCTCGAACTCCTGAGCTCAAGTGATCTGCCCCCGTCAGCCTCCCAAAGTGCTGGGATTATAGGCCTCAAGCATCCTCCAGCCTTGGCCTCCCAAAGCACTGGGATTACAGGGGAGCCTGGCCATATCATGCCTCCTTTTTTTTTTTTTTTTTTTTTTTTTTTTAAAGACAGGGTCTGGCTCTGTCGTTCAGGCTGGAGTGTGCCCATTCAATCAACAGTCCATTCAATCAACAAATCTTTATAGAGCATTTGTGCTAGGCTCTGGCTTAAGCATTGGGGATACACTGGTATATAAAAAAGACGTGAGGGCTGGGCACAGTGGCTCAAGCCTGTAACACCGACACTTTGGGAGGCTGAGGCAGAAGGATCGCTTGAGCCCAGGAGTTTGAGAGCAGCCTGGGCAACGTGGCAAAACCCTGTCTCTACAAAGAAAAAAAAATTAGGTGGTTGTGGTGGCGTGGGACTGTAGTCCCAGCTACTCAGAAAACTGAGGTGAGAGAATGGCTTGAACCAGGGGGGTGGTTACAGTGAGCTGAGATCATGCCACTGTATTCTAGCTTGAACTACAGAGACAGACCTAGTCTAAAAAAAAAAAAAAAAGGCATGATATGGCCAGGCATGGTGGCTCACCTGCAATCCAGTGCTTTGGGAGGCCGAAGTTGGAGGATTGCTGAGGCCAGGAGTTTGAAACCTGCCTGGGCAACATAGCGAGACCTTGTCTCTAACACTTGGTGCACACCTATAGTCTTAGCTACTCCAAAGGCTGAGGCGGGAGAATCACTTGAGCCCAGGAGTTAGAGGCTGCAGTGGCACCACTGCACTCCAGCCTCAGCAACAGAATGAGACCCTGCCTCATTAAAAGAAAGAAAGAGAGAGAGAGAGAGAGGAAGAAGGAGAAGGAGAAGGAGAAGAAGAAGAGGAGGAGGAGGAGGAAGGGAGAAGAGAAGAGAAGGAAAAGAAAAGAAAAGAAAAAAGAAAAGAAAAGAAAAGAAAAGAAAAAGGCATGATCCCAGCCCTTGTGAAGCCAACAATGTAATGGCAAAGACAGCCAAGAAGCGAGGACTGTGAATTAAAAGATACACCACAGGGACAGACAATGCTATAAGGCAGGGGGACTCATTTAGATAGAGCCAGTCAGGGAGAAAGCTCTCAGAGAAGATGCCAAGACCTGAAGGGCAAGAAGGACTTAGCCATGTGACTTAGCCAAGAATGTTCTGGGCAGAGGAGAAGGGGAAGACTTTGAGATGGAATAGAACATGGCATGTTCAAGAAATGGAGAAGAGGCCAGTATAACTGAGGGTGGGTGAAAACATCACCAGGGACAGCAGGGCCAAATGTGCAGAGCTGGTAAACCCTGCCATGGATATGGAGTTTGGTCAAAGTACAATGGGAAAGAAGCCAGTGACAGTTTTTAAGCAGGCAAGTAACATAATTGGGTTTTTTGTTTGTTTGTTTTAAGCTTTTTTTTCTTTCAGAGATGGGGTTTCTCCCTGCTGCTCTTGAACTTCTGGGCTCAAGTGATCCTCCCACCTCAGCCTCCCAAAGTGCTGAGATGTACAGGTGTGAGCTACCATGCCCAGTCTGGATTTATATGTTTAAGATTTCTTTGACTGCTAAGAGGAGAAAAGACAGCAGGGGGCCAGAGTAAAGACAGCGAGATCATTTAGGAGGTTATTGCAGGCATCTGAATGAGAGGTGATGGTTAAAAGTTTGCAGTGGAAAGAAGTGAACAGATTCAACCTATATTTTGGAGGTAGAATCAACAGGACTTAAGGGTGGATTGAACTTGGGAAGTGGTAAGGGAAAGGAAGAAATTATGGTCAACGTGTTCAGCTATGTGTATGGTGGTAGTATTTCCAGCGAAAGAGAAGACTAGAAGGATGGGTTTCAGAGACAAAACCAAGAGTTTTGTTCTGACATGTTAAATTCTAGATGCCTGTGGGGTATCTGGGGGAGACATCACGTAAGCAGCAGGCTCTATTCTGTATATCTCTTAGAGGTGAGTTCTGGGATGAAGATACAGTTTTGTGGGGAATGTCAGCAGGTATGTGGTATTTAAATCCCTGGGACTGGGTAATAGTATCTTGGAAGCCCAGAGAGAGAAGAGACAATGCCTCTTCTTCTTCTTCTTCTTTTTTCTTTTTTTTTTTTTAAGACGGAGTCTCACTCTATTGCCCAGGCTGGAATGCAATGGCATGATCTCGGTTCACTGCAACCTCCGCTTCCCAGGTTCAAGCAATTCTCCTGCCTCAGCCTCTCGAATAACTGGGACTACAGGCGTGCGCCACCACGCCCAGCCAATTTTGTTGTATTTTTAGTAGAGACAGGGTTTCATCATATTGGTCAGGCTGGTCTCAAAATCCTGACTTCATGATCCTCCCCCCTCGACCTCCCAAAGTATCGGGATTACAGGCGTGAGCCACCATGCCTGGCTGAAATAAAACTTTTTAAAAAACTAAATTTAATTTCTAATTTATTTATTCAATAAACATGCACTGAATATCCACTAAGTATCAGGCACAGTGCTGGGTCCTGGAAGCACAATGATGAAATGACCAAGACCTTGTCCTCCTAAAGCTTCCATTCCTGGATAAGGAGACAGATTATATATGAGCAAATACATATATTTATTTATGTAAATATAAATATTTACATATAAATAAGTGTATTTATTTGAAATTGAATAATACAATTTCAGGTGATGCTAAGTTCTGAAAAATAAAGCAGGGAAAAGGAACATAAGATTATGGGAGTGGCTCTGTTTTATTTATTTATTTTTTTACATTCAGGGGATAAATGTACAATTTGTTACAAGGGTACATTACATGATGCTGAGGTATGGGCTTCTATTGTCCTGTCACCCATATAGTGAACACAGTACACAATAGGAAGATTTTTAGCCCTCATTCCCTGTAATCCTAGCACTTTGGGAGGCCAAGGCAGGCAACTTGCTTGAGCTCAGGAGTTCAAGACCAGCCTGGGCAACATGACGAAACTCCATCTCTACCAATAATACAATAATGTGCCTGTAGTCCCAGCTACTCAGAAGGCTGAGGCAGAAGGATGGCTTGAGCACAGGAGGTCAAAACTGCAGTGAACCAAGATCACACCACTGCATTGCGGGTGACAGAGCAAGACCAGCCTGTGGGTGATAGAGCAAGACCCTGTCTCAAAAAAACCCAAAAAACTCTGTACCCATTTAGCAATAACTCTCCTTTCCCCTCTACATCCAGCCTCCAGCCCCTGGTAAGCTCTGTTTTACTTTCTCTGTGAATTTGCCTTCCTAGGTGACTGAAATCATGATGTTTGTCTCTTTATGTCTGGGGTACTTCACTTGGCATGTTTTCAAGATTCATCCATGTCGAAGCATATATCAGAACTTCATTCTTTTTATGGCTGAATAATATTCCATTGTATGTATAAACAGTTTGTTTATCTTTTAATCTGTTGATGGACATTTGGATTGGTCCCACTTGTCTTAGTCTGTTTTGCGTTGCTCTAACAAAATACTGAGACTGGTTAAATACTTGAGACTGGCTAATTTATAAAGAATAGACATTTATTTCTCAAAGTTCTGGAGGCTGAGAAGTCCAAGATCATGGTGCCAGCAGGTTGGGTAGTCTGGTGAGGGCTGCAAAGCAGGGAAAGGGCTAGAAAATATTAGCAATCAGGGGTCAGGGCAACTTTAATTTTTTTTTTTTTTTTTTTTTTTTTTTGAGACTGGGTCTCGTTCTGTCACCTGGGCTGGAGTGCAGTGGCACAATCATAGCTCACTGAAGCCTCAAACTCTTGGGCTCAAACAATCTATCTTCCTGCCTCAGCCTCCTGAGTAGCTAGGACTACAAGTGTGTGCCTGGTTGATTTTTGAATTAAATTGTTTGTTTTTTGTTGTTGAGTTATAGGAGTTCTTTATATATTCTGAATATTAATCCTTTGTCAGATAAATTATTTGCAAATATTTTCCCCCATTTCATGAGTTGTCTTTTCATGCTCTTGATAGTATCCTTTGATGCATAAACATTTTTTATTTTAATTTAGTCTAATTTAATTGTGTTTTTTCCTTGTACTTTTGGTGTTATAATTAAGAAACCATGTCTGGGTGCAGTGGCTCATGCCTGTAATTCCAGTACTTTGGGAGGCCAAGGCGGGCAGATCACCTGAGGTCAGGAGTTCGAGACCAGCCTGGCCAACATGGCGAAATCCCGTCTTTACTAAAATTACAAAAATTAGCTGATCGTAGTGACAGGAGCCTGTAATCCCAGGTACTCAGGAGGCTGAGACAGGAGAATCGCTTGAACCCAGGAGGTGGAGGTTGCAGTGAGCAGAAATCATGCCACTGCACTCCAGCCTGGGTGACAGAGTGAGACTCCATTAAAAAAGAAAAAAAAAAGAAAAAACAAAACAAAACAAAAAACCCATTGCCAAATCCAAGATTATGAAGATGGGATACATTTTAAGACTAGAACTTACATGGCTGGTGAGGGATTGGATCTGGTACGAGCAGTGAAGAGGAATCAGGGATGCATCCTAGGTTGTTGGCATAAGCAACTGGGTAAACAGTGATAGAATTTACTGAGATGGGAAGAGCAGTAGAGGGACACATTTGGAAGGGAAAAGCAAGGCTTCTGTTTTGGCCATGAAACTTTTGAAATGACTGTGAGATGAGTAGACAGAGATACACGCCTGGGGTGCAGAGCAGCAGTCAGGACTGGAGGTGTAATTTGGAAGTCATGAACATTTTAGATGGTTTTACAAGCCATGAGATCACCTGGAGAGTGAGTGAAGAGAGAGAAGAGTTTTTCTTAGTCTGTTTTCTGCTGCTATTACAGAATAACACAGATTGAGTAATTTATGAACAATAGAGGCTTATTTGACTCATGGTTATGGAGGCTGGGAAGTCCAAGAGCATGACACCAGCCTCATGAGGGTCATCCATGGCAGAAGATGTCATATAGTGAGAGAGGACAAGAAAGAGAGAAAAAGGGGGCCAAACTGCTGTGACAATGGCGATAAGCCATTGATGAGGGTGAAATCATGGTGACCTAATCACCTCTTAAATGACCCACCCCTTAATATCATCACAATTGCTATTAAATTTCAAGCTGAGTTTTGGAGGGGACATTCAAACCAGAATAAGTTTGAGTAAGCTCCTAAACTTGAAACTCCAAACTTTAGGAGATTGGGAACCAAGAATGGGGTGGCAGAAGGAGGACTGGTAATTTGACAAATGAGATAGAAGGTATAATCAGTGAGATAGGAAGAAAACTAGGAGAGCTTTGAGTCTGAGAAGCCAGGTGAAGAAAGTAAATAATTGGCTGTGTTAAAGGTTGCTTAGAGCTTTGGTAGAATAGATGTGTTTGCTGACCTTAATAAGAGTGGTTTCACTGACCTGGCAGAAAGAAAAGCGGGATTGGAATGGGTTTTAATAGATAGAATGGGTGTTGTGGGGAGGAGAAAGAGAGAATGAGAAGTGTGGAAGTGGAGCCATTAAGTATAGAGGAAGTTTTACAGGAATTTTGCTACAAAGGAAAACAGAAAAATGGGGCAGTAGTTGAGCGGGGCTGTGAGGGTCAGGGGAAGGTTGGTTGGTTTGTTTTGAGACAGTCTCACTCTGTCGCCCAGGTTGGAGTGCAGTGGCATGATCTCGGCTCACTGCAACCTCTGCACCCTGGATTCAATCAATTCTCCTGCCTCAGCTTCACGAGTAGCTGCGATTACAGGTGTGAGCTAGCATGCCTGACTGATTTTTTTTGTGTGTGTTTTTGTTGTTGTTGTTGTTTGTTTTGTTTTTGAGACAGAGTTTCATTCTTGTTGCCCAGGCTGGAGTACAATGGTGCAATCTTGGCTCACCGCAACCTCCACCTCCCTGGTTCAAGCAATTCTTCTGCCTCAGCCTCCCGAGTTAGCTGGGATTACAGGCATGTGCTACCACACCCAGCTAATTTTGTATTTTTAGTAGAGATGGGGTTTCTTTGTGTTGGTCAGGCTGGTCTCCAACTTCCGACTTCAGGTGATCCGCCCGCCTCGGCCTCCCAAAGTGCTGGGGTTACAGGCGTGAGCCACTGCGCCAGGCCTTTTTTTGTGTTTTTAGTAGAGATAGGGTTTCACCATGTTGGCCAGGCTAGTCTCGAATTCCTGACCTCAAGTGATCTGCCTGCCTTAGCTTTCTGAAGTGCTGAGATTAAAGGCTTGAGCCACCACACCTGGCCTGTTTTTTTGTTTTTGTTAAGTGGGGGCTATTACAGTAAAGGGGGAAATTGTGCAAGAGAAAGAGGAAAAACTTGTGGGAGCAAAATCTTTGATAGGTGAATGGGGATAGGATCTAGTATATAAGTGAAAATTTGGTCTTAAATAGGGATAATTTAGGTTGTCCCACAGTCCCAGGGAATGTGTGTAGGAGGTGAAATGGAGTGGGTTGGGAGTATGTAAGTCCTTTTTACTTTTTTTTTTTTTTTTTTTTTGAGACTGAGTCTTGTTCTGTCATCCAGGCTGGAGTGCAGTGGCACAATCACGGCTCACTGCAGCCTCAACTTCCTGGGCTCCAGTGATCCTCCCACCTCAGCCTCCTGAGTAGCTGGGACCATAAGTACACACCACTATGTCCAGCTAATTTCTGTATTTTTGGTAGAGATGGGGTTTTGCCATGTTGCCTAGGCTGGTCTCAAACACCTGAGCTCAAGAGATCTGTCCACTTCAGATCTCCAAAGTGTGGGGATTACAGGTGTAAGCCACTGTGCCCAGCTTATTTTATTTTGAGACAGGGTCTTGCTCTGTTGCCCAGGTTGGAGTGCAATGGTGCAATCATGGCTCACAGTAGCCTCCAATTCCTGGACTCAGGCGATTGTCCCACCTCAGCTTCCTGAGTAGCTGGGACTACAGGCACATGCTACCATGCAAGGCTAATTAAAAAAAAATTTTTTTTGTAGTAATAGGGTCTTACTAGATTGTCCAGGATGGTCTTGAACTACTTGCCTCAAGCGATCGATCCTCCCATCTCGGCGTACCAAAGTGCTGGAACTACAGCATGAGCCACTATGCCTCGCCCAGGAGTATCTAGTTTTTATCACATGACCACACTGACATCCTCCTTCCCATCTTGTGTAAGGTCATCTGTCCATGTGGTTTGCTGTTGTGTCTGTCTCATCTGGACCTCAAGGCCTCTTCATATCTGTCAGCAATATATGCCACACCTGCTCTGCTCAAGGCCATTGGGGAAAATGTTTTGCTGCTCCCTTTGCCACCCTTAAGCAGAAGGAGTCATACTCTTCAACTGTTCCTTCTCTTTTTCTCCTGAACTATCTTAGGTGTGGGAACCTCCATAAGGTTTGTCACCCAAGGTAAGGTTGGGCTGCTGTAACAAAGAAAATGAACAATCATTCAGTGGTTGGAACAAGTTAGAAGTTGACTTTCGCCTTCTATCATTGTCTAAGGGCTAATGTTCCACGTCTGCTGGTGGCTGTGGTCCATGTTGTCATCCAGGTACCTGTAAGAATTAAAGAAAGAGGAAAGAAACCAGGTGCGGTGGCTCACTCCTGTAATCCCAGCACTTTGGGAAGCTGAGGCGAGAGGATCACCTGAGGTCGGCAGTTTGAGACTAGCCTGACCAACATGGAGAAACCCTGTCTGTGTTAAAAATACAAAATTAGCCAGACTTGGTGGTGCATACATGTAATCCCAGCTGGTTGGGAGGCTGAGGCAGGACAATTGCTTGAACCCGGGAGGCAGAGATGGCGGTAAGCTGAGATCGCGCCATTGCACTCCAGCCTGGAAAACAAGAGAAAAACTCCATCTCGAAAAAGAAAAAAAGAAAGAGGAAAGAAACACGAAAAGGTGGCTCTCCAGTCAAGACAGATTTATTTTAGAGAAAACGAACCTGAGAGGCGCCTTCTGGCCGAGTTAAGTCAGTGACACACTCTTTTACAGACTACGAGTTTTTAAGGATTCAGGGTGGGAGAGTGTATCGGAGGCTTGAACTGCTTCTGTATCTCTTTGTTCTTATCTGGGAGGGAGAGTTGTGTGTCTGTTCCCATACATCTTTCTGCAGCTGCAGGCATATCCCCTGAGTCTGCTTTTAGCTTCCCTTAGTGCGCCTGAAGGGAAAGGAATGTGCTTATTAAGGCCCACTGTTTTACTGGGGCCCATTGTATGAGGGTGAAGTTTGGCTCTTACCCAAGAGATTTTCCCCCACCTGCCTCTGTGCTTTATCTGAGTTGTGCTTTATCTGAGTTGTGCTTTATCTGAGTTGTTTTATCTGTTGTTTACTGTCTGCTCTTTCTGCTGCTTGTAGTTAGAAGAGAAGTGATTTCCTTGAAATGCATGAGGCTAGAAAGGGAGTTGGAACTTAAAGCGGCGGCATTTGTCCAAGATGACAGTGCTCCTGCTCTGTCAATACCCACATTCCTTCCACTCTCGGCGTGGTTGAGGCTAGGTCATGTGGGGTTCAGCTAGGAGTAACAGTAAAAGTCCTTGGACCTCTTCTGTCTTTCGACTCATCCTAGGTGATCTCATCTAGTTCTTGGCTTTTCTATCACTGATGATTTTGAAATTTGTCTTTGGTCTCTCCTCTGAACTTGGCATGCCCATTTGGAGGTCGATAGCCATCTCAAACTTGATATGTCTAAAAATGGCCAGTTCCTTCTGTTGTCCTCCCTCTTTCAATGAATGACAGTTCCATTTTTCCAGTTGTTCAGGCAGGAAAGCTTGGTGTTATTTTTGATTCCTCTTTTTCTCTCATATCCCAGATCTGGTCTGTCAGTAAAAGCTTTTGGCTCCATTATCAAAATACTGATACCTTTCTCTAGTTGAACTCCTGTTATCCAAACTCAGAAACCAAAGAGATGCAGACAAAATATTTCAAATATCCCTCAGTATCCGAGCCCTTACTACTGCTATTATCCTTAGACCTAGGCCCTGTGTTTTAGAGGACTCTGCATATCACAAACACACAAAAAATAAGGATCACATGAGTGCCTCTATCACCAGCATCTGAAGCTCAGGGCTGATTTAGCACAACCCGTTATCATAAGCATCTGCTCCAGGACTTGCACCATTCAGTCCCCAGGGAATACTTCTAAAATGTCTTGCCCTACGTTCTAGAAACAAAAATGGACTGTGTTGATTGCTCTAAAGGTTTACAGATTGTTATCACTGCCAACATCAGAGACAGACACCGCTTTGGAGTCTGGGAAGGGCAGAGAGGTAGAAACGTTTAGGTTAAGAGAAAAGACGAATTAATTGAATCACCAAATCCTTTCCAATAGCATGAATGCAATTAATTATGGCATAACGGAGTATCATTTCCCAGATGTCCCCAGTGTCAATTTTCTTGCTTCTCTTTCAGTTTCAATTACTTTTCCAAATGGGAGGTGTTTGCAGATTACCTTGGTATTCACAGCAACAGTTAGACATGGCAGCATGGAATGTTTTCCAATGGAACAAATCTTTTCTCATCTGTGTATGGATAGATCTACATGTAATATGGGCGGACCATGGTACAAATTCTTCCTATTGACATTTAGATGGATCTTGAACACTAAAATGGCAAGATTTTTTTAAATTAATAAGATTTGATTAAATTTTCAAAAATAATAACAACTTTAAATAATATTAGTTTAAAACTTTTTAATGCCCATAATTTCTATTTGTATTTTATTTTATTTTTGAGACAGAGTCTCGCTCCGTCTCCAGGCTGGAGTGCAGCGGCACGATCACAGCTCACTGCAGCCTCGACCTCCTGGACTCAATTGATCCTCCCACCTCAGCTTCTTAAGAGGATGGGACTACAGGCGTGTACTACTAAGTCCGGCTAATTTTTGAATTTTTTGGTAAATACTGGGTTTTGCCATGTTGTCCAGGCTGGTCTCAAATCCCTAGACTCAAACAATTCACCCGCCTCAGCTTCCCAAAGTGCTGAATTACAGGCGTGAGTCACTGCACCTGGCCTATTTATGTTTTTTTAATTTATTTTTTTATTATTATTTTTTTGAGACAGAGTCTCACTCTGTCGCCCAGACTGGAGGGCCCTGGCGCAATCTCGGCTCACTGCAAGCTCCACCTCCCAGATTCATGCCATTCTCCTGCCTCAGCTTCCCGAGTAGCTGGGACTACAGGCGCCCACCACCACGCCCGGCTAATTTTTTGTATTTTTAGTAGAGACAGGGTTTTGCCGTGTTAGCCAGGATGGTCTTGATCTCCTGACCTCGTGATCCACCTGCCTCGGCCTCCCAAAGTGCTGGATTACAGGTGTGAGCCACTGTGCCTGGCCTATTTATGTATTTATTTTAGAGCCAGTGTCTCATTCTGTCACCCAGACTGGAGTACAGTGGCACAATTATAGCTCACTGCAGCCTGGAACTCCTGGGCTGAAATGATCCTCTTGCTTCACCCTCCAGAGTAACTGGAACCGCAGGCGCAAGACACCACATCTATCTGCTTTTTAATTTTGAATAAATTATTTAAGATATTTTTGAGTTATTTTAAAAATATAGGCCAGGCAAAGTGGCTCTCTCCTGTAATCCCAGCACTTTCAGAGGCTGAGGTGGGATGATTGCTTGAGGCCAGGAGTTGGAAACCAGCCTGGGCAACATAGCAAGACCCTGTTTCTATAAAAAATTAAAAAAATTTTAAAATATATGAAACATTTTAAGTGTTAATTTTCACATTTATTTTTATTTTTTTGATCAAAATATATTCAAATTTTATATACTTTAAAACAGTTACATTTTAGCTTAAATTTTTTTTTCTTTTTTGAGACAGAGTTTCACCCTTTTGCCCAGGCTGGAGTACAGTGGCACGATCTCAGCTCACTGCAACCTCTGCCTCCCAGGTTCAAGAGATTCTCCTGCCTCTGCCTCCCAAGTAGCTAGGATTACAGGCACACACCACCATGCCTGGCTAATTTTTGTATTTTTAGTAGAGACAGGGTTTCCCCATGTTGGCCAGGCTGGTCTCAAACTCCTGACTTCAGATGATCCACCTGCCTCGGCCTCCCAAAGTGCTGGAATTACAGGTGTGAGCCACTGTGCCCAGGCTTTAGTTTAAATTCGTTAGATCAGGGGCTAGTAAACTTTTCTGTAAAGGGCCAGATAGCAAATATTTTAGACTTTGAGGGCCATTATGGTCTTTGTCACAACTACTCAGCCATTGTAAGACAAAGGTAACCATGGACAATACATAAATGAATAAATGTGGCTGTGTTCAAATAAAACTTTATTTACAAAAACAGGCAGCGAAGCCTGATTTGACCCACAGGCTCTAGTTTGTTAATGACTAGATTGTTACTGTCAAGGCTGGGCATGGTGGCTCACGCCTGTAATCCCAGCACTTTGGGAGGCGAGGCAGGTGGATCACCTGAGGTCAGGAGTTTGAGAGCAGCCTGGCCAAAATGGCAAAACTCCATCTCCATTAAAAGTACAAAAATTAGCCAGGCGTGGTGGCATGCGCCTGTAGTCCCAGCTACTCGGGAGGCTGAGACCAGAGAATTGCTTGAACCCGGGAGGCAGAGGTTGCCGAGATCGCACCACTGCACTCCAGCCTGAGTGACACAGCAAGACTCCATTTCAAAAATAAATAGATAGGTTGGGCATGGTAGCTCACTTCTGTAATCCCAGCACTTTGGGAGGCTGAGGTGGGTGGATCGTGAAGTCAAGAGATCAAGACTATGCTGGCTAACATGGTGAAACCCCATCTCTACTAAAAATACAAAAAGTTAACTGGGTGTGGTGGCACATGCCTGTAGTCCCAGCTACTTGGGAGGCTGAGGCAGGAGAACCACTTGAACCCAGGAGGCAGGAGTTGTGGTGAGCCGAGATCACGCCACTGCACTCCAGCCTGAGCAACAGAGCAAGACTCCATCTCAAAAAAAAAAAAAAGAAAGAAAGAAAAAGATACTTGCACACATGTTTATAGCACCACAATTCATAATCGCAAAAATATGGAACCAGCCTAAATGCCCAGAAACCAGGTAGTGGATAAAGAAAATGTGGTATGGGCCAGCCGTGGTGGCTCACCCCTATAATCCTAGCAGTTTGGGAGGCTGAGGCAAGTGGATCACGAGGTCAGGAGTTCAAGACCAGCCATGCCAAGATGGTGAAACCCCGTCTCTACTAAAAATACAAAAATTAGCTAGGGATGGTGGCAGGTGCCTGTCATCCTAGCTACTCGGGAGGCTGAGGCAGAGAATTGCTTGAACCCCAGAGGTGGAGGTTGCAGTGAACCAAGATTGCACCTTTGCACTCCAGCCTGGGCAACAGAGCGAGTCTCTTTCTAAAAAAAAAAAAAAAAAAGAAAGAAAGAAAAAAAGAAAGAAAATGTGGAATGTATACACCATGGAATACTACTCAGCCTTAAAAAGGAATAAAATAATGGCATTTACAGCAACCTGGATGGAGTTGGAGACCATTATTCTAAGTGAAGTAACTCAGGAATGGAAAATCAAATATTGAACATCTGATTTATAAGTGGGAACTAAACTATGAGGACACAAAGGCATAAGAAGAGATATAATGGACTTTAGGGACTTAGGGGGAAGAGTAGGAAAGAGGCGAGGATAAAAGACTATACATTGGGTACAGTGTACACTACTCAGGTGATAGGTGTATCAAAATCTCAGAAATCACCACAAAAGAACTTATCCATGTAACCAAAAACCACCTATTTCCCAAAAATGATTGAAATAAAAAAAGAAAAAGCTTTTCCTTTCTCTTCCACATTTCTAGGCTGCAAATTTTCCAAACACTTACGCTCTGTTTCCCTTTAAACATAAGTTCCAACTTTAAGTCATTCCTTTGCTCCTGCATCTGAACATAGGCTATTAGAAGCAGTCAGGCAACTTCTTGAACATTTTGCTGCTTAGGAATTTCTTCCGCCAGATACCCTAAGTCATCACTGTGAAGTTCAAACTTCTATGGCGTGAATTAAATCCAGCCAACGACTTTGCTAAGGCATAACATGAGTGACCTTTGGTCCAGTTCCCAATACATTTCTCATTTACATCTGAGACCTCAGCAGCCTGGACTTCACTGTCCATATCACTATCAGCATTTTGGTCACAACCATTTAACCAGCCTCTGAGAAGATCCAAAGTTTCCCTCACCTTCCTGTCTTCTTCTGACCTCTCCAAAGTCTTCCAACCTCTGTGCATTACTCAGTTTCAAAGCTGTTTCCACATTTTCAGGTACCTTTATGGAAATACCCTACTCCTTGGTACCAATTTTCTGTATTAGGCCATTATTGCCTTGCTATAAAGAAATACCTGGCCAGGGCCAGGCACAGTGGCTCACGCCTATAATCCCAGCACTTTGGGAGGCCGAGGCGGGTGGATCACGAGGTCAGGAGATTGAAACCATCCTGGCCAACATGGTGAAACCCGGTGTCTACTAAAAATACAAAAATTAGCTGGGCATGGTGGCACGCACCTGTAGTCCCAGCTACTCAGGAGACTGAGGCAGGAGAATTGCTTGAACTCAGGAAGCGAAGGTTGTAGTGAACCAAGATCGTACCACTACACTCCAGCCTGGTGACAGAATGAGAGTACCTGAGGTTGAGTAATTTTTAAGAAAAGAGGTTTAGCTGGGCATGGTGGCTGTTGCCTCTAATCCCAGCACTTTATGAGGCTGAGGCAGGTGGATCACTTGAGCTCAGGAGTTTGAGACCAGCCTGGGCAACATGGCAGAATGCCATCTCTACAAACAATACAAAAATCAGCCATGTGTGGTGGCATAGACCAATAGGAGATCTGGTTTGTTTTCACAGATTCCAGTTCATCTTCATGGTGGTGTGTGCCTGTAGACGCAGCTACCCGGGAGACTGAGGCAGGACTGGGGAGGCAGAGGTTGCAGTGAGCTAAGATCGAGCCATTGCATTCCAGACTGGGTGACAGAGTGAGACTCCATCTCAAGATAATAAAATAAAATAAAATAAAATCAGTGAAAAAAAGATAAAAAACAAGCCTGAGCATGGTGGCTCAAGCCTGTAATTCCAGAATTTTGGGAGGCTGAGGTGGGAGGATTGCTTGAGGCCAGGAGGTTGAGACCAGCCCGGGCGACCAAGTGAGACTCTATCCCTATAAAAAGTTAAAAATTAGCCAGGTGTGGTGGTGTGTGCCTGTATTCCCAGCTACTTAGGAGGCTGAGATGGAAGGATCCTTTGAACCCAGGAATTCAAGGTTGTAGTGACCTATGATTGTGCAGTGACTCCAGCCTGGGTGACAGAGTGAGACCTTTTCTCAAACAACAACAAAAGCAAAAAGTAAGATTTTTAAAAACCAGAAAGTAGGAGAGAAAGATGTAAAAGATATCACTGGGCATGGTGGCTCATGTCTGACCCCAACACTGTGGGAGGCTGAGGCAGGAGGATCACTTGAGGCCAGGAGTTTGAGAATAGCCTGGGCAATATGGTAAGACCCGATATCTACAAAAAATATTTTTTTAAAAATTAACCAGGCACTGTGGCACACATCTGTAGTCCTAGCTACTTGGGAGGCTGAGGCAGGAGGACTGTTTGAGCCCAGGGGTTTGAGTTTGCTGTGAGCTACAAATGGACTACAGCACTTCAGCTTAGGTGACAGAGTGGGATCCTGTCTCAGGGAAAAAAAAAAAAGATTAAAGATGTAGTTATCTTATGAAAGGTTAAAAAAAGAGAAAAGTTTCTGAGAAGACTCCAGTAGAATAAAAGGAAAGAAAAAAAGTATTCAAAACAATTTTTTAAAACAGTGAATTTTGTCCTAAAGTCAAATGACTGGTTATTTAAGAAAGAAAAAATGTAAAACAAACAAAAGGTCTGAGCAGGTTGAGGAAGGTCAGAGTAAGTCATAAAAGGTTTATAAAGGATAAATTTACAAAAGAAATTTTATGTGTGATCAAATTGAATATACTTAAAAGAGAATTATTTGTAGGTCTTTCTAACGATTGTGCTTTAAGCCAGGTCCAGTGGCTCACCCCTGTAATCCTAACACTTTAGGAGGCTGAGGCAGGAGAACTGCTTGAGCCTGGGAGTTTGAGCCTAACCTGGGCAACACAGTGAGACCAGGTATCTACAAAAAATCTTAAAAATTAAGTAGGCATGATGGCATGCGCCTGTAGTCCCAGTTACTTGGGAGGGTGAGGAGGGAGGATCACTTGAGCCCAGAATTTAAGGATGCTGTGAGCTGTAATCATGCAACTGCACTCTAGCCAGGGCAACAGTGTGAGACCCTGTTTTCAAAAAAATTAAAATTAAAAATTAAGACATTAAAAAATGAATAAGCTTTAATATTAAAAATATAATGATACAAAACTAAAATTTTGGTCCCATATGATAGAACAATAAATTTTTCTTGAAATATTCATCTGCTTTCAGTAAAATTGCAAAAGATTTTGACTTTTAATTCTAAAACCTGTTTCTGTAAATTTTCAGCCATCTTCCAAACTACAGCTTTTTTTTTCCCCCAGATTCCATTTAATTTTCCTAGTTTCCAGTTAGAAATAGTGTCTTCTTCATTTAGAATGATTATTTCATTTCTCAAGGTAGAGTTTTCTTCTTGAAGCTTCTCAGGTACATCTCTTGGAATTTCACCTTTTGCTGTTGATAGAGTTCAGATTCTTGTCCTTGCCCAAATCACATGTTGAATTGTAATCCCCAGTGCTGGAGGTGGGGCCTAGTGGAAGTTATTTGGATCATGGGGGTGGATCTCTCATGGCTTGTGTGCTGTCTTCATGATAGTGAGTTCTCACAAGATTTGGTCATTTAAAAGTGTGTGTACCTCCCCTTGGCTCTCTCTCTTGCTCCTGCTTTGAACGTGTGATGTGCCTGCTGCCACTTTGCTTTCTGCTATGAGTAAAAGCTCTCTGAGGCCTTCCCAGAAGCAGATGCTGCTATGCTTCCTGCATAACCTGTAGAACCAGGAGCCAATTAAATCTCTCTCTTATTTGTTTGTTTGTTTGTTTATTTATTTATTTATTTTTTGAGACAAAGTCTCGCTCTGTCACCCAGCAAGCTGGAGTGCAATGGTGTGATCTCAGCTTACTGCAGCCTCAACCTCCTGGGTTCAGTGGTCCTCCTGCCTCAGCCTCCTGAGTTGCTGGGACTACAGGTGCCCGCCACTATGCCCGGCTAATGTTTTTGTATTTTTAGTAAAGACTGGGTTTCACCATGTTGGCTAGGCTGGTTTTGAATTCCTCGAGTTGGTCTTGAACTCCTGACCTAAGGTGATCCGCCCACCTTGGCCTCCCAAAGTGCTGGGATTATAAGCGTGAGCCACCATGCCTGGCTGCTGTTTTTTTAATTTATTTACTTTTTGAAACAACCTTAAATACTCTCGTATTTATACAAAATTATGTATGTATGTATGTATGTATTTACTTTTGAGATGGAGTCTCATTCTGCTGCCCAGGCTGCAGTGCAGTGGCGCGACTTCGGCTTGCTGTAACCTCCACCTCCTGAGCAATTCTCCTGCCTCAGCCTCCCGAGTAGCTGGGATTACAGGCACCTGCCACCATGCGCAACTAATTTTTTGTATTTTTAGTAGAGACAGGGTTTCACCATATTGGCCAGGCTGGTTTTGAACTTCTGACCTCAAGTGATCAAAATTATTTTTTGAATAAAGAACACATTTTTATGTATTTTAAATAATTTTTTTTTTTTTTTTTTTTTTTTTTTTTTTTTGAGACGGAGTCTCGCTCTGCCACCCAGGCTGGAGTGCAGTGGCCGGATCTCAGCTCACTGCAAGCTCCGCCTCCCGGGTTCACGCCATTCTCCTGCCTCCGCCTCCCGAGTAGCTGGGACTACAGGCGCCCGCCACCTCGCCCGGCTAGTTTTTTTTTGTATTTTTTAGTAGAGACGGGGTTTCACCATGTTAACCAGGATGGTCTCGATCTCCTGACCTCGTGATCCGCCCGTCTCGGCCTCCCAAAGTGCTGGGATTACAGGCTTGAGCCACCGCGCCCGGCCTTAAATAATTTTTTTATGAAGAATACTTTTTTTTCTTTCTTTCTTTCTTTTTTTTTTTTGAGACAGAGCTTCACTCTTGTTGCCCAGGCTGGAGTGCAATGGCACGATCTCAGCTCACTACAACCTCCGCCTCCCAGGTTCAAGTGGTTCTCTTGCCTCAGCCTCCCAAGTAGCTGAGATTACAGGCTTCTGCCACCACGAGTGCCTAATTTTTGTATTTTTAGTAGACACGGGGTTTCGTCATGTTGGCCAGGCTGGTCTTAAACTCCTGACTCACCTGCCTCAGCCTCCCAAAGTGCTGGGATTACAGCACCGCACCTGACTTTCAAGAACACATTTTACTTGTTTGCTACACTGTGTGTACAGATTTATATACATTAATTTGAATTTTAAACTCTTGGCAACCTTAATTTTTAGTGAAAAGCTAGAAAGTAAGCAAATTCTGAATTTTATCTTAACATTTTATGAATATATATTTTATAATTTTTAGAAATTTTTTATAACATAATTTTTAAGGTGGAGCAGGACATATTTATTAACAACTACAAATATCTTTTCAGTTTTTGTAAAATTTAGGAAGCCAAAGGTAAATACACTTGAATCTATGTTTAGCAATTAATGTGTAGCATTTTATCTTATTTGGAAATGATCCAGATACTTTATGAATATCTACTGCTTAATTTAATATATAATAACCTTAAGATGTCAAATTACATGAGAAGTTTATTTCTAAACATTTATCCTATTTACATTTACTTTAATTAATTTATTTTTTAAATGACAGCTAAATTACTTATTTATTTCTTAAGAGCAAAGACAATTCCATAAGCCCTTTCAGAGAAATGTCAGGGGTTTGGGCTGGTGTTTTAGATGATGGTGACTGCTCTAGTGGTTTTAATTGGCCATCCTATGCCCATATTTAGAATGTTTATTTTTGCTCTTGAAAGATGTTTAGAAATAAGCAGAGGTTAAGGGGAGGGCAGTAAAAGAGCCAAATTGTTTACAGATGTGCATAGCCAAACCAAAATAAGAGTGTTCACAAAAGGTTTAAGCCAGGTATGCAGACCAAACAAAATATCAAACCAGGCTTCCAGAACTACAGGTGAATTCACCAGAAAAGATATGAGGTCCTCACAGACAGAACATAAGCTCTGTAGGAGAGTATACTCACCAGAAAGACAAAATGTCTTTACATTAGAAAGAGCTCGTCAGAAAAGACAAAGAGTCTTTCATCATCCCAGAAGGGATGCAACGCTCTTCGTTAAGGTGATGTTACTCAAATAACATCCCAAATAAAGTTAAAGAGCTTCTACCAAAAAGAGAGAGGCTTGGCTTGAGAGAAGACTCACCAGGGCAGAAAAAGGAGAGCTGTGGAAGTGGAGAGCTGAAAGGCCTCAAGGGAGTACTGCACCCTGGTTCCAAGAATCACCAATTTATTCTGAAAGTGATTATGCTTCAGATCCCACTTCTGACACCATGTTTGTCAACCTAAACAACAGACAGAGGCTCTCTAAAAGAAAATGATTTTTATTTGAAAATGAGATTTGCAATGGGAATACATATGCCATATTAAACTGTGTCTATATTCAGAGAGGTAAAGGAAGACAAAGGTTTTTAAAGGAAAAATTTGAATTGCATAATTGTTTTGAGATAATTATCCTTGGTTACAATGATCAAACATTCATAACAAGGGTGGTGCTAGTCTGAGGTTGGACAGCAGTTGACAGATGTTCTCATGGACATATTTTTGTGTGTATATAAGTTTGTAGTGGCCTTTGTGCAAGCATGTGGTTTTTTCAGAGTCTTCTGCGATATTTCTTATTATCAGGCATTTGTGCATAAGAAAACTCCCTTTTTGGCCTTCCCCATCTCCATTTGTCAGGGTTTTTTAATCAAAATGGGTGATTCTATTTGGATTCTGACAACTTTCACAAAACACTTCTCACACCCCTGTTGCTGATACTCTGGTCCAAGCCATCTTAATTTCTCAACTGATATAGTGGGCTTGGTAGTCAATTTAGCTAAGATGGAATTATGTTTCTTAGAAATTCCTTTCCTGTGTAGTTTTGGGTGAGAATTTGCCACCAGAAGAAGATGTGGACACAATTTAGAAAGAAGATAAAGAAGATGTTCGGATATAGCCATGTTTACAATTGGAAGGCCGACATAGAGTCAGATGCTACTGCAGTTTATGCATAGTTTCATTAATCTGCTGGCTCCCCTTGTTGGTGTGAGGCAGCAGCTGGGCCCAAGCCACTCCATCTCCCCCTGGACTTCTACCTTCAGCTTCCCAAACTCCTGGGCAAGGTATATGTTGATGAAGGTCATCAGCTTCTCCTGTAGGTCATCATCAAACTTGGAGGCTTATGGGTAGGAAGAGACCAATAGGAGATCTAGTTTGTTTTCATGGGTTCCATTTTGACCTTGTCCTCCCCCTTTTCATGTCCATTTTTCCTTTCCAGTTACCTGCCCTGATGACTTCTAGTCCAATACCAGATCCACAAGAAGCAGCTGTGCATAAACTGTTTAACCAACATCCACAACTGCATCAGATCAAATCCTTATAATAAATCCCTTATTCTATATAACTTCTAATGGTTCTGCTTCCCCGATAGAACCCAAATACACTGGGTTATTGCAATTGACTCCTAACTGATCTCCCTACTTCTATCCTTGCTCCACTGGGCAGATAGATGTGTTACTTCTCTGCTCAAATACCTCCAATAGCTTCTAAGTAAATCCCAAAGTCCTTACTTACTCTGACTGTGCCAGACTCAGCTTAGATGCCTCCCAATGGAAGGTCCCAGCAGCCAACATAGTTGTCTCATCTCCAGATATTATTGGCTGCCTCAGCCTCATGGGGAAACAAGTGCTAGTGTTTGGCATGAACTTTATTAAGCCTGCTATAATGAGACCACAGCAACTTAAACACTTGTGTCTGACCCAACTAAGGATATGAAGGCTCTGATTTCCCCAGCAACTGCCCAGTGGAAGCAGTTAACACAATCCCAAAGTCAGACTTTTACTTCTTTAGGATTACAACCCTGAGGAAAACATTAGCATACGACCTTTGATTCATTATCTGCTTTCTAGAGAAGGTAGGCTGACATTCAGCACCGAAAGAGATCTTCAGGGTATGATTTCAGGGTTTGATTCCTCACCTATGTAAACACAAATAATACATAGATTTATTTTAAGGAATTGGCTCATGCGATTCTGGAGGCTGGTAAGTTCCAAATATGCAACATAGGCAGGCAGGCTGGAGACCCAGGGAAGAGTTGATGTTGCAGCTTGGGTCTGAAGGCAGATTGCAGGCAGAATTCCCTCTTCCCTGGGGGAGTCAGTCCTGTTTCTCTTAAAGCCTTCAGATGATTGGATGAGGCCTACCCACATCATGGAAGGTAATCTGCTTTATTCAAAGTCTACTTATTTAACTGTTAATCTTATCTAAAAACTGACTTCCCAGCAAGATCTAGACTAGTGTTTAACCAAATATCTGGGTACCATGGCCTAGCCAAGCTAACACCCAAAATTAACCATCACACTACACTACAGTTTATTTTAACAGTGTTATTTCTGATCTAATATTTTGGCTGTGGTTATGCTCCCCATCATATACCTTTCAATTCACTTGTCTGGCCTCTGGAACAACAGATGGATTATGGTGGATGATGGATGGACTACTGTAAACTTAATCAGGTGATAGCCCCAGTCAGAGCTCCTCTCTACTGGATGTGTCATCTTTACTGGAGGGTATCAGCACAACCTCAAGCAGATGTGTATGATTTTTGATCTGATGAATGTTTTTTTAATACCCATGAGAAGAGTAGACCAAAGGCAGTTTTCTTTTACATCACAATGTTACAGTGATAGCCCCTTCACTCTCTCCCCTCAGGGCTTTATTAACTTTCCAGCTCTCTGTTATAATACAGTCTTAAGGAACCTCAATCGCCTTGACATTCCACAGAACCTCATGCTTGTCCAACTATATTGATAACATCATGCTAATTAGACACAAACAAGAAATGGTAAGCGCCATATTTGCCTGAGATAAATTACAGGAGTCTCCCCTTATCCATGGGGAATATGTTCCAAGACCCCCAATGGATTCCTGAAACCACAGTTAGTACTGAATCCTACATATGTTTCTCCTATACATACATACATCTATGATAAAGTTTAATTTATAAATTAGGCAGAGTAAGAGATTAACAATAACATAATAATATAGAGTTAACAATAACTAATAATAATATAGAATAATTATAATGTTATACTGTAATAATAATTATGTGAATGTGTTCTCTGTCTTAAAATACCTGATTATACTGTACTCACCCTTCTTGGGGAGACAAAATGTCTATGTGATGAGATGAAGGAAGTGACTGGTGCAGGCATTGTAACATAGCATTAGGCTACCATTGACCTTCTGACGATACATCAGAAGGAGGACCATCTGCTTCGGGTGATCTTGGATCATGAGCCTAATGATGTTGATGGTTGGATGTCAGGAGCAGATGATGTGGATGACTAACGGGCAGGTTATTTATACAGCGTGGATGCTCTGGACAAACAGATGATTCGCATCTTGGGCAGACAGAGAAGGGTGGCGAGAGATTATACCATGCTACTAAGAATGGTACACAACTTAAAACTTACGAATTATTTATTTCTGGAATTTTCTTTTTTTCTTTTTTTTTTTTTTTTTGCGACAGAATCTCACTCTGTCTCCCAGGCTAAAGTACAGTGGTGCGATCATGGCTCACTGTAAGCTCGGCCTCCCGGGTTCATGCCATTGTCCCACCTCAGTCTCCCAAGTAGCTGGGACTACAGGCGCCTGCCACCACACCCGGCTAATTTTTTTTTTTTGTATTTTTAGTAGAGGCGGGGTTTCACCACGTTGGCCAGGATGGTCTCGATCCCCTGACCTCGTGATCCACCCGCCTCCGCCTCCCAAAGTGCTGGGATTACAGGTGTGAGTCACCGCACCCAGCCTTATTTCTGGAATTTTCTATTAATATTTTCAGACCACAGTTGACTGAAGGTAACTGAAGTCTGGGAAGGTAAAACCTCAGACAAGGTGGGGGCTACTGTACATGAAGATTCATGGTCCTGCCACATTGGTAATATTTTCTGGAGTTCAGTAGTTCGGGTCTCTTTAGATTGTGCAAGCAGAATATTTACACATACAAATACTTCTTCCAGCTCTCTGTTGGAAGGCTGTCAATGGTGAGTTGTGTCCAGAGCAAGAGAGGGCTGTTGTGATACTGTGAAATATGTTTTTGGTCTTCATTCTTGTTTCCTGGCATACAACTCCCCAAATCCCTGGAATTTCCAAAGTGATGTCTTTTTATATGCTAATAAATGACTGGTGGCTAGCAGCTGCTACGGAGCTTCAGGATGGAGGCTGGTGACCATAAATACCTAGGCAGGATTACAGAGTTCAGACTTTCAGCATAACCCCCCTACCCTATGGGGAGGCCAGAGGGGCTGAAGGTTAAGTTGATCACCAGTGACCAATGGCTTAATTAATCATGCCTACATCACAAAACCTTCATTTAAAAAAAAAAAAAAGAAAAAGGAGACCAGGTGTGGTGGTTCATGCCTGTAATCCAGCACTTTGGGATGCTGAGGTGGGAGGATCACTTGAGCCCAGGAGTTCAAGACCAGCCTGGGCAACTAGGGAGACTTCCTTTCTATAAACTAAACTATACTAAAATAAAATAAATTAGCTGAGTGTGATGTATCTATAGTCCCAGCTACTTGAAAGACTGAGATGGGAGAATCACTTGAGCCTGGGAGGGAGGTAAAGGCTATAGTGAGCCAAGATCATGCCACTGTACTCCATCCTGGGTGACGGGGCAAGACCCAGTCTCAAAAACAAAACAACAAACAAATAAACCTAAAAAAACAGAGTTTGGAGAGCTTTTGGATAGCTGAACACGTGGAGGTTCATGGAAGGTGTGTGCCCAGGAAGGGCCTAGAAGCTCTGTATCCCTTCCCTCATTTCTCACCCTCATTTCATCTGTGTCTTTTGTAATATCCTTTATAAAAAATTGATAAACATAAGTAAGTGTTTCCCTGAGATCTGTAAGCTGCTCCAGCAAGTTAATTGAACCCAAAGAGGGGTAATCAAACCCAAAAAGAGGGGATCATGGAGACCCCAACTTGAAGCCAGTCCATTAGAAGTTCTGGAGGCTGGACTTGTGACTGGCTGGGGGAGTCTGAGGAATGAGCCCTAAACCTGTGAAATTTGATGCTATATTCAGAGGTATTTGAACCAGAATGACTCCCTCTTGAATAGGAGCTGGGTAAAATGAGGCCGAGACCTGCTGGGGTACATTCCCAGAAGGTAAGGCATTCTTAGTCACAGGACAAGATAAGAGGCCGCACAAGATACAGATCACAAAGACCCCACTGATAAAACAGCATGCAGTAAAGAAGCCAGCCAAAATCTACCAAACCAAGATGGCGACGAAAGTAACCTCTGGTCATCCTCACTGCTCATTATACATTAATTATAATGCATTAGCATACTAAAAGACACTCCTACCAGCACCATGACAGTTTACAAATGCCATGGCAATGTCTAGAAGTTATCCTACGTGATCTAAAAGGAAGAGGGGATTAGTGGCTCATGCCTATAATCTCAGCACTTTGGGAGGCCGAGGCAGGTGGATCACCTGAGGTTAGGTGTTCGAGACTAGCCTGGCCAACATGGTGAAACCCCATCTCTACTAAAAATACAAAATTAGCTGGCTGTGGTGGTGTGTGCCTGTAATCCCAGCTACAAAGGAGGCTGAGACAGGAGAGTCAATTGAACCCGGGAGGCAGAGGTTGCAGTGAGTAGAGACTGTGCCACTGCACTCCAGCCTGGGTGACAGAGTGAGACTCAGTCCCAAAAAATAAAATAAAATAAAGTAGAGTAAAATAACATAGGCCAGGTGTGGTGGCTCATACCTGTAATTCCAGCACTTTGGGAGGCTGAGGCAGGAGAATCACTTGAACCTGGGAGGCAGAGGTTGCAGTGAGCCTAGACTGTGCCATTGCACTCCAGCCTGGGCGACAGAGTGAGACTCTGTCTCAAAAAAAAAAAAAAAAGAAGAACCCTTACAACTACTGGATCTTCTGTCTGTTCATCTGTATTTATGTGTCGTGTGTGATGTTTCACTACCAAAATATATTAAAGAGCTCTGATTAATTGGCTTAAAAATAATAAATGCTTAAATAAAGATTTTGTCAGAAAAATAACAATTTTAATGTCTTTTAGTTCACATGACTTTAGTAATTTTGGAAAAAAGAGTTTTAAAGGTTATTGGTAAATTAAAATGTCTTCAAGTTTAAGACATTTGGTCTAAAAAAGGCAACTGAGATATTAGGTTTGCTAAATGCTTTATTTTTTTAATATAAAATACTTCATGAATTTGTGTGTCATCCTTGCACAGGGGCCTGCTAATCTTCTCTGTATCATTCCAGTTTTAGTATTGTGCTGCCAAAGCAAGTACTGCTAAATGCTTTAAGGTCATAAATTGCTTCTTTGACTTTGAAAATTGTTCAACTTACCTACTTTGGAGCCATTAGATTTTAGGTAAGACCTGGGGATGTATGGAGTTAGCCATGCCCCCTCGCTATGCTGGAAAGAGTTGGACCTTATCTGCACTTGTCTGGTATCCTAGGTTCCATACCTGGTACCTAATTAAAATTACCTACGTACCAGATATTTCACCAAAAATAAAAGTTGCTAAGAGTTAACATTCTAACACATGTAATCAAGACTACTGAAGAAACAGTTTTATATGCAAGGTATGTAAGGAAAGTAGAATATGTTTCTGATAAAAAATTATAAGAAGGTACGGGAATGTGGGATTTTTGGTCTGGTCTGGTTTAGAGGATTAAAGGATTGTTTTATGTTGGGTAGGATAAAGCTGAAGGTTTGGCCAAGTTATGGAAGGTTTGTGAAAGATTAATCTTGTAAAAATTCTGTGTGTGAGGCCAGGCGCGGTGGCTCACGCCTGTAATCCCAGCACTTTGGGAGGCCGAGGCGGGCGGATCACAAGGTCAGGAGATCGAGACCATGGTGAAACCCCGTCTCTACTAAAAATAGAAAAAATTAGCCGGGCGCAGTGGCGGGCGCCTGTAGTCCCAGCTACTCGGGAGGCTGAGGCAGGAGAATGGCGTGAACCCGGGAGGCGGAGCTTGCAGTGAGCCGAGATTGCGCCACTGCACTCCAGCCTGGGCGACAGAGCGAGACTCCGTCTCAAAAAAAAAAAAAAAAAAAAAAAAAAAAAAATTCTGTGTGTGAAACTATTGGTCAAAATTAAATTAATAATTATTTAATTATTCAGCTTTTCTATAAATCAAACATTGAAATAAAAGCACAACAGGATTTTCTTACACTGTTGATCTGCTTTTTAACAGAAAATTATAAAAGATTATAAAAGGTTTATGAGAATCTTACCTTATGGTCAAACTGATTAAGATTGGATAGATTTGTCTATAAGGTTTTGTTTAAAATTGGGTTTGCTATTAATTGTATACTAATGCAAAGGTGAAATTTGGCTTTCTCTCTTGAACAGAATCTTTATGGAATATTGAAAAAATGAAAGATTTTTGTTTGCATTTTAAGCAAACTATAAGAAAAAGAAAGGAGAGAAAACAGATTACTTAGAAAGCTAAAATCTTTCCTCTATCAATGAGTAAAAGTTTTCAATTTTTAAAAATCTTTGAGTTATTTTGGCTAAATGAATGGCCTATGGTGACCTGAAATTCTATATTATCAGTATTTTAAACTTTCGATATTTTGACAAACTCCAAAATCAAATTCTAAATTATATATTTTTATGATCAGATTAATCCTTTAGATATATGTCCTCCTAAAGTTCAAAAATGACATATTTGCCTTATGTGGTATACTAAAATTATACAGCATTGTCAAATGTGAAATGGTGTTTGGCTTTCTTTGGGCTGTATTTGTATAAATATGTTATTGGTATGTGTTCCAAAATTATGGGAAACCCCTTTAATTCTAATAAGATACATTTCACATTATCAGTAATAATTATAATTGTTATATAAAATTGTTGTATGCCACAGAAGTAACCCAAATTCCTAGTTAATTGTGTCTTTAATTGTGGCTGCCCTAAGACTTTGTCATCCACAGACAATTGTTGTCTTGTCTTGATCCTCTTTAAAGGGTGGTTTATAATCAGTTATAGGACTGACAAGTACTCTTAAGTTCAGCTCTCTGACAACTTTGGAAAGTGTGCCATTAAAATAGAGAAAGAACTTACAAGACTTTCTTGGAAAACTAATATGATTATAAATATCAAGCAAAACAGGAATTAATTGCATAGACTAAACTAATAGAAGACCAAAATAATCTTTTTATGATGTTTTGCTTAAAATATTGCTTATCCTTTCTGTTTTATTTTTCAGAGTCAAGAAAACTTTTCTTTTGAGTGATCTATAGTTTTTAACTATTGAATAAAATATACTCCTATGAGCAAAATTTTGAGCATATTTCTTTCTCTCTACTTGATTTTACCAGAATTTGGAAACTATTTGTGAGTACTCTTAACTTATGGCACTATAGTTAAGTTATTTGCATAAGTGCAGTAAGAATCTGTTCTCTTTTATAACAGGGCACAGTTGGAGACACTGATTATTTTACCAAGGCTTTGACTGAGATGGTGTGCTTTCAGATACAGACAGCTTTAAAGAATCAAAGCTGACTTACAGAGTTAAAAAAAAAAAAAAAAAGAAAAGAAAAGCCCCTTGAGAAAACTAGCCTTATACCTTGTTTATGTAATCCCTATACAGGGTTCCTGATCTGTAGTAATTAAAGAATGTCACTTTTTGACAAGCCTAGGAACCCCAAATTATCTTGAGACTTGGAGAGGAATTCACTCAACTCATACAGGTATTTTCAGGAATAAACAGTCAAATTCATGGCTGGGCTCAAAGCTTTAAAAAGTCTAATCTGACCGGGCGCAGTGACTCAAGCCTGTAATCCCAGCACTTTGGGAGGCCAAGATGGGTGGATCACGAGGTCAGGAGATTGAGACCATCCCGGCTAACACAGTGAAACCCTGTCTCTACTAAAAAAAATACAAAAAACTAGCCGGGCGAGGTGGCAGGTGCCTGTAGTCCCAGCTACTCCGGAGGCTGAGGCAGGAGAATGGCGTAAACCCGGGAGGCGGAGCTTGCAGTGAGCTGAGATCCGGCCACTGCACTCCAGCCTGGGCGACAGAGTGAGACTCTGTCTCAAAAAAAAAAAAAAAAGTTTAATCTAAGATTATTTATGGAATAAAGTTCCATCAAAGCCAATTTTAAAAGAAGCCTATATGGCAAATAATTATTCTTACTGCACTTTATATAAATAATCAGGACATGTATAATGAGACTAAAGCTTATTTTGCAAACAAATCAGTCCTACCTTGACTTGTTTTTAATGAAAATGGGGACTGGAGAGAAAAAAATTACATTTCAAAAACTATTGTACATCTTACTAGATTCTAATCTCATCCTTGTTTTTGAGGGTTTTTTGGTTTTGTTTTTGTTTTTAATTTAGACTGACCCTGATTATTCCTGTAAATCAACCATTGATCTCTGGCTGCTGCTCCAAAGAAAAGAGGGAAATAGGTAATGTAAAAATCTAGATCAGTATTCTGATTCTGGTCATGTATTAGAATCAGCCAGTGATCCCCTAACAACTTGGTTCCAACAATAGTCAAGTTCATGAAAAGTCTTCTTACTTGGTTTACTGGGATAATTTTACTTATCTCCTTTACTGCTGTGGAATATATTGTTGTTGTACTCTGTGTAGAAACGCAAAATAAGGCTACTCAACATTTTCTTAAATTGAACATTAATTATCTTTCACATAGCACCTTTTTTCAGAACAGAAGGTGATACCTGGAAGAGTTATGAATGGCCTTCACCATAACTGACTGAGCTCTTTTCTCCCCCAAATACAAGAGACCCTAATAATTAAGCAAAAATATCATCACCCCTATTCAGCCTGAAGAAGTTACAGAGGATAGATCTACAACCCTCTACAACCCTTAGGCTTAAGAGTTCCCTTGTAAAAGGGAGGGGGGAAATATGTCAGAAGTGTTCGAACAAGAGCAATTCCATCTTGAATAGGGGCTAGGTAAAATAAGGGTAGGACCTTCTGGGCTACTTTCCCATGAGGTTTGGCATTCTTAGTCACAGGATGAGAGGAGGTCAACACAAGATACAGGTCACAAAGACCTCACTGATCCCACTGATAAAACAGGATGCAGTAAAGAAGCTGGCCAAAACCTGCCAAAACCAAGATGGCAATGAAAGTGACCTCTGGTTGTCCTCACTGTTCATTGTATGTTAATTATAATGCATTAGTATGCTAAAAGACACTCCTACCAGTGCCATAACAGTTTACAAATGCCATGGCAATGTCTGGAAGTTACCCTATGTGGTCTAAAAGGAAGAGGAACCCTCAGTTCTGGGAAATCCCCACCCCTTTCCCAAAAAACTAATGAATAACTCACACCTTGTTTAGCATATGATCAAGAAATAACTATAAAAATAGCCACCCAGTGGCCCTCAGGGAGTTGCCATTCTTCTGTTTCTTCTCAACAAACTTGCTTTCACTTTACTCTGTGGACTTGCCCCAAATTCTTTCTTGCATAAGATCCAACAAGAACCCCTCAGGGTCTGGATCAGGACCCCTTTCTGATAACACTATCTCTAGATAGATAGTGTCCGAATTGAATCAGAGGACACCCGGCTGGTGACTGCTGCTTGGTGTATGGGGAAATCTCCACATACAAATTTGGTCACAAAAGTCTTCTGTATTGATTGTTGTTGTTAAGTGAGATAATAGAACAGGCACATTGAGTGTCATTTCCCCCCACCCTGGCAAAGTTGGTGTCACGTAAGTGGGATTTGCTAGAATGGCCTGGGCTCATGGAAAGTTGTGGTTTGGGAAGAGAAAGGATGAAAGAGTGGGGAGTGAGGAACCTTTGATTCCTGAGTAGCCATGTGGTCACCCATGGTTTACAGCCACAGCTGTGCTGTGCTCAGTTACTAAAGATAAAAGTTACGAATGGAATTTAGAGACAGAACCAACTCCTGGAGAGTTGATTCACTGGATGCATAAGGAAATGCAAACTAATACGCAAAAAAGAAAAATATTCTTGGCCGGGCGCGGTGGCTCAAGCCTGTAATCCCAGCACTTTGGGAGGCCGAGACGGGCGGATCACGAGGTCAGGAGATCGAGACCATCCTGGCTAACACGGTGAAACCCCGTCTCTACTAAAAAATACAAAAAAAACTAGCCGGGCGAGATGGCGGGCGCCTGTAGTCCCAGCTACTCAGGAGGCTGAGGCAGGAGAATGGCATGAACCCGGGAGGCGGAGCTTGCAGTGAGCTGAGATCCGGCCACTGCACTCCAGCCTGGGCGACAGAGCAAGACTCCGTCTCAAAAAAAAAAAAAGAAAAAAAAAAAAAAAGAAAAATATTCTTGTTTACTGTTAACTATAATAGCTAAAATGAAATTGAAAGAGAGTACTGGGTCAGACCTTGGTGCTAAACCAAGTTCAGATTTCAGTGAGTCTGAGCTTCAGCCACTAGCCTGCAAACTGATCCACAAGGGAAAACTTACGCAGGGAAACAGAAAATAACTCAGAACTGGGTTACCAAGAAGACAGTCAATGTAGAGGAAGGGCAAAACCAAGTCACTATGAGACTAGAGGGTACGATGTGAAGGAATTGTTCTATTTTGTAGATTACTATCTTCAGCTTCCTGAGGAATCATTACTAAGATGGATTGCAAGAGTAACTCGATTTTAAATGCTGCAGAATGGAAGAGCATGTTGAGGTTGATGCAGGATCCACAGCTCACTACAGAACAATTGCAGGTGGCTACATGTGATCCATACACACAGGAGGTTATTCCTAAGGGAACAGCCAGCCCGGTAGATTGGATAAAAGCCACTGTAAAATTTGTTTACCCTGAGAAGGGAGACTCTCCTGAGGGAGCTCAGGGAACTTCACCCCAAAATATAGCTCCCTCTGGTATAATGAGTATTTTTAATTAAAGGTCTTTCGAGATCCACAGACACTAGAAGAGACTTCCCCCTATTTACATAAAGACTGGATGGACTCTCCAAGAACAATTGTTTTTCCTTCTCCTCCCTGTTATTTCATTATCTATTACAGAAAAGAAGACCAAGAATGTAAGCACATTCTGGAACAGACCCATTCACAAGACAATATCTCTTTCAGGCTCATTCACTTTCCAAGAGAACCATTTATAAGTTTTTTGTTGTTGTTGTTTTTGAGACAGGGTGTCTCTCTGTTGCCCAGGCTGGAGTGCAGGGGGCATTCATAGCTCACTACAACCTCAAACTCCTGGATTCAAGAGATCTTCCTGCCTCAGCCTCCTGACTACGGGTATGTACCACCAAGCCCAGCGAATTTTAAAAGTTTTTGTACAGATAGGGTCTCACTGTGTTGCCCAGGCTGGGCTTGAACTCCTAGCCTCAAGCAATCCTCCTGCTTTGATCACCCAAAGTATCAAAATTACAGGTGTGAGCCACTATGCCCAGCCCGTTTATAAGTTAATCTCTATTCCTCCACCGCCACCCATTTGTTCTTCCTAATAATCATTAATTGTCCCTCAGCAGAATTATCTATATTCCCCATCTCCCCCAACCCCTCTGAAATAAGGCTATAGAAGTATTTGGGCCTCAGTGGGATGTCGGGTAATCACTCTGTGATTTCCCCTCATGTACACATTAATACATTTGTATGACATTTCTCTGTTAATCTGCATTTTGTGGGTTGAATTTACAGTGATCCTTGAGAGGGCAAAGGAGAAGTTTTTCACTTGGTCCCTATACTCTCTATAAATGTCAAATGGAACACCCCAGATGAAGCAGTTGATCGGTTTCATATGCAAGCCATGTGGAGCTGGCTTTACAATGACCAGGCATTCAACTGCTGAAGATGCCTGTATGGCAGATGCACCTGACAGCAATAACTTAACTGAAGCATACCCTGAGAATGATCCTAGGGTCTAAGAAGAATGTGTGTTCAGAGTCCTGAGCTAAGGAATCCGGGAGTGGCCAGAGTTTCAGGGACATCTGAGCCCCTGGCTCATTCCTTGGAACACAGGCCATACAGGGGATGGAGTCCCTTTGTGTGGATTAAATGGAGGTTGCTGGGTAGAGGTTGCTAGGTGGAAGGTGCTGAGTGAAAATGCTGTATCAACTGTATGCCTTTTTTTTTCTTTTTTTGGGACGGAGTCTCGCTCTGTCACCCAGGCTGGAGTGCAGTGGCGCGATCTCGGCTCATTGCAAGCTCCACCTCCCGGATTCACACCATTCTCCTGCCTCAGCCTCCCGAGCAGCTGGGACTACAGGCGTCTGCCACCACGCCCGGCGAATTTTTTGTATTTTTAGTAGAGATGGGGTTTCCCCATGTTGGCCAGGATAGTCTCGATCTCCTGACCTCGTGATCTGCCCACCTTGGCCTCTCAAAGTGCTGAGATTACAGGCTTGAGCCACCGCGCGCGGCCAACTGTCTGCCTTTTATAAAAGGTAGCAGTTCTCCTATCCAGCCTGCCACCACTGGACTGTCCCTGTGTGTAAGTTCCCCTCAGTAAACTCTAAGTCTCATTCACTGGTTCCGGGTCTCTTTGGCCTCTAGGACACAGTGCCATCCCTATTGGAGTCAACAGGAGTCCCGCATGACAATGCCTATTTCCCAGGTCATGATAAGATGCTGTGGTTCAGGCAGCCTTTTTTGCATGGGCACCTCATGTAACCTTACTAGTGCAAAATTGAGCTATAGTCAGAGAAGCCTTATCAAATTTGCTGCCTCAATTTCCCCTCCTGGGTCTTACAGATGGTAATAAAAACATTGAGGCAATAAACCAAGAGAATAGGTAATGGGAGAGGGGAGAATCAAAGGATTTCTCTCCCAGGAAGGCAAACATTTTTAAATGGTTATTAAAAAATAAGGCAAGTGCCACTGACACCTGATGCCTCCCAGAGTTCATGTCCCTTCTGCCTTTCCAAGGGGTGCTTCTGTCACACTGGCCACGGACGATACCCTGTTCCAGTCGAAATTTATGGTGAAGCAGCTGGAGAAACCAGACAAGAAGGCAGAAAAGCACTCCTAGGCCAACCAGGCCAAAGTGAAGAAGTCCCTTCAGCAGAAAAACGTAGAGTACACCGTGTGTACGCCAATAACACCATCTGCAAGGAGAACAGCAGCATGAACTGGCTCCGCGTGGCATCCGCCTGGACACAGTGGCCCCAAGATGCAGATAGCTGTGACCATGAAGGCGGTGACCAAGAACATGGTATAAATAACCAAAGCCCCAGACAAGGCCCTGAACAGCACGGACCTGCAGAAGGCCTCTGCAGCGATGGACAGTTTCGAGCAGCAAGTGCGAAACCTGGTCATGCACATGTTAGTGATGGAGGATTTCATGAGCTCGGCCACCACACTGACCATGCCTCAGGAGCAGGTGGACAGCCCCATTGTGCAAAACGCCAAGGAGAATGGCCTGGAGGTCCTAGACCAGCTCAGCCAGTTGCCCAAGGCTGCCTCTGCCTCTGAGAGCTCCGTGTGAAGCCTGGAGGAACAGCTGTCAAGGGTGCTGGCCGCCCTGAGGAATTAGCCGCACCCTGCCGTGGGCACCGCCTCCTCTGCTCTGTGATGTGCCGCAAGGCTCCTGGCCTCCTCCCCACTGCGTCTTGCCTTTCTGTTGACCCTGCAGAGCTGCAGCTGGCAGCCACTGCCACCCAGCTCCTCTCACCTGCCTGGCCCAGGCGGCCTTGGAGTTGTTCCTGTTTTCTTAGGTTGGGCGGTGGGTCTGTGTCCTGGTGTTGAGTAGGGGTGACTTCTGTGACTCTGGGGCTGACAGCTGGGAGGTCAGCAGGTTCTCTTCTGCCCTCTGTGGAGTCGATGGATTCTGGCCAGTGGGTTCCATGTAAACTTTTGCCCAACACTGCGGGGACCTTCAGACTCCGTGATAGTAGACATGCTGCTCACTGTCAGCCAGTAGGGGTCAGAGCTGCCCTGTTTTCCAGGCAGCTCCTGGAGAAGGCCTCGCCACGCACCCTGCCCCCACCACCAATGGGCAGGAGGTCCCACCATGTGAACGGACACAGCCTGAAGAGGCACCAGTGGCTCGTGTGTGCTGGAGAATGTCGGGTGCCAACCAACACTGCCTTGGTGGCATTTACAGATGATGACCCTCCTCCTCCTCCTCTGTCATTCTAGGGGTGGGGTCTGGGCTGCTCGTGACAGCTGACCAAGCCTCCCTGGGCCTCCTGCCCTCAGCTCCCCTGGTTCTTAAAGCTGCCCAGTCCATGGGGACAGAAACTTGCCCAGCTCCAAATCCAGGAATTTCCACCCTGGGGTCCTCATCCTTGCTCAGCTGCCACCTCTGGGGGTGCCTTGGGCTACGTGGGCTGTGCTGTTGTGTCCCCTAGGCAGGGCGTCTGTCCATGCACTGGCCGGAATTGAGCATGTGCGTGGGGCCTCCTCGGTGATGCTGCCTATGTGCCACTCTCTCCTGTCTCTGTAAATACCTGGGTGCCTCCCCCGACTGCACCCATCCTACCTTCCCAGCGTGGAAGCCAGAGTGGCTGATGAAGGGAGCTTGGGAGAGTCACCGTCAGCTGGGCCAGTGGCTCTGTGAGGAAAACCTGTGCTGTGGCCATGCGGATGCCACCAGCAGCAGCTCATCAGGAGGACTCGGAGAGGGGGACGGCAGAGAGAGGGCTTTGGGCACAGCCTGCTGTTTTGTTTTTTCTGTTCCCTAAAGTTTACTTCATTTTATTGAAGCTTCCAGGGTTTTGTTGTTGTTTGCCAAAATAGAAAGGGCAGATGGCAGGCGGGGAGGGGGAGTCCCAGCCCCTCCTCAGCACCAGCGCTGCACCTACGCAGCCCACACCAGGGCTGCCGTGGTGTCGTGGCTCTTGTGAAGGGAAGTGTAAGACCCTCATTCAGTGCATTTGGTTTTCTTTTCAGGATTTCAGAGCCCCTGGGGAGGAGACCCCATTGGTGGGTACTGGACATGCGGAGGTCAAGGCACCATCTGGCCATGGTCCTCTCCAGCTTCCCCCAAAATTGACCCACATGCTGGGTGTTGAAAGAAGGTCCTTCTATCCCTTGCAAATAACAGCTTTGGAATTAACAGCATTGGGGAGCTACCTTGTCCTCCCGAGGGTGCAGGGCTCCACAGAGCCATGGGCCAGGCAGGGGCTACCTCAGCCCTGTCTTCTTGGGCACCAAAGCAGGGGTTTGTTGAAGGAGAGAGCCATGTTTGCCCCTTTCCTAAAATGCTGTTGTAAATAAACAAACAGGTCCACCAGCAAGCAAGGAAGCGAAGGAAGGAAGGAAAGAAGGAAGGAAGGAAGGAAGGAAGGAAGGAAGGAAGGAAGGAAGGAAGGAAGGAAGGAAGGAAAGAAGGAAGGAAGGAAGGAGAAGAAAGGAGGGAGAAGGAATGAAAAAAGGAGAGGGAGGGAAAGAAGAGAACACTGATAAGGGTGAAACTAAGAGGAAAAAGAAAGGGGAGAGTCATGAGACTCATCCAAGTAGGATGGAAATCCTTAGATGGTTATTAAGAAATGGTATAAGTAAAATAAAAATTAATGAGGTTTTAAAAAAGGAAATTAACACAGTGAAAACAAATGTCTTTTTTTTTTTTTTTTTTTTTTTTTGAGACAGAGTCTCGCTCCGTCACCCAGGCTGGAGTGCAGTGGCACGATCTTGGCTCACTGTAACCTCTGCCTCCTGGGTTCAAGCAATTCTCCTGCCTCAGCTTCCCGAGCAGCTGGGATTACAAGTACCTGCCACCACGCCCGGCTAATTTTTGTATTTTTAGTAGAGATGGGGTTTTGTCATGTTGGCCAGGCTGGTCTTGAACTCCTGACTTCAGGTGATCCGCCAGCCTCGGCCTCTCAAAGAGCTGAGATTACAGTCATGAGCCACCGCACCTGGCCAAAATAAATGTCATAATTTGGTGGACCAAAGAGAGTCTCCGATAGTCTTCAACATTAAAGGCCCAAAACCAGTTTGCTCTATTTCCTTCAGTTTGGAGGAATTTTAAAAGCAGGAAGGTAAAGATTTAAAATGAGAAACCCCACCTGGAATTGCCTGGGGTGATGGTCAGACTGGTTAATCAAGGCAAGATTGACAGATAGGCCAGAGTCTCCTGGCCTGGCCTCTGGCTAGGGACCTAAACACTTACTGCCCGAGAGAGAATAAAATGGTCTGGGGAGGGGTGGAGAAGAGAAGCTCCTGGGACATAAAAACATACTTGGTCAATAGGATTCTGAAAGTGTGAATGTCTAAACACGCTTTCCCTAAAGCCTTTACATAAAGTGCTTATGTCTCCTTTACCTAAATGTTTTATGGAAAGAGGCGTTGTATATGACAGGGTTGTTCCCACTACCTAGAGTAAAACAGAAGGCACGTAAATCCGCCCTTCTGGCAATTTTAGTTGGACATGCTAAATGGAAACCCAAGCCCACATTGTAGAGTAGAAGCTGGAGTGCTGAGAGGGACAAATTCTCCATTTGATAGCTCTTTGCGGAGCATTAGCTGGGGCTATGACAAAAGCCTGTGAGAGGCTGGGCATGGTGGCTCACGCCTGTAATCCCAGCAATTTGGGAGGACAAGGTAGGAGGATCATTTGAGGTCAGGAGTTCAAAACCAGCCTGGCCAACATGGGGAAAACCCCATCTCTACTAAAAATTCAAAAATTAGCCAGGTGTGGTGGTGGGTGCTTGTAATTCCAGCTACTCGGGAGTCTGAGGCAGGAGAATTGCTTGAGCCCAAGGCAGAGGTTGCAGTGAGCAGAGATGGTGCCACTGCACTCTAGCCTGGGCAACACAGCAAGGCTCTGTCTCAAAAAAAAAAAAAAAAAAAAAAAAAAAAAAAAAAAAAAAAGAAGAAGAGAGAAAAACCTATGAGCACCTGCAAGCAAAGACTACTGAGATTTTGGACTAGACAATTTCCACCTGAGGGGCACTTACTAACTTGTTATGGGACATCAACTGAAGCTACCCGTGTGACTGACCTTGACACCTGAAATGCCATCTCAGGTGATGCCACAGAAACACTCAAATAGGGACAACAGTGTCCAGAAGAGTTCCATAATAAAATGGAAATGGCTTACACAGGAGCATGCTACCTGGGGAATGCCAGGAGGAGATACAAGAAAGGAGCCCCTTTTCTGCTAGGACTGGTTTGCGTGAGGAGCTGCTGGCTTCTACAGTGTGCCATAACGACTCTCAACTGGCCAGCAAACAGCTTGGTTTGTGGATGGCAGTTCCAAGGTGAATGGACAACATCCTGTTTGGAAGGCTGCTCTGTTGATCAAAGAAGTGTGAAAATAAATAAAATGTAAACCTTGTTGGAACCCCACAGACACCGTAAGCTTTGAGAGAGATGTGACTGTGATCTAGTAGCAGGACAAGCTACAGACAAAATCCCTCAGACACCAAGTTAAAGAAGGAAGGGCTTTATTTGCCGGGAGCTTCAGTAAGACTCACGTCTCCAAAAACCGAGCTCCCCAAGTGAGCAATTCCAGTCCCTTTTAAAGGCTTACAACTCTAAGGGGGTCCATGTGAGAGGGCTGTGATGGATTGAGCAAGCAAGGGGTACGTGACTGGGGGCTGCATGCACCAGTAATCAGAATGCAACAGAACAGGACAGGGATTTTCACAGTGCTTTTCCATACAATGTCTGGAATCTATAGATAACATAACCGGTTAGGTCAGGGGTCGATCTTTAACCAGGCCCAGGGCACAGCGCTGGGCTGTCTGCCTCTGGATTTCATTTCTGCCTTTTAGTTTTCACTTCTTCTTTCTTTGGAGGCAGAAATTGAGCATAAGACAATATGAGGGGTGGTCTCCTCCCTTAATCTGAGTCACATATGGTTACTACTTCTGTTTCTCAGATTATAGATTAACTCGCTTTCTTATTTGTCATATTCTGTACAATGACTAGAGAAAATTACATGATGTCAGGGATAAAAACCACACCCCTTCTTAATCAATGACCCTTTTTGTAGATTAACTTCCCCATTGTTGTCCTGCTTTGCTTAGACCAGATAACAGAAAACCCATGACTATTACACCCTCTGTAAAAAATTTTCAATGCACCCTTCCCAAAAAGAAACACTGCATAAACCAATCAAATTGTATGCACCAATCTTGTATGCACCAATCTTGTATGAAAAATGTAAGGCCAGGCATGGTGGCTCACACCTGTAATCCCAGCATTTTGGAAGGCTAAGGTGGGAGGACTGCTTGAGGCCAGGAGTTTGAGATTAGCCTGGGAAACAAAGCGAGACCCTGTCTCTACAAAAAATAAAAAAATTAATTAGCTAGGTGATATGGTTTGGCTCTGTGTCCCCACTCAAATCTCATCTTGTAGCTCCCATAATTCCCACATGTTGCGGGAGGGACCTAGTGTGAGATGATTGAATCATGGGGGCAGGTCTTTCCTGTGCTGGCCTCATGATAGTGAATGGGTCTCATGAGATCTGATGGTTTCAAAAATAGGAGTTTCTCTACACAAGCTCTCTCTTTGCCTGCACCATCCATGTAAGATGTGACTTGGTTCTCCTTGCCTTCTGCCATGATTGTGAGGCCTCCCCAGCCATGCAGAACTGTAAGACCATTAAACCTCTTTCTTTTGTAAATTGCCTGGTCTTGGGTATGTCTTTATCAGCAGCATGAAAATGGACTAATACAGTAAATTGGTACCAGGAGTGGGGTACTGCTGAAAAGATACCCAAAAATGTGGAAGCTACTTTGGAACTGGGTAACAGGCAGAAGTTGGAACAGTATGGAGGGTTCAGAAGAAGACAGGAAAATGTGGGAAAGTTTGGAACTTCCTAGAGACTTGTTGAATGGCTTTGACTAAAATGCTGATAGTGATATGAACAATAAGGTCCAGGGTGACGTGGTCTCAAATGGAGATAAGGAACTTGTTGGGAACTGGAGTAAAGGTGACTTTTGTTATATTAAAGAGACTGGTGGCATTTTGACCCTGCCTTAGAGATTTGTGAAACTTTAAACTTGAGAGAGATGATTTAGGGTATCTGGTGGAAGAAATTTCTAAGCAGCAAAGCATTCAACAGGTGACTTGGGTGCTGTTAAAGGCATTCAGTTTCAAAAGGGAAACACTGTAAGAAAAATTTAAGGGGTGCATTAAAGTTTGAAATATTTGCAGCCTGACAATGCAATAGAAAAGAAAATCCCATTTTCTGAGGTGACTTGGGTGCTGTTAAAGGTATTCAGTTTCAAAAGGGAAATGCTGTAAACCAAATTTGAGGAATGCATTAAAGTTTGGAAAATTTGCAACCTGACAATGCAGTAGAAAAGAAAATCCAGGCTGGGCATGGTAACTCATGCCTGTAATCCCAGCATTTTGGGAGGCCAAGGTGAGTAGATCACCTGAGGTAGGGAGTTCAAGACTAGCCTGACCAACATGGAGAAACCCCAACTCTACTAAAAATACAAAATTAGCCAGGCGTGGTGGTGCATGCCTGTAATCCCAGCTACTCGGGAGGCTGAGTCAGGAGAATCGCTTGAACCCAGGAGGCAGAGGTTGCAGGGAGCTGAGATCATGCCATTGCACTCCAGCCTGGACAGCAAAAGTAAATTCCGTCTCAAAATAAATAAACAAATAAATGAAAAGAAAATCCCATTTTCTGAGGAGAAATTCAAGCTGACTGCAGAAATTTGTGTAAGTAACAAGGAGCCAAATGCTAATCACCAAGACAATGGGAAAAATGTCTCCAGGTCATGTCAGAGACATTTGTGGCAGCCCCTCCCATCACAGGCCTGGAGGCCTATGAGGAAATAGTGGTTTCATGGGCTGGGCCCAGGGTCCCCATGCTGTGTGCAGCCTAGGGACATGGTGTCCTGTGTCCCAGCCACTCCAGCTGTGGCTTCAGAGGGTGCAAGCCTCAAGCCTTGGCAGCTTCCATGTGGTGTTGAACCTGCAAGTGTGCAGAAGTCCAGAATTGAGATTTGGGAACCTCTGCCTAGATTTCAGAAGATGCATGGAAATGCCTAGATGCCCAGACAGAAGTTTGCTGCAGAAGCGGGGCCCTCATGGAGAATCTCTGCTAGGGCAGTGCGGAAGGGAAATGTGGGGTCAGAGCCCTCACACAGAGTCCCTAATGGGGCACTGCCTAATGGAGCTGTGAGAAGAGGACCACCATCCTCCAGACCCCAGAATTGTAGATCCACTGACAGCTTGCACTGTGCACCTGGAAAAGCCACATACACTCAACACCAGCCCATGAAAGCAGCCGTGAGGCAGACTGTACCCTGCAAAACCACACGAGTGGAGCTGAACAAGACTATGGGGACCTACCTCTTACATCAGTGTGACCTGTATGTGAGACATGGAGTCACACGAGATCATTTTGGAGCTTTAAGATTTGACTGCCCCCAGTGGATTTCAGAGTTGCATAGGGCCTGTAGCCCCTTTGTTTTGGCCAATACAAAATGGAAATAACCAGCCATTTGAAATGGCTGTATTTACCCAATGCCTGTACCCCCATTGTATCTAGGAATTAACTAACTTGCTTTTGATTTTACAGGCTCATAGGTGGAAGGGACTTGCCTTGTCTAGGATGAAACTTTGGACTGTGGACTTTTGAGTTAATGCTGAAATGAGTTGAGACTTTGGGAGACTGTTGGGAAGGCATGATTGGTTTTGAAATGTAAAGATATGAGATTTGGGAGGGGCCGGAGTTGAATTATATTGTTTGGCTCTGTGTCCCCACCCAAATCTCATGTTGTAGCTCCCATAACTCCCACATATTGTGGGAGGGACCTAGTGGGAGATGACTGAATCATGGGGGCAGGTCTTGTGATAGTAAATGGCTCTTATCGAGATCTGATGGCTTTAAAAATGGGAGTTTCAGCTGAGCGTGATGGCTCACGCCTGTAATTCCAGCACTTTAGGAGGTGGATAACCTGAGGTCAGGAGTTCGAGATCAGCCTGGCCAATATGGTGAAACCCCATTTCTACTAAAAATACAAAAATTAGCCAGGCACAGTGGCACGGGTCTGTAATCCCAGCTACTCGGGAGGCTGAGGCAGGAGAATCACTTGAATTGGGAGGTGGAGATTGTACTGAGCCGAGATCATGCCACTGCACTCCAGCCTGGGCAACAAAGTGAGACCTTGTCTGAAAAAAAAAAAAAGACATACAACTCAAAAGATATTGCCATAGTTAGCTGAGCAGGTTGGAGTGCAGAGGTACAATCACAGCTCACTGTAGCCTCGACCTCCCAGGCTCAAGCAATCCTCCCATTTCAGCCTCCTGAGTAGCCGGGACTGCAGGTGGGCACCACCATGCTTGGCTAATTATGGCAGTATCTTCTGAATTGTATGTCCTTTTTTTTTTTAGACAGGGTCTTGCTCTGTCTTGGAGTGCATGGAATGCAATGGTGCAATCTCAGCTCACTGCAACCTCCACCTCCCAGTTCAAGCAATCCTCCTGCCTCAGCCTCCCAAGTAGCTGGGGAGTTGTATGTACTTTTGATGTAAGAAATTCAGGTTTTTAGAGGGTGGGTTAATAGGTGCAGCAAACCACCATGGTACACGTATACCTATGTAACAGACCTGCACGCTTTGCACATGTATCCCAGAACCTAAATTAAAATTAAAAAGAAGAAAACAAAGAAATTTAGGTTTGAAGGCCTGGTGCAGTGGCTCATGCCTGTAATCCCAGCACTTTGGGAGGCTGAGACAGGTGGATCACTTGAGGTCAGGAGTTCAAGACCAGCCTGGCCAACATGGTGAAACCCTGTCTCTACCAAAAATACAAAAATTAGCCACGCATGGTGGCACATGCTTGTAATCCCAGCTACTTGGGAGGCTGAGGCAGGAGGATCACTTGAACCTGGGAGGTGGAGCTGCAGTGAGCCAAGATCATGCACTCCAGCCTGGGCGATAGAACCACATCTCAAAAAAAAAAAAAATAAGGGGGGGGGGTGTTTGAAAACCAGAGGTGGACCATGATATTGTGAAATAGATATTTGAAATAGGTAATGAAGCCTCCATAAAAAAACAAAAAGACAGGGTTCCAAGAGTTTCCCAATAGCTGAACACATGGATGTTCCTGGAGGATGCTGTGCCCATTCCCCCACCCCTCATTTCCTGGCATACAATTCCTAAAATCCTTGGTGTCTCCAAAGTGATGCCTTTTGTATACTAATGATTTCGTATTTGTTTATTTTTTAGAGATGGAATCTCACTGTGTTGCCCAGGCTGGACTTGAATTTCTAGGCTCAAGCAATCTTCCCACCTCAGCCTCTTGAACAGCTTGGACTATAGGTGTATGCCACCATGCTTTGTATACTAATGATTGACTGATGGCTAGCAGTCCCTAGATAGCTTGAGGATAGGGCTGGTCACTGGGAAGACCAAGGCAGGGTTAAAGGGTTGGAACTTTCAGCTCCACCCACTGAAGGGGAGAAGGACTGAAAGTTAAGTAGATCACTAGTGGCCAATGGTTTAATCAATCATTCTTATGTAATGAAGCCTCCATAAAAAAAAAAAAAAGACAGGGTTCTGAGAGCTTCCCAATAGCTGAACACATGAATTTTCCTAGAGGATGCTGTGCCCATTCCCCCATACCTCACCCAACACATCTCTTCATGTAGCCTTTGTAATTTCCTGTAGAGTAAACTGCTAACTGTGTTTCCCTATGCTTTAGGAGCTTCTCTAGCAAATTAATCGAACCCAAAGAAGGGGTTATGGGAATCCCAACTTGCAACCAGTCGGAAGTTCCAGAAGCCCTGATTTGTGTCTTTGAGGGTCAGTGTTGAGGAGTCCCTCAACCTGTAGGATCGATGCTCTCTGCAGGTAGACAGTGTCAGAATTGAATTGGAGGCTGGGCACAGTGGCCCATGCCTGTAATACCAGCACTTTGGGAGGCTAAGGCAGGCAGATTCCTTGAGCCTAGGAATTTGAGACTAGCTTGGCCAACATGGCAAAACCCCATCTTTACAAAAAATACAAAAATTAGCCAGGCATGACAGTGCACCCCTATAGTCCCAGCTACTCGGGAGGCTGAGGCAGGAGAATGCCGTGAAACCGGGAGGCGGAGCTTGCAGTGAGCCGAGATCGCACCACTTCACTCCAGCCTGGCTGACAGAGTGAGACTCCGTCTCAAAAAGAAAAAAAAAAAAAGGCACATTAGGTTGTTTTGGGTTTTTCTTTCCTCTTAACTGTGTGGCAGGTTCAGGCCACAAAACAAGCTATGCTGCCACCTCTGATTATATGATCCAAAGATGCAATGTTGCTGGATGTATCTGTTTAAAGACGGATAATGATTCTGTAGGGAGGAAAAAAATAGGATTCTGTAGAGAGTCTCTGAAAGTCCACATAGGAGAATTGCAGTTAGGATTCTTAGGATTCTGGAGTAAGGCTATGGTTACTGTGGTCCCTTTGGGAAAAGAGGCCCTGATGTGCCACTGAGCCCCAGTAGTGACTATGCATCTCACCACTGGATGCCAGGTAGCTATACATCTTCAGCTGGGTATTATCAGAAAGGTAGAGCAGCAATTCCATATGTGATGGAAGCCAGGCTCATTGGCTCATGCCTGTAATCCCAGCACTTTAAGACCCTGAGGCAGAAGGACCACTTGGAATCAGGAGTTGGAGAACAGCATGGGCAATGTAGTGAGACCTCCATCTCTAAAAGAAATATAAAAATTAGCTGAGTGTGGTGGCACATGCCTGTGGTCCCAGATACTTGGGAGGGTGAAGTGGGATGATTTCTTGAGCCTAGGAAGTCAAGGCTGCAGTAAGCTATGATTGTACCACTGCACTCCAGCCCGGGCAACAGAGTGATACAATCATACCCTGTCTCTAACAAACGAACAAACAAACCAACAAAACAACAAAGAGGCTGGGCACAGTGGCTCACACCTGTAATCCCAGCACTGTGGGAGGCAGAGGTGGGTGGATCACCTGAGGTCAGGAGTTCAAGACCAGCCTGGACAACATGGCAAAACCCCATCTCTACTAAAAATACAAAAAAAAATTAGCTGGGCATGGGGTGCATGCCTGTAATCCCAGCTACTCGGGAGGCTGAGGCAGGAGAATCGCTTGAACCCGGAAGGCAGAGGTTGCAGTAAGACGAGATCACACCATTGCACTCCAGCCTGGGGGACAGCGCAAGACTGTCTCAAAAACAAGAACAATAACAACAAAAAACAAAGAACAAAACAAAACAAAAAATAGATGATGGAAATGGTATATTTAAGGCTGAGCAAAAGGGGTCTAAAAGGCATGAGTAAATTAAATAAACGGGGAGCTCAGAGTCCTGTGGCACCCAACTCTGTCTCTGGGTTTTCTCCTTGACCCACATGCATGGCCTCATGGAGTGTTCCCAGCAACCAACAGATAATGGAGGAAAGGAGTTGAACCCAATTCACAGATAAGTCAGTATAATAATTTGGTACCAGCTGGAAATGGACCACTCTATTACAGCTCCAGTTGGAGGTGGCCCTGAATAATAGTGAATCCTCCCAGGGGGCAGAACTAGGAGCAGTATACCGTGTTGTTCCTTCTGTATGCAGAGAGACAGAGAGAGATGGACTGAGGTACAGGCATACACCAATTCCTAACAAGTGGCCAATGTCTTGGCTGGTTGGTCAAAGACACAGATGGAACAAGGTTGGAAGATTGGGAATAAGCAGGTGTGGGTTGGGGCATAAGAATGAACTCTGAATGGGCATAAAGCACGAGGATCTCTGTGTCTCATGTTAATGCTGACCAGAGATCACCTGCTGCAGAGGAGGCTTTACAGCCTGATGGCCAGGATGTCCCATCCCGTGGACGTCAGCCAGCCTCTAAACTCAGCCCCACTATTGCCTTGCAATAGACCTATGAGTGTCTATTGCAAGGTAAGGATGGGAGTTAGAAATGAGTCCAACAACTTGGGCTCCCTCTCACAAAAACTGATCTGGCAATTGCCAAAATATAGCCAATCTTCCAGCAGCAGGTAGCAATATGGCAAAATTGCTCAATGAGAATAGCTAGCCATCTGGTGGCAGGTCAATTATTTCAGACCCCTTCCACTTGGGAGAAGGCAATGATTCATCCTTACCGGAATTTCTATGTTTTCCAAATGGAGGTTGCATTTCTGGCCTATAGTGCTTCAAGCATCACCAGCCAAAGGCTTTAAAGAATGCTCAGTTCATTACCTAGGGCCAGAGGACCCATCTTGAAACTCAAGATGTATCATGATGGCCACACGAACACAGGCTTCACTGGTCTTACCATATGCCCCTGCCACAGAAGCAGCCAGCCTGAGAGACAATGGAACAAAGTGACTTAATTTCTAAAGTTCTGGGGGATTATAAACAGCATATGGTATGTCACATGACTACTGTGGGATTGGAAAAAGATCATGTAAATAGAGCACTTTGCACAGATCCTGGCATGCAGCAAGTGCTCAATAAATGGTAGGTGTTGTTTATTAGTTGGATTGAAGGGTGAAAGGACTGTGTGCCCCAGGGGGAGCTGGTGATCAGGCTTCACTAAGCCCAGTATGGCCGTAGCTCTCACCATAGTGTGACATGCTTTGAATACCCTTAGGGGCTCCAAATGTCCTCAGCTTGAAGTGTATTTTTCTGCCAGCAGGCAGCACACAAATGCTTCTGCTGGGCGGAGCTGGGAGAGAGGGGAAAATGAAACTCTGCAGAGTGCAGGGGCTGGGAGAGAGGGGAAAATGAAACTGCAGAGTGCAGAAATAGAAACTCCGGCAGGGATTGGCTGCCTGGGGTGAGACGTGGGAGGATCCGCAAGCGATGATAAAAAGCCAGCCTTCAGCCGGAGAACCGTTTACTCGCCGCTGTGCCCATCTATCAGCAGGCTCCGGGCTGAAGATTGCTTCTCTTCTGTCCTCCAAGGTAAACTCAGGAGCTATGAAGTGTGGGCATCAAGCTGCCACCCTCTGCCAGGCTGCCTGCCTGCCTGTAAATCTCATGTTCTGAGAGCCAGGAGGCCCCTTCTCCAGGGAGCAGCATCCCTGGGTCCCTTTTAGTGCCCTGGGCTGGGACTTGTCTAAGAGGCTGGGTTGGAGATTTTAGGGAGATTGGATACAAAACCCCAAGAGGCACGAGACCCAGGTTACAGGTGCAATATCAGCGATCTGTGGCCTTAGCCCTGTCACCTCTTGGAACCTTAATTGCTTCCTCTGTAAAAGGAAGGTTAAGTTGCCTTACCTGCTCAAAGGACTGGATGATTTTAGAAGCCCCTTTATTATAGGATCCAATGTGACAGTGAGTTCATCTTTGAGGATAGATGAAGCCATCTGGAATGGTTGTTAAAAATGTGGGCTTTGGGGCCGGGGCCGGGCGCGGTGGCTCACACCTGTAATCCCAGCACTTTGGGGAGGCCAAGGTGGGAAGATCACGAGATCAGGAGTTGGAGACCAGCCTGGCCAACATGGTGAAACCCCGTCGCTACTAAAAATACAAAAATTTGCCGGGCATGCTGGCACATGGCTGTAATCCCAGCTACTCGGGAGGTTGAGGCAGGAGAATCCCTTGAACCTGTGAGGCGGAGGTTGCAGTGATCTGAGATCACGCCACTGCACTCCAGCCTGGGTGACAGAACGAGACTCTGTCTCCAAAAAAAAAAAAAAAAAAAAAAAAAAAAAAAAAAAAGTGGGCTTTGGGTATTAGCCAATTGTGGGTTTAAACCCTGACTTTTCCATGACCTGGCTAGGCAGCCTTGGGAATATTACTTAACCTCTCTGAGCTTCAGTTCCTTACCTATAACATGTGGTTGATAACAATGGTACCGACTTCATGGTATCATTATAGATACAAGTGGACTGCATGCCATAAAGTGCTAAGTACTCAATACTTGAGAGGAGTTTCTTGTTTTTCTTTTTAATTTAAGGAAATGGCATTGAGCTGACAAAGGTCACGTTAGAGGTGAGTTTGAGGGCATACACATTTTCCAGTTTTGTGGTATAAAGGAAAGAGCATAGATTCTGAATTTTGACAGTCTTGAATGTATACCCATGTTGCACAATTTGCTGTGTGATCTTTATCCCTTGTGATATTGTAAAATATATTTTTTCATCCCCCAGTTGCTGGCATACAACTCCTAAAATCCTTGGAATCTTCAAAGTGATAAATATCTTTTGAGTGTTAACTGTCTAATAAGTTGAGTGATGGCTGGCATTTCCTCTGGGGAGGGGAGAGGGGCTGCAGGTAAAGCTGATTACCAATGGGCAATGATTTAATCAGTCGTGCCTATGTAATGAAGCCTCCACAAAAACACAAAAGGACAGGGTTTGACGAGCTTCCAGATAGCGGAATACAAAGAGGTTCCCAGTGGGTGGTGCTTCTGGAGAGGAATGGAAACTCCATGCCCTTTCTCCCATACCTTGCCCTGTGCATCTCTTCATCTGGAGCATTTGTAATATCCATAAGGAATCAGTAAATGTGGCTGGGTGTGGTGGCTGACGCCTGTAATCCCAACACTTTAGGAGGCTGAGGCAGGCAGATTGCTTGAGCTCAGGAGTTCAAGACCAGGCAACATGGTGAAACCTTGTCTCAAAAAAAAAAAAAAAAAAAAAAGCTGGGTGCGGTGGTGCATACTTGTAGTCCCAGCTACTCTGGAGGCTGAAGTGGGAGGATCACTTGAGCCTGGGAGGCGAAGGTCGCAGTGAGCTGAGATGGGGCTGCGGCACACCCGCCTGAGCAACAGAGTGAGACCCTGTCTCAAAACAACACAAGATCAATTTTTTTTTATAGAAAGAAACCAGTAAATGTAAGTAAAGTGTTTCCCTGAGTTCTGTGAGCTGCTCTAGCAAATTAATAAAACTGCAGAAGGGAATTGTGGGAACCCCAATCTATAGTCAGTCAGAAGCACAGGTAAAACAACCTAGGGCTTTCAATGGGCAGTCTGGGGGACTGAACCCTCAACATGTGCGATCGGCCACTATCTACCCATAGTGGTGTCAGAATTGAATTTGGGGACCCTCAGCTGGTGTTCACCAGAGGACTGATTGCTTGCTTGCTGGTGGGGAGAAACCCCCACACATCTGCTATCAGAAGCCTCTTGTACAGTGAGGGAAACTGAGTTTCTTTTTCCACACACCCTTCCGTACTTTCTTTCTGAAAAAAATTAAATCGATGTGAGGCCAATGTTTGGTGCCTGTAGATATTCAATGCATTGTAAGAATGAGTTTATCTTTAAAAAAAATTTTTTTTTAAAGCAAATTCTATGTGTCAGGCACTGTTCAAAGTGCCGGGGATACAGCGTGGAACAGTTACTAAATTCACAAGTACCCTCTGAAATAGACTCTATTAATACCCTAATTTTTGAAATAAATAAACTGAAGCCCAGAGAAGCAAAGTACCCTGGTATCCTGCCCAAGGTCACTTGGGTACAAGGCCAAGAACAACCACAGTCATGATACTGACATCTGCGGAAAACACCGTGCGAATCCGCACACCCACCGGTTGGGGCAGGGACATCTCTGCCACTGATGCGGAAAGGAAACGGATTCCCGAGGCTCCTGAGAGGGATCCTGGATTCCGTTCACCGCACCTCGCTGCTTTTTACTGATTCAGTCGGAATTGGAAGGGAAAACAACGGAGCTGATGAGCTCCAAAAATGCTCCGGTGACCATCACCCTCTCACCTATTCGCAGGTCTAGCGACGGAGCCTGCGCGCGGCGCCACCATGCGGCAGAAGGCGGTATCGCTTTTCTTGTGCTACCTGCTGCTCTTCACTTGCAGCGGGGTGGAGGCAGGTGAGAATGTGGGTAAGGGTGCAGGTGAGGGTGCCGGTAAGGATGCAGGTGAGGGTGCCGGTAAGGATGCAGGTGAGGGTGCCGGTAAGGGTGCAGGTGAGGGTGCCGGTAAGGGTGCCGGTAAGGGTGCAGGTAAGGATGCCGGTAAGGATGCGGGTAAGGTTGCAGGTAAGGGTGCAGGTAAGGGAACAGATAAGGGTGCAGGTAAGGGGACAAGTAAGGAGGCAAATAAGGGTGCTGGGGGATGGGAGGAGGGTGGGATAAGGGAGAGAGTTTCAGGGTCCCGAGTGTAGAGATTCTGGCGTGCTTCTGTAGAGACCCTGTCAGGGTTCATTTCAACGGACAGTGCAGGGTTGGTGTCGCCAGAGTCCCAGATTCAAATCCCACTACTATGTTCATTCCTCCATCCTACCGAAATTTATTCAATGCTAGTTCTGTGCCAGGCTCGGCGCCCAGGGAAAAGTCCCTTCCCCTCTGTGAGGCTCTCTGAGTACGAGAGCGGTGGCCCCCGCCTCCAGGAGTGGTCCTGAGCATCAGACACAGAGCAGGGGACCCCTGCGTTCCACCCCAACACCCCCACTACGCTTTGTCTGCTCTCCCGCAGGCAAGAAAGAGTGCTCGGAGAGCTCGGACAGCGGCTCCGGGTTCTGGAAGGCCCTGACCTTCATGGCCATCGGAGGAGGTGGGTCTGGAGGGGGAGAATCTCGGGCAGGTGGGGCGGGCCTCTGCCGAGGTCGCTCCCTCACCCGCTCCTGTCCCTCCAGGACTCGCGGTCGCCGGGCTGCCTGCGCTGGGCTTCACCGGCGCCGGCATCGCGGCCAACTCGGTGGCTGCCTCGCTGATGAGCTGGTCTGCGATCATGAATGGGGGTGGCGTCCCCGCCGGGGGCCTAGTGGCCACGCTGCAGAGCGCCGGTGAGTGCGGGGCCTGGGCCCCTGGTAGAACGTTCTTTAATATTATTTTCATCATACATATGGGGAAACTGGGGCACTCAGGAATTAAGTAATTTACTCAAGCAATTAAGTAGGTTACCAGGAATTAAGTGATTATTTATTTATTTTGAGACGGAGTCTGGCTGTGTCACCAAGGCAGGCTGAAGTGCAGTGGTGTGATCTCGTTCACTACAACCTCCGCCTCCCGAGTTCAAGCGATTTTCCTACCACAGCCTCCTAAGTAGCTGGAATAACAGGCACACGCCACCACGCCAGGCTAAGTTTTGTATTTTTAGTAGAGGTGGAGTTTCACCATGTTGGCCAGGCTGGCCTCAAACTCCTGACCTCAGCTGATCTGCCCATCTCGGAGTCCCCAAGTGCTGGGATTACAGGTGTGAGTCACTGTGCCCGGCTAGGAATGAAGTGATTTACTCAAGTCTGCCTGCTAGTTTAGAGCAGAGCCTAGATTCTGACCCAGTCAGTAGGATGCCAGAAAGCCCGTTCTCAGTCTCAGAAGCTGGGTGCCTCGCTGATGCTTTGGCCAAATCACAACAAGCCTCAGTTCTCTCAGCGGTGCGTTGGGGTGATCATCCTCAGTTTAACGTATTTTGAATCTGCTCAATCTCAGAGACCACAGTAGCAAAGAAATGTGGTAGAGTAACTCAAATCAATCTCACACCAAACGTGGTCTTGACTTGCACTTTTTGAACACCATGGAGGGAACAGATACAGAGCTCACAGTGACTCTTCTATCTATCGATTGATCAGTCTGTTGATCTACTTATCATAGATAAAGGTCAAAACAAGGTCTCACACTGCCAGGCTGGAATGCAGTGCATGATCACAGTTCACAGCAGCCTGGAACTCCTGGGTTCAAGCTATCCTCCTGCCTCAGCCTCCCAAGTAGCTGGGACTACAGGCGCATACCGCCACCACGCCAGATTTTTTTTTTTTTTTTTTTTTAGAGACAGGGTCTCATTGTGTTACCCAGGGTGGTCTTGAATTCCTGGGCTCAAGCAATCCTCCCACTTTAGCCTCCCAAAGTGGGAGATTGCAAGCATGAGCCACTGTGCCGGCCCAGAGTGACTCATAAAAAATGGCCTCACTTCCCTCTCTGTCCTCTCTCCCCACCCTACCCCCACCACTCTCTCTCGCTCTGAGGCCTCCAAAATCCTGGAGAAAACCAGGATTTTGCCTTTCTGAACCTTGTATTTTCTCTTCTCTCAATTCTGAATGGCAAAAGCCCAAAGAACCAGCCCAAAATAAGAGAGCCCTGCTCAGAGGGGGCCACACCCCTGCAATGGGAGGGGAAGAGTATGGGCAAGCCCAGGGACACCTCTGGGCTATAAAACAGTTGTCCTCTCACATGCCACGTAGCTGTGACAAGATGAAATGATCCCCGGCTTGTGAACCCCCCACACCCACACAGGGCTCCATGAAGGTGGCTGTTGGCATGATTAATAACATGGCATTTCCATGGCAGACATCCAGTGAAGGAGCCATTATTTTTGCCTTTTTCATTACAGAAACACATCTCTGATGTGGGATGTCAAGGCAAGGTAAAAATGGGACTCACTTTGTGGTAGTGCCATCCCCTCTCAGGGCCTCTGTTTCTCCATCTAGAAATGAGGAGCTGGACTCAACCAATGGTTTCCAGACATCTGGATTCCCGGGCCTGGCGCTTGGGCCCCACTGACTCATCTGTGTTTGCTTTACAGGGGCTGGCGGCAGCAGCATCGCCATGGGTAAAATAGGTGCCCTGCTGGGCTACGCCACCCACAAGTATCTCGATAGTGAGGAGGATGAAGAGTAGCCAGCAGCTCCCAGAACCTCTTCTTCCTTCTTAGCCTAACTCTTCCAGTTAGGATCTAGAACTTTGCCTTTTTTTTTTTGTTTTTTTTTGAGATGGGTTCTCACTATGTTGTCCAGGCTAGAGTGCAGTGGCTATTCACAGATGCGATCACAGTGCCCTACAGCCTCCAGCTCCTAGCCTCAAGTGATCCTCCTGTCTCAACCTCCCAAGCAGGATTACAAGCATGTGCCGACCCCGCCCAGTATCCAGAACTTTCTCTATCACTGTCCCCAACAACCTAGATAAGAAAACAGAATAAACTTCTTCCAGAAAACACTTTGTCCTGCTGTCAATCATGTTTGCAGTGAGAAACCCAAACAATCTGGCTCTGGCCTGTGCCATCCACACACCCCCATTCCCATTTTCCCTTCAAGTCAACCACAGCTCCTGGAACACAACCAGTCGATTTTGTTTCTGGGCCTTAGCAAATGTTGGTCTCTCTACCCGGAATGTCTTCAGAAGCTCATGTGCCTGAAAAACTCCTTTCTATCCTTCCAGACTCAGTTCAGACATCCCCTTCTCCGGACTCCTGCCTAGCAGGGCCTCCTGTTTAAATGGACAGACTCGATTCCACAGGGTGCTTGGGGAGGCAGAACTCAGTTTCTTATCACTGAGAGGAGCTTCCAGGTACTTCTCTGATTAGGCAGAGATGGAGAAGCCAGGTCTCTATTCTCTCAAGAAGTGCTAGTGATCACCCTCAGATGGAGAATAAACTCAGCCCTTTGCTCTGAGGAAAGGGTGTAACAGCAGCTTTTCCAGGGCTCGGCAAGGCCCCCGTTTCCTCATAGGACTCTGGGGATAGGGAGAACAGTTTGCATATGGAGTTCATAGCCCTTCTGAATAGGAAGGAAAGGACAACCCAAACGCATAGGAAGCATTCCGTAAATGTCAGTTATGATTGATTAAGGACTTGCCTAAAACAAAGAGGAAACAGCCAAGTGACAACCAGGAATTAGATCATATGACTTTAGAGTCAGGGTTTACTCTCTGGGGCTCACAGACCATATTCTTCGTTTCTTCCAAAGTTGGCACCAAATTAGGGTCTCTGCCCTTAGAAGAAGCCCCCTCCACTTATTCCCTTGGACAGCATCAAGGCCAGAGAGATGGACAGCTCTGCCCTGGAATTTTAGATCTGAGGCCTCAGCAGGCCTCAGGCTGAATGACACTGGAAATGACCAGTTCTTTATAGGGAGATTCCACCTTCCCCAGGATCCCTTGGGACCGGCCTGTGCGGGATAACTCCTTGCCTTCATTCTGCAAGGGATGGCGGGGTCTAAGGACACCACAGTGGATGGGACCCAGTTCCCACCTACTTGGGGCTTATGGTGCACTGAGGACCCCACCTTTTCCTTCCCTGTCACCACCTCCCACCCCTATCTCCTTTCACCCACCCTCACCCTTGCCAGCTTTCAGGGACGACAATCATCCCATCCACAAAGCCTGTGGCAGAAGGGTGAACACACACCAGAATTCACTATCACAAGTCGAGAGATGCTCAATGCACTTTTAAGTAATTAAAATTTTTCTTGAGGCAGAGTCTCACTCTGTTGCACAGGCTGGAGTGCAGTGGCGTAATCTTGGCTCACTGCAGCCTCTGCCTCCCAGGTTCAAGCGATTCTCCTGCCTCAGCCTCCCAAGTATCTGGGATTACAGGCACCTGCCACCACCTCCAGCTAATTTTTGTAGTTTTAGTGGAGAAGGGGTTTCGCCACGTTGGCCAGGTTGGTTTTGAACTCCTGACCTCAGGTGATCCACCTGAGGATCACTCCCAAAGTGCTGGGAATACAGGCATGAGCCACAGCGCCTGGCCTCAATACACTTTTAGATGCCTCCCTGGCAGCAACCTTCAGAGAGATACATGGCTGAGTCCCGGCCCAGCTCCAGGACTGAGTCACCTCAGACAAGTTAAGTACAGTTCCCTTGTTTTTGTTATTGTTTGAGACGAAGAATCTTGCTCTATTGCCCAGGCTGGAGTGCAGTGGTGCGATCTTGGCTCACTACAACCTCCACCTCCTGGGTTCAAGCAATTCTTGTGCCTCAGTCTCTCAAGTAGCTAGGATTATAGGTGTGCGCCACCATGCGCTGCTAATTTTTGTATTTTTAGTAGAGACAAGGTTTCACCATGTTGGCCAGGCTGGTCTCGAACTCCTGACCTCAAGTGATCTGCCCACCTCGACCTCCAAAGTGCAGGGATTACAGGCATGAGCCACCGTGCCTGGCCTGCTTCCTTGATTTCGAAACTAGGGTGAGGGTGTTAGATATCGTGGTCTCCAGAGCTTCCTCCTCTAAAACATCTGCTGAGCCTGAAGCACATGCTTCTGAGTCCCCTCAGCCCTGTCAGATCCTGGCTTTCTGAGGATGAATTTTATTTTTGGAAGCAGCCAAAAGCCACTCTGTAGTGCCAACTTCGGTGACTAAAGTGGGTGATGGTGTGGGGCGATGCCCATGTTTGGTCACAAATGAGGGTAACTAGAAACTAGCAGGGTTTGTCTCTACCCCGTCTCTACTAAAAATAGAAAAATTAGCCGGGCGTGGTGGTGCATGCCTGTAGTCCCAGTTACTTGGGAGGCTGAGGCAGGAGAATCGCTTGAACTCAGGAGGTGGAGGTTGCAGTGAGCCAAGATCACCCCATTGTACTCCAGCCTGGGCAACAGAGCGAGACTCTGTCTCAAAAAAAAAAAAGAATCCACAAATAGATCCCATCTCTGACTGCCAACGTAGAGGCCCTCTGATCGCATCACTTTCCTATGGACCTGTTTCCCACTTTGTAAAATGGAGAAGGGAAGGAGTTGGACTCTTGTCCAGACCTAGAATGTCTTGCTCAAGTGCTCAAGTTAGGAGTGTCTTGCTCTTAAATAAAAAAAATTTTTTTTTTTTTGAGACGGAGTCGTCGCTCTGTCGCCCAGGCTTGAGTGCTGTGGCCGGATCTCAGCTCACTGCAAGCTCCGCCTCCCGGGTTTACGACATTCTCCTGCCTCAGCCTCCCGAGTAGCTGGGACTACAGACGCCCGCCACCTCGCCCGGCTAGTTTTTTGTATTTTTTTTAGTAGAGACGGGGTTTCACCGTGTTAGCCAGGATGGTCTCAATCTCCTGACCTCGTGATCCGCCCGTCTCGGCCTCCCAAAGTGCTGGGATTACAGGCTTGAGCCACCGCGCCCGGCTAAATAAAATATTTTAATCTAGGGATTTCCTTGTTCTTTAAGAGCCTTTCAGGACCCCCATACCCTTGAATCACCATTCTCCCGGTAGGGGCACTCACAATTTCATGGTGCTATGTGCTTATCTGACCACCAGGTGGCAGTACAGTCCTATCTTGGAATCCATCAGCCCTCATCAGCCTTGAGCAGCTCCACAATCACCAACAGCCCTCCCTGGGGCAGGCCCCACCAAGGTTAGCTAGAGACGGAAATGAATAGACCTTGCCCCTGCTCAGCAGCAGGAGCTCCTGAAGCTCACGAGTGGTCCATCAGAGAATCCTTCCAGAGCCCACCTCCTCCTCTCTTCTCCAAGTCCTCAGTCCTATAATTTGGGCATCTCCAAACTCCTGAGCACAGCACTCAGGATTCTCTGCAGTCAGGTCTCACCTCCAGGTTCACTGCCTGCGCTCCCAGACCCAAGTCACAAGGATGAAAGTTAACGAGAGGAGCACGCCACACGCACTTCTTGGCTGGGCAGCAGAGGGGGTTGCTGGGAATGAGGCATCACTAGATTCTGCCTGGAAAGGGGGGTCTGGGCCAGCTGAGGGCCTGGGGCAACAGTAGCTGGAGGCTGCCGAGGCAGGGGAGGCCTGTGGCTTCCTGTGAAGAACAGAGGAGCCACTTCCTTTAAGCAGATGGCTAGGGGAGGGGTGGAAGATGAGGGAGCATGAGCTTCCTGGCTTAGCAGGAGGAAAAGGGGTCCCAGGAAGGCCCCTTGAAGAGGCCCACAACAGACTTCTCTTTCCCTCCTTCTGGGTCTCCATGGAACAGACAGCTGAGACAAGGTAAGGTCACAACTGTGAAGTTCTGTGCCATGAAGCCACAGAAAGGATAGTCAGGTTAGGGGATAGGCTCATTTGTAGAGGCTAGTAAAGAAATGGAGCCTTGGTTATTCCAAAAAGCAAGTCCAAGCACCTACCCCCCAGTATCCAAGTCCCAGTCTCCGGTCTCAGAACCCAGCCCCAGAAGTCCAGCCCCAAGTACTTGGCCTCAAATATCCAGCTCCCATTTCCCCGCTCCAAGCACCAGTTCCCAGAGAAACGTCCAGTGCCAAGTCAGAAGCTGGCAGGGGCCCAGTGGTTCATTATCTGTGTGAACAAATGGCGTGGCCCCACGGGAGAAATTTTTTTTCTTTTTTTTTTGAGACAGGGTGTTGCTCTGTCACCCAGGCTGGAGTGCAGTGGTGCAATCATGGCTCACTGCAGCCTTGACCTCCTGGGCTCAAGTGATCCTCCCACCTTAGCCTCCCAATTGGGACCACAGGCATGGACCACCACATCCAGCTAGTTTTTTTGTTGTTGTTTTTATTTTGTTTTTTTGTTTGTTTGTTTGTTTGTTTTTTAGATGGAGTCTCACTGTCACCCAGGCTGGAGTGCAATGGTGCAATGGGGTGATCTTGGCTCACTGCAACCTCCACCTCCCAGGTTGAAGTGAGTCTCCCGCCTCAGCCTCCTGAGTAGCTGGGTATGCGCCACCATGCCTGGATAATTTTTGTATGTTTAGTAGCGACGGGGTTTTGCTATGTTGGCCAGGCCTGTCTTGAACTCCTGACTTTAGGTGATCCGCCTGCCTCAGCCTGACCACAAATTCTTGAGGAACCAGTAGAGCTTGCCTCCCAGCACCCACAGCTACCAGGGCACAGCGTGGTTTAGCTGCTCCAGGTTCTGATCTGCAGAAGGGGTGGGGGTCTTCACTCAGCCATGATCACTCATCCTTGGAATCCACCAAACTAAGCCCATTTCTCCTTCAATCTTTCACACTTGGGTCAAAGGCACCTCCAGGCATGCAGATGCCTAGGCCAGACACCTTCCCAAAGGCTTTTCCCCCTAACTTTTCAATGATGGCTCCTTCTGCACTCTTTGGTTTTCACTCAAATGTCACCTCCTCAGAGAAGCCCTCCCTGACCACCTACTTTAAAATTGCCTCCTTATTTCTCTCTACCACAGTAATTGCCAACTTGTCTGCCCCTCGGAATCACCTGAGAGCTTAAAATTGTACTGATACCTGTGTCTCACTCACGGTGTGGGAACAGCTTGCTCTAGCATGTCACCCTTTTAATTTTCTGTATAAAGCCAGTAAAGACATAGAGACTTGGTGACCACAAGAAGTAGGCCCAAGTACCCAACCCCAAGTACCCAAGTCCAAGTCCTCAGCCTCAGAGCACAACTCCAAACACCCAGGTCCAAAGGTTTACATATATTAACTCTTTTCATCGTTGCAATAATTCTCTCAGGTGTTCTTAGGATCTGCATTTTACAGATGAAGAGATCAAGGTACAGAGAGGTTAAATAAGTTCCCTAAGGCAAGCAGCTAGCAAGTGACAGGACAAGGATTTGAACCCAGAGTCTGCCTCTGTAGAACAGTGCCTGGCATCCAGAGGGGCTCAATAAATAATTGTTCAATGAATAAATGACTTAATCTTAACACCCTCTGCCTCACCCACCCCCATTTTCAATCCATCAACCCACCTGCCTGAGGATTGTATCTTCTAATTATTTATTGAGTCTGTTCATGTCCCACCCACGGTAGCCTCCCTCTCATCCAGCTTACTACCTTCCATGCTGGAGGGCACCTCCTAGGTGTCCCTGTGTCCACTCTTACTCCCATGTCCACTCCTGTCTATTCTCCACACAGAGGTAGGGAGATTTTAAAACACTAAGTATCCAGTGACTGCCCATAGCACTTAGAAGAAAATTCTATTTCCTTACTATGGCCTCCAACGTCTTAAATAATTCACTCCCCTAAACCTCCAGAGCTTCATCTCACTCCGTTTCCTTTCCCTTATTTTCCAGCCTGCTAGCCTCATTGCCTTTGCACAAGCTCTTCCCTCTGCCTGGAACACTTGTTGCTTCAGGAGTCGGCTCATGTAACTTCTCCAGGGACCTGAGCCCCAATCCAAATTAGACACCTGGTTATTGTAGCAGCCTGTATCTCGCCGTCCCAGAATTAATCATGACTGCAATAAAAACAATGGCATGAACATTCGTTACCATCAGGCTTCCACCCTAGATTATGAGCTCCCTGAGGACAAGCAGAAGGTTCATCTTTCTTTATAGCCAGAGCCCAGTACAGCGCCTGGCACACAGGAGGCACCCAATTACTTTGGCTGAGTGGATAGACATACATACAGACAGATGGATAAATGGCTGGAAGAGGAGTGATTGAATAAATACATTTCAAAATGCCCTGGCTGCGTTTCTTAGAGCAGTTATAATGCGCGCAATTCACATGGGAGTTATTTTCACCCTTCGAGGGCCACTGGTACCCCCGTCGCATTTCCCAGGCAAGGCCACTGGGCGGGGCATCCGGGGCTGGCTGGGTGACGTCACAGAGGGGCGCGTCCAGAGCCGGCCCTGACTTCCTGATTGGCAAGCGCGGTGGCTACACCCACTGCCGCAGCCGTCGGAGTCGAGATGGTGGCTGTGGCTGGCGCAGCTGGAGGCCCGGCCTCCGCGCAGACGGCGGTGGCGCGGTGGGGCGGCCACGCGGGCTTCAGCGCGTCAGGGTTGTCCGGGTCACGTTCATGAAACTGGCGAGGTGGAGACCGGGCGCCGAGCGGTTGGCGAGGCTCGCGCGGTTCCGGGGAGCAGTGGGACGGCGAAGGGCTAGTGCGCTGCGGCTGGACCGCTCCCCGCGGCGGGCCGGGCACAGGGTGTGACCGGGCCTCCGGGCGCTCGCTGCAGCGCGTCTATTTCGGGGCCTCTGACCTCAGCGAGGAAAGTCCCAGAAACACAGCCCCACCCTCCCCCGCACCCTCCTTGACACGCTCGCCTCTTCCCCACCACCCCAAACTCAGACCCAGAGGAACTGCGGGAAACTAGGCGCCTGCAGACGTGGTTTCTTGGCCCTAACTCTGTGTAACCCAGAACAGGAGTCCATGCCTCCTGGACGTTAGTCCGCTTATCTGTAAAATGAAGCGACACCTGCGTTAGATGATGCGCGGTAGGAAGTACCCTGCACTAGGGGTGCTAGTGCTAGGTGCTCCAGGGTTACGAGTTTCTTCCTAATCCTGCCACTGATGTGCTCTGTGTCTTACAGCAATTTCACTTAACCCCAGGGGGCGAGGCTTCCCCCATCCTAGGGTGAATCCATTGTCTTTCCAGCTCCAGGGTCCTGGGGGCCGGGCCTTCTTGAATCATGGAGTCAGTGGCCAGCTAAGAGCAGGCACCGCCTCCTGGTGTCCAGGCTCTTGCCTTTCTGAGCCCTCACCCTCTTCTTTCCCCATGCTCCCCACCTCCCAGCTCAGGGCCCTCTAACCTGTCTCTTCACTTCTCTAAAGTTCCTCTGACAAGTGAGTTTGCTTATCCTCCCTGATGGCTCGAATGAGGTTGTGCCTAAGATGGCTGGGCTCCCCAGAGGCTCTGTGAGGTTTCAGTCTGCTGAGACCTTAAAGGGCATCCCAGGACAACCTTCCTGCATGTTCCTACCAAGGTTGAGTCACTCCCCTGCACAAAACCATCAGTGGCTCCGTATGGCCCTCAGGCCACTTGGCAAGGCCCACAGGCCACAATACCAAGGTCTCTCTTCTCAGCCAAGCCCCCAGCCAGGCTCTAGCCAGACTCAACTTTCAGCTGTCTTTCCTCTCTCCCAGTGACACAAACCTCTGCTGGGATCATTTCTTCCCTGAGTCATCCCCTCACAAATTTTACCTGGCTAACTCCTCATCCCTGACCATCATGGAAGAGGGTGGATCCTGACCCCTAAGGTGGGTCTCAGTTCACTTGAGGACTGGTGAGTGACTGCTGACCTCACTCAGCGCAACCACTCCCCTTCTTGCCTCCTTCCCTCTGACCATGTTGAACTTTCAGCTCCTTGAAAATACATGTCTCTCTTGCCTCTGAGCCTTTGCACCTGTTGTTCTCTCAGACCTAAACACTCATCCCTTCCCTACTTAACTGGTATTTGTCCTTCAAATCTCAGTTTAGGGCCAGGCGTGGTGGCTCACGCCTGTAATCCCAGCACTTTGGGAAGCCAAATCGGGCGGATTACCTGAGGTCAGGAGTTCAAGACCAACCTGGCCAACATGGCAAAACCCCATCTGTACTAAAAATACAAAAATTAGCCGGGCATGGTGGCATGCACCTGTAGTTCCAGCCACTCAGGAGGCTGAGGCAGGAGAGTCGCTGGAACCCAGGAGGCAGAGGTTGCAGTGAGCCGAGATTGCACTACTGCACTCTAGCCTGAGTGACAGAGCAAGACTCCATATCAAAAAAAAAAAAAAAAAAAAAAATCAGTTTAGAAGTCAGTTTCTCTAGGGGTTGGAGGTTGGAGTTTCATGAGCAGCCCTTGCAATATGGAGCACACACTTTCCTGGCAGTATTTAATGTCTCCCCGTTAGAATGTAAGTTATGGGTTGGCAGTGGTGGCTCACACCTGTAATCCCAGCACTTTGGGAGGCCAAGGTGAGATGATTGCTGGGGCCAGGAGTTCAAGACCACCATGGACAACATAGCAAGACCTCATCTCTACTAAAAAAAATTTTTTTTTTTTTTGAGATGGAATTTCACTCTTGTTGCCCAGCCTGGAGTGCAATGGCCTGGTCTCGTCTCACTGCAACCTCCGCCTCCCGGGTTCAGGCAATTCTTCTGCCTCAGCCTCCCAAGTAGCTGGGATTACAGGCATGCACCATCATGCCTGGCTAATTTTGTATTTTTTTTTAAGTAGAGACGGGGTTTCTCCATGTTAGTCAGGCTGGTCTTGAACTCCTGACCTCAGGTGATCCACCCACCTCAGCCTCCCAAAGTGCTGGGACTACAGGCATGAGCCACCATGCCTGGCCTCTACTAAAAATGTTTTAAAATTAGCTGGGCATACTGGCATGCAACTGTAGTCCCAGCTAATCGGGAGGCTAAGGCAGGAGAATCACTTGTGCATAAGAGGTTGAGGCTGCAGTTAAGCCAAGATCAAGCCATTTGCACTCCAGCCTGGGCAACAGAGCAAGACCCTGTCTTTAAAAAAAGAAAAGAAAAAGACTTGAGTGTGGTGGCTCATGCCTGTAATCCCAGCACTTTGGGAGGCCAAGGTGGGTGGATCACCTGAGGTCAGGTGTTCAAGACCAGCCTGGCCAACGTGGCGAAACCCCATCACTACTAAGAAAAATACAAAATTTAGCCAGGCATGGTGGTGGGTGCCTGTAATCCTAGCTACTCGGGAGGCTGAGGGAGGGAGAATCTCTTGAACGTGGGAGGCGGAGGTTGCAGTGAGCTGAGATTGCACCACTGCACCCCAGCCTAGGCGACAGAGTGATACTCCGTCTCAAAAAAAAAAAGGGCCGAGTGCTGTGGCTCACACCTGTAATCCCAGCACTTTGGGAAGCTGAGGTGGGCTGATCACCTGAGGTCAGGAGTTCAAGACCAGCCTGACCAACATGGAGAAACTCCATCTCTACTAAAAATACAAAATTAGCCGGGCGTGGTGGCGTATCCCTGTAATCCCAGCTACTTGGGAGGTGGAGGCAGGAGAATCGCTTGAACCCAGGAGGCAGAGGTTGCAGTGAGCCAAGATCGTGCCTTTGCACTTCAGCCTGGGCAACAAGAGGAAAACTCTGTCTGAAAAAAAAAAAAAAAAAAAAAATGTAAGTTACAGGAGGGTAAAGATGCCTTGTCACTATATCTCCTAATGACAATGATGGCCACAGGCCCTGGCCCAAAATAGAATCTCAATAGGAGTTTATTGAATTAATGAGCGAGTGAATCTCTACCCAGTGCTTGTCCAGTCCCTGCTTACATACCTCCAGAAGCAGGGAGCTCACTACTCTTGAAGCAGCCCACTCCATTTGCAATTAGAAGACCTCTAATTCCTGCCCACCCCCAACCATTGCCCAAGAGATTCCCGGGAGCTGAGGCCCAGAGAGAGTGATTACCTTGCCTGAGGTACTTGGTGCAGAGCCAGGACCTACTCAACTGTCCTGAGGGCATGTGCAGGCTCACCTGGCCCTGAAAGAGCCCCTAGGTGTCAACACTGGCCAGATCCCCCACAGCCTGGATCTATTTGTAGGCCTGGGACTTGAGACGCCATCACAGCCCATTTCCCTTTTGCCCAGGAGCAGCCAACCAGCATCTGCTGAATACAGGGATAGCAGGTCCCCAGTCTGGGAGTGGGGAGGCTAAGAACGAAGCACTTTCAGGTAGCCCTGGACTTCTGTTGCCCCATTGAACCCCCATGCCAGTCCTATAAAGCAGGAGTTGCTCTTCCCATTTTACAGATGCACAAACTGAGGTGCTAGTTACCTAAGATAACACAGCAAGATAGTGGCAAAGCCAGGTCTAACTTCAAAGCCTGACCTCTTTCCTCTGCCCCTCAGTTTGGTGCCTCTTGTCTACTTGCCCTACTTCCAGGCCAATTCTTTCTTAAGCCTCATGAGGTCCTGAAGTGTCCTATGGCTTTTGTTCCCCAGGCTGGGTCCCGCCCACAGTGAGGACTCACCAACTGTGCTTTGGCAGCAGCTAAGAGCTGGCTGAATAACAGGAGTCATCCCTTCCATCTGTACTTGGTCACTCCCTAAAATTGCAGGGAGACCCAGACCAAATTAGGCAGTGGCTAAGGAGGGGTTTTGGAGAGGCCAAGCCCCTGAAACTAGGCCGGGCCACCTATTTGCTGTATCACCTTACGTCTGTTTCTTTCATGAAGCCTCAACTTACCGTCTATAAAGGGGGCGAATTATCCTTTCTCAGGGCCTCTGTGTGCAAGGATTCAGGAAAACTGCTCTCCTCTCTGCCAGGCCACCTCACCTTTGCACCTTCACCTTGAGGAACAGATCTCCATCCCACCCTCCGGCCAGGGTCTCTTTGTTGGCAGAACTCCAGCATAAACTGCACATAACCTGATTATTGATGGGGGCCACAGATCCGGGGTTGGGCAGGCATTGGGTTGGGGGCCCAGCTCCCCAGATTCAGCCCTTCCTGGCCTTGGTTCCTGCTGGGGAACAGGCTGTCATCTTGTCTGCTTCCTCTTCTTTCTGTGGCCTTTGCAGAGCCATTTCCCAGGGGGTTCTGCCTCTCCTGCCTCCTTCTGTCTCCTCCTCTGTCCTCCCACCCTTCTTCCTCACACAGTGTTTATCCGCGCCTACTTTGGGCCTGGCACTTGGCTCGTGGAGCTGAATAAGCTCAGGGCCTGTCCTTGCAAAGCTCACAGTTTGGTGGGGGAAAACGGACAAGGAAACCAAGTTACAATTTATTCACCCATCCCAAATCCTATTGCCCTCCCTGCCACTGCCCTCACCCCAGCAGTCTGTGCTCCACGCAGTAGCCTGAGTGATCCTGTTAAAACGGAGGTCAGAACATGTCACTCTTTTGCTCAACCCCCGCCCCCCCATGGCTCCTGGTGTCAGAGGAAAAGCCAGTGTCCTTGCTGTGACCTACAAGGCCCTGCATGATCTACCTCACTGCCTCCCACTCTCCGCTCTGATCACTCCCTTCCAGCTGCACTGGCCGCCTTGCTGTTTTTCAGCATGCCAGGCGTGGGCCTGCCTCAGGCCTCTGCATTTGCCCTTGGTCCTGCCAGCCATGTCTTCCCCCAGGTAGCCACATGGTCTCCCTTCCTTCACTCGGGTATCTCCCCCTCATCTAGGGGCTTCCCTGGCAGCCCATCTAAATATTACCCCTTAGTTGCCTTCTGCTCTTTTACCTGCTTTATTTGTTTTCTTAGCCACTACCAAATGATGTATAATTATTGATTTTCTTTTCCCTACAAGAGCATAAATCCCATGAGGTCTACTGAGGTTCCCCACCCCCAAAAACAAACAAAAAAGGACAGAAAGAGAGAGAAAGAAAAAGAATGCCAGAAAAATTCTGGAAAAAAAAAGAAAAGGCAACACTCACTGACTACTGTTAGTTAACAATATTTAAAGCCTCAAAAATTAAAACAACTTGGGGCTGGACGGGGTGGCTCACACCTGTAATCCCAGCACTTTCGGAGGCCAAGGCAAGTGGATCACTTGAGGGCAGGAGTTGAAGACCAGACTGGCCAAAATGGTGAAACCCCCATCTCTAAAATACAAAACTTAAGAGCCGGGCATGGTGGCTCACGTCTGTAATCCCAGCACTATGGGAGGCCGAGGCAGGCGGATCACCTGAGGTCGGGAATTCGAGACCAGCCTGGCCAACGTGGTGAAATCCTGTCTCTACTAAAAATACAAAAATTACCTGGGTGTGGTGGTGTGCACCTATAGTCCCAGCTACTTGGTAGACGGAGGCGGAGAACTGCTTGAACCCGGGAGTTGGAGGTTGCAGTGACCCGAGATCGTGCCACTGCACTCCAGCCTGGGCAACAGAGTGAGACTCCGTCTTAAAAAATATATATACAAAAATTAGCTAGATTAGCCTGGCCTGGTGGCAGGCAGCTATAGTCCCAGCTACTCAGGAGGCTGAGGCAGGAGAATCGCTTGAACCCAGGAGGCAGAGACTGCAGTCAGCCGAGATCATGCCACTGCACTCCAGCCTCCTAGACAATGGAACGAGATTCCATCTCAAAAAAATAAAATAAAATAAAAATAAATAAATAAATAAATAAACAAACAAGGCTGGGCATGGTGTCTCACACCTGTAATCCCTGCACTTTGGGAGGCCGAGGTGAGTGGATCACTTGAGGTCAGGAGTTAGAGACAAGCCTGGCCAACAGGGTGAAACCCGGTCTGTCTAAAAATATAAAAATTAGCCAGACGTGATGGCGGGTGCCTATAATCCCAGCTACTTGGGAGGCTGAGGCAGGAGGATTCCTTGAACCCGGGAGGCAGAGGTTGCAGTGAGCCAAGATCAAACCACTGCACTCCAGCCTGGGCAACAGAGCAAGACTCAGTCTCAAAACCAAACAAAACAGAACAGAAAATAATAATTAAAACCACTTGGTTTGTTTCAGGAAGCAACAAACAGACCAATGGACTATAATAGAAAGTCCAGAAATAGACCTAATTGCACGTGAGAATTTAGTGTTTGATAAAGGTGTCCTCTCAAAGTGGAAAATGGACTCTTTAATAAATAGTGTTGGGACACCTAGGTAGCCAACTAAGAAAAAAAAAATTAGATCCGTGCCTCACACTGAGCACCAGGATGAGCTCCCAAGGGATAAAATATTTAAATTTTAGAAAGATCAAAATAAAGCCATAAAGGCATTAGAGGAAAACATGAGAGAATTTATAATCTCGTAGTGGAGAAAGTTTAACCATGACTCAAAAATCAAAAAGCTGTAAAAAAAGATTGATAAAGTCAACTATATAAAAATCAAAAACTTCTGCAAGGAAAAACACTGTAAATCAACATATAAGACAAATGACAAACTGGGGGAAATATTTGCAACTCTGATCACAGACAAGGGAACATCTCACTTATTTAGAAAGAAGTCCAGGAAATTGATTAAAAGGACCAACAATCATAGAAATAGAGGCCTAGGCTGGGTGCGGTGGCTCATGCCTGTCATCCCAGCACTTTGGGAGGCCAAAGTGGGAAGAGTTCAAGTGGGAGGCCACTTGAACTCCTGAGGTCAGGAGTTCAAGACCAGCCTGACCAACATGGAGAAACCCCGTCTCTACTAAAAATACAAAAAAAATTAGGTGGGCGTGGTGGCACATGCCTGTAATCCCAGCTACTTGGGAGGCTGAGGCAGGAGAATCGGTTGAATCTGGGAGGCGGAGGTTTCGGTGAGCCAAGATCATGCCATTGTACTCCAGCATGGGCAACAAGAGTGAAACTCCATCTCAAAAAAAAGAAAAAAAGAAATAGAGGCCTAACATATGAACTGACAGTTCCCAGAAAAGTAAATATAAATGATTCTTCAACACATGAAAAGAAGCTGAAACTCAAAAGAAATGCAAACCAGAAAAACTAGACTGGGGTATTGCTACCGTTTGAATGTTATGCCCCGAAAAGCAGTGCTGGAAACTTAACCCCAATACAACAGTGTTGGGAGGTTGGGCCTAAGGGGAGGTGTTAGGTCAAGAGGGTTTCACCCTCATGAATGGATTGGTGGTGGTGTCATAGCAGGAGTGGGTTTGTTATTTTGGAAACAAGTTCATTATAAAAGGGCAAGTTCAGTTCCCTTTTCCTGTCTCTCACCCTGTCTTTGCCCTTCCACCATGGGATGACACAGCAAGAGGGCCCACGCCAGATGTGGGCCCCATGATCTTGGAATTCCCAGCCTCCAAAACTGTGAGCCAATGCATTTCTGTTTATGATTATCCATTCTGTGGGATTTTATTATAGCAGCCCAAAATGGACTAAGATACCATGTCTTATCAGTTTGGCCAAAAAACCCCCAAAAGCTGAATAACATATTCTGTGAGTATTTCTATGAGGAAATAGTACTATTCTCACACATGTTCTCACACATGACTGTCACGTGTGTGAATATAAATTGGTAAAAGGGCATTTTGGCAAAATCTATCAAAATGCATTCAGATAACCTACTTTTGGGAATTTGTGCTTCGGATAGACTTGCATGAGTAATAAATGATGTATGTATAAAGTGATTCTCTGCAGTAGTGTTTCCAAGAGCCAAAGACTGGAAACAACCCAACTATCAATTAGTAAGGGGCTAGACTAGGTAGAGCACAGTCCATCCATAAAATGGAATATTATATGCCTACAAAAAAGAATAAGGGAGATCTGTGTGTTCTAGTAGGGAAAGTTTTATAAAGGATACTAAGGGCCAGGTGCAGTAGCTCACGCCTGTAATCCCAGCACTTTGGGAGGGCGAGGCAGGTGGATCACCTGAGGTCTGGAGTTTGAGACCAGCCTGGCCAACATGGAGAAACCCCATCTCTACTAAAAATACAATTTAGCCAGGCATAGTGGCGCATGCCTGTAATCCCAGCTACTCAGGAGGTTGAGGCAGAAGAATTGCTTGAACCTAGGAGGTGGAGGTTATGGTGAGCCGAGATTGCACCATTGTACTCCAGCCTGGGCAACAAGAGCGAAGCTCCATCTCAAAATGAAATAAAATAAAGGATACTAAGTTTGGCCAGGCACAGTTGCTCACACCTGAAATCCCAGCACTTTGGGAGGCTGAGGCGGGTGGATCACTTGAGGCCAGGAGTTCGAGACCAGCCTGTCCAAAATGGTGAAACCCTTCTCTACTAAAAATACAAAAATTAGCCGGGTGTGGTGGCACATGCCTGTAGTCCCAGCTACTTGGAAGAGAGAATTGCTTGAACCCAGGAGGCAGAGTTTGCAGTGAGCCAAGATCGTGCCACTGCACTCCAGCCTGGTGACAGAGCGAGACTCCGTCTCAAATAAATAAATAAATAAATAAACAAACAAACCATATACTCTCCTGCTCAGAAACCTTCCAGTGGTTTCCTATCACATTGATAATAAAACCACATATCCTTCCTGTAGTGGACAAGGCCCACCAGTGTGAGCACATCCCTCCAGGACAGCTCTCAGTTCATCTCCCCTCGCTCACTGTCTTCCAGCCACACCTGCCCCCAGGCAGACTCTCGCCTCGGGGCCTTTGCACTCATGGTTCCCTCACTTTATTCAGGTCACTGCTAAATGTCACCTCTGCAGAGAGGCCTTCTTTCACCTGAAAAAAAAAATTCCTTTACGCAGGCCTGACCCCTGATTGCCAAGACGTTCTAGCCCCTTCCTTGCTTTGCTTCTCTTCAAAGCAAGTCTCACCCCTGACGTCATACATCTGTTGATTGTCTCCTCCACTTCTAAGTTCCAAGAGGGGAGGGGACTGGAGCTGCCTTGTTCACAGCTCTCTCCCCAGGCCCTAGCACAGGGCCTGGCACATTCGGTAAATATTTGTCGAATGATTGGATGAAATGTGACACCAGATGTAAAGTGCTTAGCATGGTCCTGGCTCACAGCAGGGGTTTGATAAATGTGACTTCCTTCTTCTTCCCTGGGACACCTTCACACTCCTCTCACCCCTGGCTCTCCAGGAATACCTCCCATGTGACCACATGGGCTCCTTGTCTCAGGGTGCCCTCCCTCTCTCCTTTCCACGTGGCCTTTTCATTTGGCTGTTGATGGAGGGATATGACACGTCTCCTCCGTTAGACAATGGTTCCCCTGTACAGAAACAGTGGGAACTGTGGTTCCTCCTCACTCAGCCTCCCTCCATTTCCAAAGCTCACCCTATGAAGCTGCCTACAGGGCCCACACGTATCATTTTCTGACTCTGATAAGGAATTCCCCTCTGGTTTGTTCTCCTTCTCTGTCAGTTCCTTCTGCAGTCTAACCGAAATCATTCTTGCTGCAGTAAAGAATGAGTTTCTTTTATTTCCCTAGGGCTTCCGAGAAGGCAGCTGAGCTAATTTTCTCCTGTTATCTTTTGGTAGTTGTTAAGGGTTTGGGGGTGAACCCTCCCCATGGAGTCTGCAGTCTCATTTCTCAGGCAGAGCAACTCTTGTCAGCTGCTTGGCAGGAAAGGTTTCTCTTTATTCATCTTAGAGGATTTCAGCACACCCTGCAGGGCGGCCAGCTCCCCAGGACTGTGGCCCATCAGGTGGTTGGGAGCCAGAGACAAGATGGTGGGCATGGTTGTGGGCATGACTGAACCCGGATGAGAGGTGAGGTTGGCACCTTAACCTTGACCACCTGACTACCACCTCTCCCTTCTTAATTTCTCCATCCATTTAGTCAGTCAGTTCAGAATAAGAATCAGAAACACCAACTACATGCTAGGCACCCAGCTCTTATCTTCTCTAAGTCTTGCTTTCTCTGTCTATAAAATGGGGGTAATAGTACTTACATGGTCATTGTGAAGATTAAATGAGCTCATGTATATAAAACCCTTAGCATATCCTTGGCTCATAAATATTCAATAAACATGTTATTTTTCAATTCAATCAGCAAATACTGAGAGATGTCATCTCTGGGCCAGGCCCTCAAGGATCCAGTGGGAAAGGCAGATCTGGAAATATATATTTATATATAAAGTGCAGGTCAAGTTCACACCTGTAATCCTAATACATTGAGAGGTCAAGGTGGGAGGACTGCTTGAAGCCAGGAGTTCAAGGTCAGCCTGGGCAGCATAGCAAGACCCTGTCTGTACAAAAAAATTAAAAATTAGCTGCATGTGGTGGTGCATACCTGTAGTCCTAGCTACTCAGGAGACTGAGGCAGGAAGATCATTTGAACTCAGAGATTTGAGGCTGCAGTGAGCTAGGACCATGCCATTGCACTCCAGCTTGGGCAACAGAATAAGACCTTGTCTCTTAAAAAAAGTCCAAACAACAGAGTATTTGGGGACAAGGTGGGGCTGGGAGCCCACCTGCCTGCTGCTTGGCTGGGTGATCTTAGGGAAGGCACACCCTCTTTAGTCCTGCCAGGGAGAACGCAGGAGTTGAGATGGGGACTCATGCCTAAAAATAAGGCAGGGCAGGACTAAGGACTTGGAGTTGAGCCAGCTAGCCTGCTTTCCAGTCTTGCCTCTGCTGAATTCTCCCGGTATGACCTTGGGCAAGCCTCCCGCCACTCTGAAACTCAGTTTCCTCCTCTGAATAGTGGGGATGGGGATAATCTCATCAGGTGGCAGCGTGGCCGTGAGGATGCAGAAGAGGGCAGATGGCAAAGTCAAAGGTGCTATGCCCTGTGTGGGAGCCAGCCCTGGCCCACCTGAGGATGAGGAGGAAGTTCTCCTGTGCAGCTCCAGGTACTCCTTGCTGCTATAGCTCCTCCTATGCCAGTGGCAGGAGTGCTCCAAGAGGCTGAGGGTCCTGTCCTTGCCGTGTTCCATGAAGTCTGGCCTGGGGCTCCCTGGCACACAGTGGTGTACCTAGGCTGAAGAGTTTCAGTTTCATGCAGAGCACATCTTGGGGTGGGATCACAGCATATTACATCTGCTCCCACCCCGAACCAGAGGAGCTGAATGCCTGGTGCGGGGCCTTGGCCTGCTCATTGAGTCACTATATTCTTGGACCTCTCTGGACTTCAGTTTCCCCATTTGTAGAATAGGGACAATGGGCTGTAATCCCAGCACTTTGGGAGACTGAGGCAGGCAGATCACTTGAGGTCAGGAGCTTGAAACCAGCCTGGCCAACATGGTGAAATTCCATGTCTACTAAAAATACAAAAATGAACCGAGCGTGGTGGCCGGTGCCTGTAATCCCAGCTGCTCAGGAGGCTGAGGCAGGAGAATCACTTGAATCCCGGAGGTGGAGGTTGCAGTGAGCTGAGATCGCACCCGCCATTCTACTCCAGCCTGGGAGACAGAGTGAGACTCTGTCTAAAAAATATATATATATAGATATATAGATAGATAGATAGATATAGATATAGATACAGATATAGACATATATATATGGAGAGAGAGAGAGAGAGAGAGAGAGAGAGAATGAAATTGACCCTATGGGAGAGTCTTTCAAAATTAACCTGTCTCAGGGGCTAGAGACTACTTTTCTCTAGCTTGTGGTCCACTCCATCCTGCCCTCCTCCTTCTCCTGGCCCTGGTGACGTTAAGCAAAGTGGTCTCTCCTTCAGACCCGGGGTTCCTGAAAATAGAACTGTATATCTTTCCTCAAACAGGGGCAGGGCTATGTCTCTTCCCTGAGAGCTCCAAAGTTAGTACCAATTCTAATAGTGACGGTGCACTTACATGTCAGGCACTTCACATGGATCATCCCAATTCATCACATCACATGGATTTTTACTAATATACCCATATTACAGATGAGGAGACTGAGGCTTAAAGAGTTTATGCAACTTGTTCAAGGTCATCCAGACAGTAGATGGAGGAGTCAGGATTTGTCCAGAGGCCCATTTCAGGATTATGGAGAGGAGGCAATGTTAGTCAATTCAGACAGACTCTGGACCACACCCCAGCTGTTTCACTCATGCACTAGGTGTGTAACCTTGGGAAAGCCTCTGGAATTCTCTGGCCTCAGTTGCCCTATCCATATAACAGAGTGATTCTACCACAGGGAGATAATGTGTGTAAATGTCTAGATAGGATCTGGCACACAGTAAGTGCTCAATAAATGGTGTTTCTTCTCCCTTTCTTCTTTTGCTCCTCTGGTAGGAACTCCAGGCCTGAGCATATGCCAAGCCAAACTGGCCTCCTGTCTCAGAGGGACAATTTTGTGTTCCCTCCTCACATACTGATAAAGCTTAGGGGACCACTGAGAGCCCCCACTCCCAGAGTGTCTTGAGTCCCAGGGAACTTGGGTCAGGTGGCGGGTGAGGGGACAGTCTCCAGGCTGATGAGGACACAGCCCAGTCAGGGGGGAGGTCCTGGCCCCACACCCGACACTGGCTAAGGAACCACAGCATTGTGCCACCTCATTGCACAGCTGGGGCGTGGCTGGGGTGTGTGGACACAGGAGGCACAGAGTTGGTGCTCTGGAAGGGAGCGTGTCAGGGGTTCTAGCCTATGTCAGGTTAGCCTTTGGGGCCACTCACTCTAGGGAAGGTGGAATGTGTTGCGGCGTGAACAGCAGCTGGTAAAGTTGGCATTCCACTCGTGCTTGTCAAAGCCAGAGCCCAGTAAGTAGCGAAAGCAGTGCCTGGTGTAATGGACAGGAATTGTCCCCTGGGGGGTTGATGTCACCTAGAACCGGCACTAACTTCTTCCCTCCACCACCCACTGACCCCCTTTCTAGTATTAAGCACTCCTGGTCCCCAAGGTCCTCAGGTCTCACAAGTTATGGGAGGTCCAGGAGCCACTGAGGCAGAGCCCAACAGAGAGCCCATACTCAGGAAATAAGCAAGCCTCCCATCAAAGCAGGAGAGATGGAAGCAGACTGCAAAGACATCCCTGGAAGCAGAAGGTTCTGTGCCCAGGAATGCTCCCTACTTCATCTGGAGTCCCACTCTTGGGAGAGAGCTGCTGGGGGAGGGAAGGGAGTCCTGCCTGCAGGCAGAGGGATGGCCAGGTTGAACTAGTCCTTACCTGGAAGCCCCAGAGCTCAAGCAGGATGCTCTGCATTGGGTGTCCTGGGACTGACTGCTCCTTAGTGCCACTGACTTGGAAATAAACAGCAGACATTGGCCCCCAAGGCTATGATCCCAGATGTCAAGATGTCACTTTTTGGCACATGCAGAAGGACTGCTGTGGCGGAGCTGGAGGGCTGAGTCTGACCTGCCCTGGTAGACAGGAGAAAGCAGAAGACAGGACTTCCAGGGACCCCCAGGATCCTTGACCCGCAGACTCAGGGCTGAAGGGGGCTCCCTGGACAGCCTCCAAGGGTATACACTATTCTCACTCACCTCTGAAATATACCAGCCTACCCTGGAAGACTCCAACATCTCACTGAAATACTTTAGGTCCCCTCCCACTGCCCATAATATGCCAGTACCTTCTGAAATAACCCAGCCCTTTGTGAAACTCTTTAGCCCCCACTGCGCAATACTCCGATCATCTCGGAAGTTCTCCAGCCCCTATGGCAAACCTCCACTCCACTCTTAAAGTCCAATCTCAACTTGAAAATTTTGCTCCAACTTTAAATATTCCAATCCCCTTGAAATACACCAGCAGCCATTCGAATACTCTGCACTCCACTTTAATACCCCAGCCCTCACTCCCACCCTCAGTGAAAATCGCCACTTCCATCACCTCCAGCCCCTCTATAATGCTCTGTCCTGCCCTGAGGGAAGGACGGACTCCACGGCTTCCCCGGGGTACACTACGGTGGTCCTCATTCTGGTCCCTGCTTGTTCTCGTGTCCTCCTAGGCCTCGGATGGCTCCTGGACATTAGTGTAGGGAAGTGTAAGCACTCCTCGTGGGAAGAGGCTGTGTGATGACCCCACTGGCTTCCTCACTGCACTGCAGGCAGGTAGAGTCCACCCACTCTAGAAACCCACCTCCCACCCCCAGAATAAGAGTCTCACTGACCATAAATATGGCAGCAGTCACCAAAAGTTGGAGGCACCCAGGCCCTGGGGGATGGCACACTCCTGACCAGACAGGTTGACTTGTGAGCCCCCTGGGGTGGGTCAGCCCCGAGAGGTAGTCCCACAAGCTCAGCCACCAAACTTGGCCCAGGTTCTCCATCATGCTGCACGGAGACACCTGTCCTGTGGCTCCATGGGTCTGCTGGTAAAAGGGCAACTAGGCCAAGGCCAGGTTGCCTCCAGCCAAGGAGCACAGGCTCTGGGTCATCAGGGAGTAGAGTGGGACCCCTGGGACAGGCTAGTTGGCCTACCTGCCCTGCTTTGTGTTTAGCAAAGCACCACCATGTGGAATACTCCCTTATGTGACAGTGAGCATAGGCAGAGCCTAGCAATCTGTCTATAAGTGGCTACATGGATGGGGGACATTACTACGGGTTCTACAACTGAAGGGAACTGGGTTCCAAGCTCAACTCTGCTGTGGTACCTTAGGTAAGTCACTTTCCCTCTCTGAGCTGCAGTGGCTTCACCTTTGAAGCAGAGATAATAACTGTACCCTTGTCTTGCCCCTTACCAGTTTGCTTCAAGGCTCAAGTAAGATATTGGTTATAGGATTAATCTGTCATTCAACAAATATGTATTGAGCACTTACTATGTGCCAGGCCTACTTTAGATCTAGACATACGGTATTTAGTATTTCTCTCTGCATAAAGCAGCTTGTGATGATGAAGAGACTAGAATCTGGGATGGTGATGGGAGAGATTCCAAAACTCCTCATCAGACCTCCCTCCCTGGCTGCTGACAGCTTTTTGTATACCTGTTACATACAAGATACTTTCAAAGCCATCATTTCCTTTACTCCTCATCCTGATAATCAGATATTACCGTTCTAGTTTTATTGCTGTGGACACTAAAGCCCAGAGTTGTTAAGACATTTGCCTAAGATCACACAGCCAGTAACTTGTGAGTCCTAAATTTGAGCCATGCTGCCTTTAGCCAGAATGGAGGTGAGAGTATCACCACAGCATGTCCACACTGTGGGGTGATAGGCTGGGTCTGTTCCTGTGGGGTGCTGTCAGGGGCCTCAGCCAGTATCATCCCTGTCCCTTAGGAGTCCTCAGTGCCATAGAGGACTAGAGGACCAGACTCCAAGAAAGACATTTGAAGATTGAACAGGCCTCTTGGGGCACCTTGTCCCACCTTGTCCTTGTACAAAAAAGGAAACACAGGCCCAGAGAGAGGCAGACATTTGCTTAAGTTGGCACAGCCTGTCAGAGGCCTTGCTTCTTATTCAGGCAGAGTTGCCTGTCCGAAAAAGGTACATCGTGCCACAGGACCCCTGGTGGTGCAGACAAGAAGTGCTCAGGGCTTAGAGAAGGGAGAAAATACCGCTGTCTCGAAGGTTGAGCCTGGGCAAAAAAGGCAACAGAGAGGCCGCCAGCTGGCCTGGGCAAAGGCTTAGTGGTGAGACTTGTGGTGGGGGTCACCATGCAGGTGCATTCCCTGCCTGTGCACGAGGTCAGTCCGTGTGAGTCCCCTCTGCATGCTCACCTTGGTACCTCCCGAGACCGGCTATTCTGCTGCTGAGCTATTCCCACTGCTGTAGTTCTTCCTGCTCCTGAGCTGAAATCCTCCCTGCCCAAGCCTCCACCCGCTGGTCAGAGTTCTGCTGTTTGGGTTCCCCAAAAATGAGTGTCATGCCTGGCACGGGAGCCACTGAGTGGGGAGGCTAAATCAGAGATGTCACCTGTGGGCAATCTATTTGCCCTTCAGAATCCTCTGAGAAGAATCATCCCTCTCCCTTAGACAAAGTTTTATCTTTCCCTCAATCCTGGTTTTTCAATCAGTCTTTATTAAGCACCTAGTGGGTACCAGATGCTGCAAGATGCTGGTTGAACTGTGCTAAGTTAAAGAAACAAAACCTAGTGGAGCCCAAAGTCAAGGAGGGAGAGGGAAAAACACACCAACTAATATGCACAATGATAGTTGGGTCTGGTCACCAAAGAAATCAACCAAGGTTTATACATTACATTTGGTGGTGATGTCTTTTTGAAGTCCCTTATAATACAAAACAGCCACCCTCTAATCCTGACTTTTTTATGACAACATACATTTTATTTATTTATTTATTTATTTATTTATCTTTAAGACAGAGTCTTGCTCTGTCGCCCAGGCTGGTGTGAAGCGATCTCGGCTCACTGCAACATCAGCCTCCTGGGTTCAAGCGATTCTCCTGTCTCAGCCTCCCGAGTAACTGGGATTACTGGTACCCGCTACCATGCCTAGCTAATCTTTTGTATTTTTAGTAGAGACGGGTTTCACCATGTTGGCCAGGCTGGTCTCAAACTCCTGCCCTCATGTGATCCACCCGCCTCAGCCTCCCAAAGTGCTGGGATTACAGACATGAACCACCATGCCCGGCCAAAAAAAAGGATTATTTATAGCGATGGTATATACATACATAGGAAGCACGGTTATGGGATGTCCACCAGATCTCTTCATTGAAAAGGGGTGATCCTCTGCAAATACCAAATCGTCTGTGTGGGGCTCCTTTCACACTGTGTGAACATGCTGTTCTTTAAAACTTTTCACCTAGTGGTTTTAGCATCTGTGATGGATTGAATTTTGTCCATCCCAAATTCATATGTTGGATCCCTAACCCCTAATGTGACTGTACTTGGAGACGAAGACTTTCTGGAAGTAATTAAGGTTAAATGAAATCATAAGGGTAGGACACTGATCTGATAGGGTTAGTGTCCTTATAAAAAGGGACACCAGGCTGGGCATGGTGTCTCACCCCTGTTATCCCAGCACTTTGGGAGGCGGGAGGATCACTTGAGCCCAGGAGTTCCAGACCAGCCTGGGCAACATGCTGAGACCCTGTCTCTACAAAAAATAAACAATTAGCTAGGTGTAGTTGTACATTCCTGTGGTTCTAGCTACTCAGGAGGCTGAGGTGGGAGGATCGCTTGAGCCCAAGAAGTCAAGGCTGCAGTGAGCTGTGATCATATCACTGTACCCCAGCCTGGGTGACAGAGCAAGACACTGTCTTAAATTTTAAAAAAATTAGGAGACACCAAAGAGCTTGCTCTCTCTCTGTCATGCGAGGACACAATGAGAAGGTGGCCATTGCAAGTCAGGGAGACAGCCCTCACCAGGAACCGACGCTGCTGGACATCTTAATGATTCTTTATTTTTATTTTTATTTTTTATTTTTTGAGACAGAGTCTTGCTCTGTCACTCAGGCCGGAGTGCAGTGGCACGATCTCGGCTCACTGCAACCTTTGCCTCCCGGGTTCAAGCAATTCTCCAGCCCCAACCTCCTGAGTAGCTGGGACTACAGGTGCATGCCACCACGCCCCACTGATTTTTGTATTTTTAGTAGAGACAGGGTTTTGCCATGTTGGCCAGGCCGGTCTTGAACTCCTGACCTCAAGTGATCAGCCTGCCTTGGCCTCCCAAAGTGCTGGCATTACAGGTGGTGAGACACCACCATCAGTCAATCATTGATGATTCCTTAAATTGATGATGTAACTGGGATTACAAAATGGAGTTTTTCCTGGCTGGGCACCGTGGCTCATGCCTGCAATCCCAGCACTTTGGGAGGCTGAGGCAGGCAGATGATCACTGGAGGCCAGCAGTTCGAGACTAACCTGGCCAACATGGTGAAACCCATCTCTACTAAAAATACAAAAATTAGCCAGGCGTGGTGATGGGCACCTGTAGTCCCAGCTATTTAGGAGGCTGAAGCATGAGAATCAATTAAACCTGGCGGGGTTGGGGTGGGGAGGGTGGGGAGGTTGCAGTTAGCTAAGATCGCACCACTGCACTCCAGCCTGGGTGAAAGAGTGAGACTCCATCTCAAAAAATAAAAATAAAAATTTTAAAAATGGAGTTTTTCCAGTTCTCACATTCCTTCTGTATTTATTAGTGGGCACTTTTTTTTCTTTCTTTTTCTTATAGTTCTGGAGCCTGGGAAGTCCAACATCAAGGTGCTGGCGAGGTAGGTTTTATTTTGAGTCCTCTTCTCTTGCTCTGTAGGCAGCCACCATCTCACTGTGTGCTCACATCTAGCTGGCATTTTTCTTTTTATTTTTTTGAGACGGAGTTTTGCTCTTGTCACCCAGGCTAGAGTGCAGTGATGCGATCTCGACTCACGGCAGCCTCCGCCTTCCAGGTTCAAGTGATTCTGCTGCCTCAGCCTCCTGAGTAGCTGGGATTATGGGCGCCCGCCACCATGCCCGGCTAATTTTTGTACTTTTAGTAGAGATGGGGTTTCGCCATGTTGGCCAGGCTGGTCTCGAACTCCTAACCTCTGGTTGATCTGCCCACCTCAACCTCCCAAAGTGCAGGGATTACAGGCATAAGCCACCGCGCCCGGCTTGCTTTTTTTTTTTTTTTTTTTTTTTTTAGATGGAGTTTTGCTCTTGTTGCCCAGACGGGAGTGCAGTCCCTTAATCTCAGCTCACTGCAACCTCCACCTCCCAGATACAAGCAATTTTTCTGCCTCAGCCTCTGGAGTAGCTGGGATTACAGGCGCCTGCCACCATACCCCCCTAATTTTTTGTATTTTTAGTAGAGACGGGGTTTCACCATGTTGGCCAGGCTGGTCTTGAACTCCTGATCTCAGGTGATCCACCCGCCTCCGCCTCCCAAAGGGCTGGGATTACAGTCATGAGCCACCACACCCAGCTTTAGCTGGCATTTTTCTACAAAGAGGAGCTTCAACTAGAAATGAACCACAGTTTCTCCTTAAATGCTTAATTCTCTAAGGAAAGGGTTTTGTTTTTTTCTTTGTAAACAGGAGATTCTAGAATGTGTTTGTATGCTAAAAGGATAACTCTTGGAAGGAAAAGCTGGATGGTACAAGAGATGGAGTTACAGAGGTGTAACATCCCTGGAAGGTGAGAGGATTTAGAGTCCAAGCGGGGAAGAAGGAGATGGGGTAGGATGTTGGAGGACAAAAGAAAAAGTGTGAGCTGCCCATCTGGGCAGAGTGATAGGGCCCACTTCCTAAGAAATGCACCAGAAGATTGCTGGGCCTGGTTAGTGTCTTACTGAGGCTGGGAGCTGTGGCCCTGGCTGCATAGCAAGCAGTTTTCTCCTCCACATTCAGAAGGTAAGTGAGGTCGGGCACGGTGGCTCATGTCTATAATCCCAACACTTTGGGAGGCCGAGGAGGGTGGGTCATCTAAGGTTGGGAGTTCGAGACCAGCCTGACCAACACGGAGAAATCCTGTCTCTACTAAAAATACAAAATTAGCTGGGCATGGTGGCACATGCCTGTAATCCCAGTTACTTGGGAGGCTGAGGCAGGAGAATCACTTGAACCTGGGAGGAGGAAGTTGCAGTGAGCTGAGATCGCGCCATTGCAATATAGCCTGGGGTACAAGAGCAAAACTCTGTCTCAAAAAAAAAGGTAAATGGTTAGATTCCTGCAGGCCTGGGTTTTCCAGGCAGGTACACTGGAGGGAGAGGGAGGCAGGACAGTGCCAAGTCTTTGCAACAAATGACCATAAGGACTGACAGCAGAATCTAGGCTGGCTGAAAGCAGGAGTGAGAAGAGGAGGAGAGTGATGGTTAGCTGGGAAATGGATGACAGAGGTCTCATTGGGCTTGCTGGGCTTTGATTTTTGACTTTGGTATCAGTTTTTAGAATTGTTTTATTTATTTAGAGACAGGATCTTGCTCTGTCACCCAGCCTAGAGTGCAGTGGTACAACCATGGCTCACTGCAGCCTCGATCTCCTGGGCTGCCCAGGCTGGTCTGGAACTCCTGGCTTCAAGTGATCCTCCCGCCTCAGCCTCCCAAAGTTCTGGGATCACAGGTGTGAGCCACCACACCCGGCTTAGAATTGTTTTCAAAGAGCTTGTGAGTACATGGGCTGAAAGGATAGGAGACTGTGGTCAGAGAGTTGAGGTTTAATTGAATGAATGAATGAATGATAGTGAACACTTATGTGGTATTTACTTTATGCCAAACACTCCTCTAACAGCTCACTGATTTCTCCCAAGACTTTTGTGAGGTGAGGTCTACTAAATTTCCATTTTACATATGAGGAAACTGGGTACAGAAAGGTGAAATAACTTGGGCAGGGCCCAGTGGCCCACATCTATAATCCCAGCACTTTGGGAAGCCGAGGCAGGCGGATCACTTGAGGTCAAGAGTTTGAGACCAGCCTGGCCAACATAGTGAAACCCTGTCTGTACTAAAAATACAAAAATTAGCGGGGTGTGGTGGCTCATGCCTGTAATCCCAGACACTCAGGAGGCTGAGGCAGGAGAATCACCTGAACCTGGGAGTTACAGTGAGCCATGATCACATCACTACACTCCAGCTTGGGAGACAGAGCAAAACTCTGTCTCAAAAAAAAAAAAAAAAAAAAAAAAATGGTGAAATAACTTGTCCAAGGTCATGGAGTTAGGAAGAGGCAGAATTGGTCTGCAAACCAGGCAGTCTGGGCCCAGAGTCTGTGCTCCTAATCAAGGTTATTCTGAAAGGATGAATGAGGGCATAGAATCCACTTGTCTCATCCTAAGAAGTGCCAGGTGTCTCCTAACCTCAGATTGGGTCAGAGCCCTAATCTTGTCAAGAGAGGTCCAGAGACAAAAAACAACGAACACAGAAATATGTAATTCCAGATGGTGATAGCCATGGAGGAGACAAACTGGATGCTGAGACCAAGAATAAGGAGACCTTAGATGGAGCAGTGAGGGGAGGCTTCCCTGAGGAGATGGCACTTCAATTGAAGAATAAAAAGGAAGCAGTACTGTGAAGAGCAAGGAGAAGAGAATCCTAGGAAGAGGGAACACCATGTAAAAAGGCCGTGAGAAAAAAATTCAATGTATTCTAGAAACTGAAAAAGATCCGAATGTGGGTAAAGGGAAAGATGGCTCAAGGTGGGACTGCGGAGAAGGCAAGGGCCAAGCACACAGGGCCTCAGAGGACAGGACAAAGCTGCTGGATTTTATTATTCTTTATTATTATGGTATTGTATGTATTGTATTTTTATTTTTCCAAGCAAAATGAAAGGTAAGCCACTGGCAGATTTTAAGCAAGGGACTAATGTGGCCCAACATATATTTTTAAAAGTAGAAGCAATTTGTATTTATTTATGTATTTTTGAGACGGAGTCTTGCTTTGTCGCCCAGGCTGGAGCCCAGTGCCGCGATCTCAGCTCACTGTAACCTCCGCCTCCCGAGTTCAAGCAATTCTCCTGCCTCAGCCTCCTGAGTAGCTGGGATTACAGGCACCGGCGCCACGCCCAGCTAATTTTGGTATTTTTAGTAGAGACGGGGCTTCTCCATGTTGGCCAGGCTGGTCTCGATCTCCTGACCTCAAGTGATTCGCCCGCCTCGGCCTCCCAAAGCAATGGGATTACAGGCATCAGCCATGGTGCCCCACCTGAGAAGCAACGTTGTTATTTTGTTCTTCCATTCGTTTGCTTATTCAGTCATCAGTTCTTGAATTTCTTTATTCATTCTTTCTTACCTTCCATTATTTCGTTTTTCACTGGGCTTTCCTTTGTTCACCTGTTAATTCCTTTGTCCTTTGGTTGATTCATGTGTTCCTATACACAGAAAGCCTGCTACTGTGTGCCGGGCCTTGTGTGGGTACTGGAGGCATCTACAAGAGCCAGATTCCTGCCCTTGAGGAAAACATATCCACACACCCATCCCCCAGGAACCAGGGGTGCACCAGGCACAAGATGCTGAGGTTCTGCTGGGGGTGCGGAGTGGGTAGGAGGCAGCAATCAGGGAAGGCCTCTTGAGCAGATGCCTGTGAGCCAGACCTTGAAGGATGACAGAGCGAGCATGATAGATTGGGGGGATCCCCCAAGAGCAGGGACCAGTCTCTCATCTCTGTTTTCCCTAAGGCTGGCACCTAAGACACAATGATAAATGTTTGCTTGTTTGCTAATTGAACATGTGGGCCAATGGCCAGGCAGGGAGCATTTGATGGCGGAGGTGATGCTGCCCCGGCTAGGGTGAGGCCACTCTTCCAGAGACCCTGCACCGCCACTGGCTCCTCTGTCTTCCTCCTCATCCCTCCTCCTATTTCCTAAGAGAAAAGCTTTCTTAGCTCCATCCCACCACTCTGTTACCCCAGTCATAATGGGACATACTTGAGCATGTGAACACATGCACACACACATCCCCACACGCTCCTGCCGATACATACAAACACACCTGCCTGCATGCCGTGGCCTAGTTGTTGATTGCAAAAGCAAAGTCATCATGTCATTGCTTTCTCTCTTTCTCTCTGTCTCTCTCTCTATCTCTCTCTCTCTCTCTCACACACACACACACACACACACACTCTTCTGTGTTTATACACACTCTCCCTGCCTCTCACATCCCAACTGACACATACTTCTCCACCAAACAGCCCTCCCCACCACACCTCTTCCTCTCCTGGACAGGAGGGATATTCCGGGTTCTTGCTTTTAAGGCTGAAGTAACAGTGGTGGGAGTGGGGACTGAACCCCAGGTTGAGGAAGGGTCAGGGATCCCTACCAGACAGAGAGATTGGAACTGATAGAGGATGCTACTGTTTCTCTTTTTGTTTTTAAAAATCTTTTTCCACATGTTCTAAGATACTCAGTTTTTCTTTTTTCTTTAAAAAAAAAAAAAATCATTTTCTGCAACAAAACCCACATTCTTTTTTTTTTTTAAGGCAGGATCTTTCTCTGTCACCCAAGCTAGAGTGCAGTAGCTCAATCACAGCTCACTGCAGCCTCGACCTACCTGACTCAAGGGATCCTTCCACCTCAGCCTCCACAGTAGCTGGGACCACAGGTGTACAACAGCACACACAGCTAATTTAAAAAACAAAAGATGGTGTCTCCCTATGTTGCCCAGGCTGGTCTGGAATTCCTGGGCTCAAGCAATCCTCCCACCCAGCCTCCCAAAGTGTTGAGGTTACAGGCTGAGCCACTGCCTCCTGCCCAGTTTTTCTAAAACTTGGGTGTGTGAGGGAGGCTGACACCCTTCCCACTCCTCTGAAAGGCAGTTTCCTAACAGAAAGGTCCTCTGCTGCTCACCGCCCTGTGTCCCCAGTGCCCAGCCCCTGAGGAAGGGAAGGCATGCTGACAGGGTCCAAGTGATCCATGTCCAGTGGCTCTGGTGACAGCAGTCTGAAGTCAACTGGCTGTGAGAACTCGAGTAAGGCCAGTCCCGATCTGGTCCTCAGTGATGGAGAAAAGCCCCTCTTAACCTCCAATTCAATGATCCTGAAAGAACAAGTGCTTCAGGGGTGCGAAAACTGCACTTTTGGAGGGGGCCTTTGGGAAGGCCGTGCTGGGGACTCAGGTCTGGAGGGTGACAGAGCCGACCTCCCTTAATCTGGGGAGGAGGAAGGTGGGGGCGGGTGGGCCTGGGATCTGAGGGCGCCTCCTCGCTGCGGGCAGCTGGCTTGGGGCTGGGGCGTGACTGTCTCCCCGCCACCACCACCGCCCGCCCGCCGCGACTGCAATAAGAGAAGTCCAAGGCGGCTTCCTCCTCCCTGCCCAGCAGGGGCGGCGGTCAGAAGCGGGCAGCACCCCAGTTCTCCCCGCACGCCGGCACTCGCGGCTGCTGGAGCCCCGGCTGGCTCGCTCCGGGGCCAGGCAGAATTTGGCTCCAGGTAAGAGACCGCGTCGGGTGGGGCCTGGGCAGGTCAGGCAGTGCCCTCCCCCTCGGGGCTCTGGGGAGAGGACTGGGGGTGGAGGGGAAGAGAAGCCTGAACATGGGGGTGGGGGGACACCTGAGCAAGGTGACAGCCAAAGGGACCCCAGCCCGAAAAGGCCTAAGGAGTAAAACCAGCGACCTGGAGAGCAAGGCTGATAAACCTGGGGGAGAGGGCGGAGGGGAGCACGGGGAAAGCCGACCAAAGGGACCCCAAAAAGGTCTAGTGGGTAAAATGGAGGGGACTTACGAGAGTTTAGGAGGGGGGGCTAAGACAGGCGGGGGAGAAGGACTAAGGGGAACCCCAGGAGGGTCTGGGGGAGAAACTGGAGGGATCGTGAGAGTGGGACTTCGGGGAGAAGCCGACGGGTCTGATGGGTCCGGGAGAAGGGAAATGGGTGGGGGTGCTGGAGGGAACAGGTGAGGAAGCTGGCGGGAAGAGGGTCGAGGAGAACGATCTCTGGAGGACGGAGAACCTGAGGTGCATTTGCGGGTCCAGGAAGTTCCCCTTTTCCGAGCCGGCCGAAGTCGGGGTGAAGCCCACAGCCCGCAGGGTAACGTAGGCGGCCGCGACCCTCCCGGCCCGCCCTTGCGGTGGGTTCCGGGCTGCAGGGGACTCCTTACCGGGGCGCAAGGCGTGGGTCCCCGCTTCCTGGGGAAGTCCCCGCCCTCAGCAGGGACCGGCCTCTCCGGGCGCCCCCTCCGCGCCCGCGGCGGTCTCGGCCCGCGCTCCCCGCGGGATCCGGGAATTGCTGCCTCCCCGACGGAAATCCTGCCTTTGACCGCGAGTGCCCGCAGGGGCTGCCTCCATGGCAACGCGAGGGCGGGCCGCACTGGGCCGCCGCGGGGCTCCTGGCGGGGGCAGCCCCCTTTGCTCTCCACCTTCGCCCCCTTTTTGAATCGTCGGTCTGGTGGGTGGGGGCGTGGGCTTCCCTTAGGAGGGCGCGATGCCGCTGTGTTCAGGGATCCTGAGTTGGAGGATCTGCTGTTTAAGAGACCTGGGTTCTTAGCAAGACTGGGCCCTTAATTGCTGTGTGACTGTAGGCAAGTTACGGGGCTTCTCTGGGCCTCCTTTTCCTCATCTGAACTATGGGGAGAAATTATCCTTGTGTCCACCCTTCCCCTACGAGGATCAGATGTAGAAAGCAGTTTTTGCTGAGTGTCCTGAAGGGTGAAGGGCTATCCCTGACTCAGCGAGCCTCCCCTTCACCGTCTCAAAAGCATGCAGAGGAGACCAGCCTGGGCAGCACAGGGAGACCCCCGTCCTGTCTCTACAAAAAAATATAGTTAGCTGGAAGGCCAGAAGTGGTGGCACCTGCCTATAGTCCTAGCTACTCCAGAGGCTGAGGCTGGAGGATCGCTGGAACCCACGAGTTCAAGGCTGCAGTGAGAGCTCCTGGGTGAGAGAGTGAGATTTTGTCTGTAAAAAACAACAAAAAGCATGGATGGGGACCAGACAGCCCGGCTCTCGTTTACAGGGCCTCCAGGGACCAGCGCTCAGTTGGCATCTAAATAAACAGTCTATGGCTCTGATGAGGGCCCACACTGGGGAGGTCAGCAGAGTTGAAATCTGTCTCGCACCCTCTCTGGTGCCGCACCCAGTTGGCCACACCTCCGGTATGTACTCTCAAGGACCCTGATGTCCTCGGCATCCTTCCGACTGTGGTGGTGATGGGAGAGCAGGACCCTGTTCCCACTTCACAGATGGGAAGATGGAGGTTTGGGAGTTGGCAACCTGCAGGGCCAACAGTAGGGACCAGAAGTCCAGGACATCTCATCTCTGATGTAGCCTGAGCTGAGGCCTGAATCCTTACCTCATCCAGACCAAGTTTCATGTCCCCACCAGGGAGGAGGGTGTGGGATTCCGGGGCTTCATGACTACTTCCTGTTCCAGTGAGTAGGTGCTCTCATGCCCTCCTCCAGTGAGGGTGTGAGTGTTTGTCTGTTTTGGGCTCTGAGTGAATGAGCATGAACCCTTGAGCACACCGGTGGATGTTTGGGTGTTCTCTGCAGCCACCTGGGGCTGATGTGGCAAAGGAAGTGGCCAGACCTCAGGAGGCTGAGTAGGGAACCCCAGAGCTGGAGAAGTAGGGGCAGGGCTTTTCCCACGGGGAGCAGACTGGGCTGACCTAAGGTGGGAAAAGGCAGGATGTCCTCCTCACTGCCCCCCTCCCCTGAGGAACTGGGGAGGGCGCTTCCTGTCTGGCCACACTGAAATCTAGACTCCCATCCCTCGGCTGCCCCTGGACACCCCCATGGCTCCCATCTCCTGAAAATCCTGAGTCCCAGGACAGATGGCACCTAAAGAGCTGTGTTTTAGAGGCTGGTGGGTGGTTTTCAGCAACAGGTGGAAAACCGCTTTTACCCACAAGAAGTGGAAAAAACTGCTGATGGCTTCGGGACCACATGGAGGGTAAAGGCTACCCCCAAACACCCCCTGCACACACCTGGCCTCACCATGGTGGTGGTGGAGTCACACAGGGTTGGGTGGGCATGTCTTCTTCAGGAGGCAGTTTCGAGGCCTCAAAAAAGGATCGTGTGAGATGAAAGGTGGTTAATGAAGGCCGAGCACAGTGGCTCACACTTGTAATCCCAACACTTTAGGAGGCCAAGGTGGGTGGATCACCTGAGGTCAGAAGTTCAAGAACAGCCTGGCTATCATGACAAAACCCCGTCTCTACTAAAAATACAAAAATACAAAATTTTAGCTGTGCATGGTGGCGCATGCCTGTAATCCCAGCTACTCAGGAGGCTGAGGCAGGAGAATTGCTTGAACCCGGAAGGTGGAGGTTGCGGTGAACCGAGATCGAACCATTGCACTCCAACCTTGGCGACAGAAGGAGACACTGTTTCAAAAAAAAAAAAAAGAAGAGAAAGAGAGAGAGAAAGGAAAGAAAGAGAAAGAAAGGAAAGAAAGAGAGCAAAAGAAAGAGAGAGAGAGAGAGAGAAAGAAAAAGAAAGAAAGAGAAAGAAAAGAAAGAAAGAAAGAAAGAAAAAGAAACAAAGAAAGAAAGAAAGGAAAGAAAGAAAGAAACAAAGAAAGAAAGAAAGAAACAAAGAAAGAAAGAAAGAAACAAAGAAAGAAAGAAAGAAAAGAAAGAAAGAAAGAAAGAAAAGAAAGAAAGAAAGAAAGAAAGAAAGAAAGAAAGAAAGAAAGAAAGAAAGAAAGAAAAGAAAGAAAGAAAGAAAAGAAAAGAAAAAAAGAAAGAAGGAAAGAAAGAGTTAATGAGCAGTGGGGGCCTCAGCGAGAGAGATGGGGATTCAGCAAAGGCGCTGGGGTTCAGCGGGGTGAAGGGTCTCTGTGAGAGGACTGGGGATGAGGGATGGAAGCCCGGTCTGGGGGACAGGGCTTAGTGAGAGATGCGACACAGTGGGATGGGAGTCACCTGCTCCCTGCCCCTCCAACCCTGGCCTGCCCCCGGTCAGCCCAGAGCCTGGAGGAGAAGCCGGAACTCTTGCAGGATGGTGGTTTCCTGCCCCTGCCCAAAGTCCCAGTTCCCTTTTGGTGAAATCCCCCAGGCAGCTGGGCCAGCTCAGCCCTCTCACCTCACCCTGGGAACTTCTGTTTCTTCTCAGCCCTGCCCAGTCCTGTACCCTCTGGTCCCATACCATCATTGCCATGGAGGACCTTTCTCAAGGGAAAGGAGGGAAGTGAAAGTTCACTGGGCACTTACTGTATGTCTGATGCTTTCAAGGATGAGACCCCATTTGATACTGAGAAGCAACCCCAGGAGGTGGACATTTGTATTCTCATTTTATAGGCAAAGATGCTGCCGCTCAGGGAGATAAACTGACTTGCCCAATGCCTTAAGTCAGTTGTCAGGCAGGCTAGAATGTGAGCCTAAATCTGCCTCTAGATCCCACAGATACTTGGTGAGGGTTGCGGGGGCAGGACATCCTGTGTCTACATCAAAGAACTGGCATAGCTTTGGGAAGTATGGGCCTCGAAAAAGAATGGGTGAACCTGGGGTTCCTATGTCCAGCAGTAGGGATGGGTGGGAGGCAGGGTCTTTCCCTGCTGGGTGACCAGCTGCCATATGATGGGGTGGTGTGTTCGACCGGAAGTATGACATTCACTAGTTAGGAACAGGATGATCTCCTTCTCAGGCTTTGGAGAACACAACCATGGGGGAGGGAGCAGAACTCTGGACTTGAATTAATAGTCCTGACTTTGAATCCCCTGTCTGACTGTGTGATCTTGGGAAAGTAACTTCTCCCTATGCAAAAGGAAGGGTAGAGTTGTAAATGGTCCCTGGGGGCCATTCTGGTTTTGGTTATTGGTCACACTTGGCCACTGCACATCGGGCAAGAGCCGCATGTCATGAAGCCCTCACAACAACTGCTCAGAAGCTGCAGATGCAGCAACTAAGGCTCAGAGGCTTATGTCAAAGATCCAAGGTCATAGAGCTACTGAAGAATGGAGCTGGGGAGGGCCACAGGGCAGATGTTGAAGTGGGGAGCACTATGGTCCAGGGTTGGACCTCATTTTGACACTTGTAACCTGATTTTGACCCTGATGGGGATCTCGGAGTCAACTCCTGTAAACCAGATGTTCAAGAGACATATTTATAAACAGAACTAAGTGCCCAGAATGATGCTGTGGCTACTTTCTGAGCTGCCCCCTTTCTGGTGTTAGCAGGCAGCCAAGTTCAGTGCTGAGAAAAGAGAGACCTGGCTTTTCAGATTCAGTGACTTCCTGAGAAAATCTGGGCAGATATGGCTCGCTCTCTCTCTCTCCCACACCCCTCCCTCCCCTGGATCAAGCGCCCTGCCTGCTGGATCAAGGATTCAGAGCATGAAGCACAGGGCTCAGAACACTAGGTGCTCCTTAAGAGACACACGTTATTGCAGGGATGTCCAATCTTTTGGCTTCCCTGGGCCACACTGGAAGAAGAAAAATTGTTTTTAACCACGCATAAAATACACTAACACTAATGATAGCTGATGGACTTTAAAAAATTGCAAAAAAGGCCAGGTGCAGTGGCTCATGCCTGTAATCCCAGCACTTCGGGAGGCCGAGGCAGGCAGATCATGAGGTCAGGAGATCGATACCATCCTGGCTAATGTGGTAAAACCCCGTCTCTACTAAAATTAGCCAGGCATGTTGGTAGCACACCTGTAGTCCCAGCTACTTAGGAGGCTGAGGCAGGAGAATCACTTGAACCCAGGAGGCGGAGGTTGCAGTGAGCCAAGATCATGCCATTGCACTTCAGCCTGGGCAACATAGTGAGACCCTGTCTCAAAAAAAAAAAAATCTCATAATGTTTTAAGAAAGTTTATTGGCCGGGCGCAGTGGCTCAAGCCTGTAATCCCAGCACTTTGGGAGGCCGAGAAGGGCGGATCACGAGGTCAGGAGATCGAGACCATCCTGGCTAACACAGTGAAACCCCGTCTCTACTAAAAAATACAAAAAACTAGCCGGGCGAGGTGGCGGGCGCCTGTAGTCCCAGCTACTCGGGAGGCTGAGGCAGGAGAATGGCGTAAATCTGGGAGGCGGAGCTTGCAGTGAGCTGAGATCTGGCCACTGCACTCCAGCCTGGGCCACAGAGCGAGACTCTGCCTCAAAAAAAAAAAAAAAAAAAAAAGAAAGTTTATTAATATGTGTTGGGCCACATTCAAAGCTGTCCTGGGCCGCATCTGGCCCATGTACTGTGGGTTGAACAAGCTTGCATTATTGCTTCTACTAGGATTGCAGAATGGACCAGTGGTTACAGTGGTTTTTGGCAACAAATTGATCAGCATTGCATTTTATCATCCTTTAGTCACAGTGTAATCTTGGGCAAGTTACTTAACATCTCTGTGCCTCAGTTTCTTCATCTGTAAAATAAAGGTTCACTAGACAAGACCATGACTGGGAATTGCTTGGCAAGATGCTAGTCACTGTTTAATAAATTAGCACATTTTTACTGCCACCCAGATTTATAGGAAGTCAAATTACTCTCCAAAGGATTGGTGGCACATAGAGATCAGAGTAAGGGGAGGATGACGAGTCCTAGGGCTATTTTTACGTAGATGCCTGAGCAGAGTGAACCCAATCTGCTCTCCCTCCGAGGTCTTTTCCCTGCCTTGTCTCTCTGCCTCTCTCTGTTTCTGTCTCTTTCTGTCTCTCGGTTACTCTTTCTCCTTAATTCTCGTTTCTGCCTCTGTCTCTTTGTCTCTGTTTCTTTTTGGCAGTGTGTGCTGCAGCCACAGCTAGTTACTGGCTCAGGGGAGTTCATTCTGTGCATCTCTTCCACCCCAGCTTTCAGGAACTCACTCTGGTAGCTTTAAATCAGCCATGGTGGGAATATTTACACCATGGAAATCAGAAAATGCGACAGATCAGGGCTTTTTTTATTTTTTTGAGAGTCAGTTTGCCAGCCTACCACGCTGTATTTCTCTGTCTCTGGCTCTTCCTTCTGTCTCTCTTTCTGTCTCTCTAGCTGTCTCTGGCTCTTTCTCTTTATCTCCCTGTATCTCTCAAACTCTGCCTCTCTTTCTCTCTCTCTCTCTCTCTCTGCCTCTCCTTTTTCTATCTTTCCCCATCTCTTTCTTTCCTCTGACAAAACAGCATGAACATGGCTACAGGCCGTGTGGCCCCTCACTGCCTTGGGCCATGCAGATGCCATACCCTGTGCCCTACATCCCCTGACCCCTCAGCATACTGGTCCCCAGAGAGCCAGGCCTGGCCAGGGCTTTGGTCTGTATCAAGTCTGGAAGTGGTAAGACTCAAGAACTGCCTACCTCTGCCTGCTGACAACACTGTCAGCCGTGCCAGGGCTCTTCCTGAGCCCACAGATCTTCCTTCTCAGATGCTGATAGTCTCTCCCTTCCAGCCATACTGGGCATGCAGAATTCAGGGATCCCCTTGGTCTGATGTAGATATGCTGTGGCAATATATATGTGGGTATTATTGGAAGTGGCAACATTGTATCTGTGTGTGAACATGAGAGATTGTATAAGTCTATGTTCTATAGAGGAGAGCTCTATGTGGGTCTGTGTCACCGGAGAGAGCTGTGTATATCTGTGTGTGTGTGTCTGTGTGTGTGTGAGTGTGTTTGTCCCTATGTGGGGGGTAGGGGGACAGTGTGGGGGCATCTGCATTTGTGCATGCCAGCAGGAATGGCTGCATCTGTCTGTATGTGATGGGCAATGGAGAGAAGTACTTGAAAGCTCAGATTCTGGAGCCAAACACCAGGATGCATCATATCTGTGGCCGCCTTTTTTGAGACAGAGTTTCACTACGTTGCCCAGGCTGGAGTGCAGTGGCATGATCATAGCTCACTGCAGCCTCTACCTCCTGATCTTAAGCGGTCCTCCTGCCTCAGCCTCTCGAGGCACGTGCCAACATGCCAAGCTAATTTTTGGAGTTTTTTTTTTTTTTTTTCCTTATCGAGACGGAGCTTCACTGTCACTCAGGCTGGAGTGCAGTGACAGGCGTAAGCCACCGTGCATGGCCAATTTTTGCATTTTTTATAGAGCTGGAATTTGCCATATTGCCCAGGCTGGTCTCGAATTCTTGTGCCCAAGCAAACCTCTTGCCTTGGCCTCCCAAAGTTCTGGGATTATAGACATGAGCCACTGTGACTAGCCAACCCTGGGCAGGTTTCCAAACCTCTCTGTGCCTCAGTTGCCTCATCAATTATAATAATACTTAGGCCAGGTGCAGTGGCTCACACGTGTAATCCCAACACTTTGGGGGGCCAAGGTGGGTGGATCACTTGAGGTCAGGAGTTCAAGACCAGCCCGGCCAACATGGTGAAAACACTGTCTCTACTAAAAATACAGAAATTAGCCTGTTTCTACTACAAATACAGAAATTAGCCTGTCTCTACTACAAATACAGAAATTAGCCTGGCATGGTGGTGGGCGCCTGTAATCCCAGTTACTCGAGAGGCTGAGGCAGGAGAATGACTTGAACCCAGGAGGCGGAGGTTGCAGTGAGCCAAAATCATGCCATTACACTCCAGCCTGGGTGACAAGAGCGAAATTCCCTCTCAAAATAAATAAATTATTAATAATAATAAAACTTAAATCATAGGGTTGTGTGGATAAAATGAGATAATATAGGTAAAGTGCTTAATGCAGTGGCCAGCACATAGTAAGTGCTATAAATTCTATATTTGCTATTCTTGTATAGAGGATATGTGTGTGTGTGTGCACATGTGTGTGAATGCGCATCTATGTGCAGATGGATGAGGGTTGGACGTGTGTGTATATGGGGTGTGTGTACACTTAAAGATGTTTGTGCTAAGGATCTGCAGAGTAGCCTGGAGACTGCATGAGGCGGCTGAGGTAGCGCGCCATCTGAGAAGGGGTCTGAAGGGCTGTGTGGATCTGGGCATCGGCACGGTGCACCATTTGAGGTGTGTGTGTGTCTTCCTGTGAGAAGGGCTTTATTCTCACCCTTGGTTTTTCTGTTTTCTTTTTAAAATAGAGACAGGGTCTTACTCTCTCTCCCAGGCTAGAGTGCAGCGTTACGATCACAGCTCCTGCAGCCTCAAACTCCTAGGCTTAAGCAATCCTCCCACCTCAGCCTCCCGAGTAGCTGGGACTGTAGGTGGGTGCCATCAGGACTGGCTAATTAAAAAATTTTTTGTTTTGTAGAGACAGGGTGTCCCTGTGTTGCTTAGGCTGGTCTCAAGCTCCTGGGCTGAAGCAATCATCCTGCCTTGGCCTCCCAAAGTCCTGGGATAGCAGGTGTGAGGCACTGTGCCCGGCCTCACCCTCGTTTTTGTATCAGCCTCATTTCTCTTGTCACCAGTCCCTGAAATCCTTCCCCCTGGGCCCTGGATGGCTTCCAATCCTCCACCTCTATTTTCTGCCCTGGCTCTAACTAGCCCTGTAGCATCCTGGGGCCTTTTAGACACAGTGGTTTCATCCCAAGGAGGGGTCCCAGGGCACAGGTCTCAGGCAGGGCCCAGTGAACAGGGGCTATTTTAGGGCAGGCTTCTCACCACAGCCCGCCCCACAGTTCACCACATGGGTGTGAGGCCCCCACCCCCACCCAACACACACATGAGAGAACACTTACAGCAAAGGGTGAGAGGGGCAGGTGGGGCTAGGGTGGAGACCAAAGCACTGATGTGATGGAACCATCGGCCAGGCAACTGGACCTGGTGGATCCAGGAAGACTTCCTGGAAGAGGTGAGTGGTGCTAGGAAGGAAGGACAGGACCCAGAGAGAAGAGGAAGAGAATATCTGTAAGGGTAACTGGACTGGGGATCAAGAGGAGAAGCTGGCAGGTCCTTGCTTCTAGGACCTTGGGGCCCCTCTGGGGCAAATCAGGGTTCACTGGATTGGCCCCACCCTCAACTCTCCATTCTTCTCACATCTTAGGAAACCAAGCCCTCTCACCAGTCAGTTCCTCTCTGAGTGTTGCAATGGCAGAGTTTCTCGCAGGGTGTGGGGGACCCTTGCTCAATGACCTCCTGCCCTGTTGCTCAGAGGATACAGCTGCCAGAAAAGAGTTGGCTCATTGTGGGCCTTCCCAAGGGACTCTGGTGGCCCCAACTTCTGACGTGGTCCTTTCCCTGCTATGGGGATAGGGGGAGAGCTCCGGAGGCAGGTATCCACTGTCACTCAGCCACCACATGAAACCCTAGGGTGGCTGGGAGCACAGCAGGGTTCAGAAGAAGGACTGTTTTTTGTTTGTTTGTTTGTGTTTTTTGAGATAGAGTCTTGCTCTGTCACCCAGGCTGGAGTGTAGTGGTGCGATCTCGGCTCATTGCAACCTCTGCCTCCCGGGTTCAAGTGATTCTGCTGCCTCAGCCTCCCGAGTACCTGGGACTACAGGCGCCCACCATCACGTCTGGCTAATTTTTGCATTTTCAGTAGAGATGGGATTTCACCATATTGACCAGGCTGGTCTCGAACTCCTGACCTTGTGATCTACCCACCTCGGTCTCCCAAAGTGCTGGGATTACTGGCATGAGCCACCACGCCCGGCCAGAAGAACTGGTTTTTAGGAGAAGGTGACTGGGGACTATGAGGGAGCCGAGCATGGCTTGATAGAAATCCTGTTAGAGAGATGATTATAATGTACAAAATCATGCGTGTCTGAGTGTGTTTGTCTGTTAACCTGGCAGGCACCACATGTATATGTGCGTGTGTATGTGTGTGTGTTATTGTGAGCTTGGGCTTGTTAGAGCCTCTGTGGGCGTGTGATGGTGTTGGCACGCACGCTCATGCAAATGCATGCTGTGAGTGTTGTTTCGTGACTGTGCTGGTGTGTCCCGTGAGTATGAGTGTGAAAGAGAGCTGGTGTGGGTGGTGTGCCCTGTGTGACAGTGGTTGTGTAAGTGTGCCAGGGGTGGTAGGAAGGAAAGTGAAGGCAGAAGTCATGCTGGGGCAGAGCCCAGGCCTTCTGGCTTCCTGAAGAGGGCAGGAGCTGGGCAGCTGCTGACAGAAACATTGGCAGAGCCTTCATCTTCCTTGTCCTTCTGTCTCACCCTCAGGTCTCTGACCCCTCCCAAGGATCATGCCGCAGCCCCACTGACCCAGGAGTAGGGGCCTAAGGGGTGAGTGGGGTGGACTGAGGGCTTTCAGGGTCACGAAACAGGGTGGGGATGGCCTTCCTGAACCCCACAACTCCTCACAGCCCCTTCCTCCTATAAGGACCCTGTTGCTAGGTAACAGATGGGGGAGCCAGAATGAGGCAGCTTGAGAGGCTGGAGACTGGACCCATGACAGGAAATGGCCTTGATCCCCCTCTGCAGTGACTCTCCAGGTGCAGACACACAGCCTCACACACACTCACACACAAACATGCGCAGATATATAGACATACACGCAGAGATACACACATCCAGAGACAGGCACACTGCTCCCACACAGAGCTACGTGCACATTCATAGACACACAGACACAGAGACACCCACTCACACAGACAGGCACACATATACTCACACAGAAGCACATACACACAAACACGGTCTTACAGACATATACACATGCAGCCAAACACATACATAGAGACTTTTACACACTGTCATATACACACAAACCTGCACACACAGACACACAGACATCCATAAAGAGCTGCACACACACGCATACCCACACAGGCAAACTCACCCATACTTAGAGACACATAAAGACACACATGTACAAGCACACTGAAAGAGTCACAGAAACACAACATATCAAAGCATTAGGACCCAACCTGAGCAATATAGCAAGACTTTGTCTCTACTAAAAATCGAACAAATTAGCCAGGGGTGGTGGCACGCCCCTGGAGTCCCAGTTCTTGGGAGGCTGAGACCAGAGGATCACTTGAGCCCAGGAGATCAAGGCTGCCACAAGCTATGATTGTGCCACTGCACTCCAGCCTGGACAACAGAGTGAGATCTTGTCTCAAAACAAAACAAAACAAAAAACAAAGCAATAGGAGGCAAAAATATACAAATAAGCATAGCAATATCCCAATGTAGAAAGCCAGCCCCAGAGACACAGACATGAGCCAATGGAAAGAGAAGCACTGAGCGGGGACATACCGTGAGGCAGACTGAACAGTACAGTAGGTGGCCCGGCTCCGCTTTTTTCCCTTACAGGGAGGACCCCAATCTAGGCCCAAGAGAGAAAGCCATGTGCCTGTATGAGCGTATGAGCATGTGCGTACACATGTGTGCACAGAGTGGTGCACCTGGCAGGGGCCCTTGAGTGAGGCATGCCCCATTCTGTAGCAGGGAACCTGGAATGGGCTGTGTGTTCTGCAAGAAATTGGAGCCGGCGGCCACGGCCAAAGAGGATGCTGGCCTGGAAGGGGACTTCAGGAGCTACGGGGCAGCAGACCACTATGGGCCTGACCCCACTAAGGCCCAGCCTGCATCATCATTTGTCCACATCCCCAACTACAGCAACTTCTCCCCTCAGGCCATCAACCCTGGCTTCCTTGATAGTGGCACCATCAGGGGTGTGTCAGGTGAGTCCAGGGGGCCGGAGTCAGGTGCTGCCTGGATCCTGGGAGAAACTGAGGGAAGAAGAGGAGATGCGGACTTGCCCTTAGGAGCCTCCAGTAGGATGTGGCAGACACAACCCTGCTTTCAAGATCACACAGGCTGAGGGAGTCTGTACAGCCCTACCGTCAGAAACCACAGTCTGCAGGGGAGGGTCAGGAAGTTCTACTCCCAGGCTGAGAGGGGCATGACCCTGTGACAGATGCAAGTGACAAAGAGAAACTTCTTGCCCTTTTAGGAGCCACTTCCCAGATGGGAAGTCTTCTTGGTGGGGAAGAGGAGGAGTGGGCAACAAGGGGATCCCCCGTGGTGGGAGGAATGGGCTTGAAGTTGTGTGTCCTAAGCTGTGGAGACCAAATCTGAAATTCCTTGGACTCCAAAGGCCTTTGGGAACCAGGGCACTAGAGGAGTGGGGAGGTGCAGCGCCTGGCTGGGGAACAGGAACTTGGGGGTGCAGCCCCCTTGATGCTTCTGCCCCATGCCCTACCCTGCTGAGTAGCCCTGACTCTGCAGGGATTGGAGTGACCCTGTTCATTGCCCTGTATGACTATGAGGCTCGAACTGAGGATGACCTTACCTTCACCAAGGGCGAGAAGTTCCACATCCTGAACAATACGTAAGTGACCAGGCCACCTAGTCAGAACATTGCCTGGGCTGGGAGCAGGACCCAGACAGGAATCCCACCTGGTCCCTAGCCTCAGAATGCTCCAGCCTAGTTGCAAACACATATACATAAAAATAAAAACCCTGGGTGACTGCAACTGTGTGCTGGGGTGAGGTGGGGGGTGGGTGGGCAGGTATTGGGCCACTGCACCCGGCCTGGAGGAGGTGATTTTTTTTTTTTCTTTTGAGACGGAGTCTCGCTCTGTCGCCCAGGCTGGAGTGCAGTGGCCGGATCTCAGCTCACTGCAAGCTCCGCCTCCCGGGTTTACGCCATTCTCCTGCCTCAGCCTCCCGAGTAGCTGGGACTACAGGCGCCCGCCACCTCGCCCGGCTAGTTTCTTTTTGTATTTTTTAGTAGAGACGGGGTTTCACCGTGTTAGCCAGGATGGTCTTGATCTCCTGACCTCGTGATCCGCCCGTCTCGGCCTCCCAAAGTGCTGGGATTACAGGCTTGAGCCACCGCGCCCGGCCCTGGAGGAGGTGATTTTTAAGCTGAGGCTATAAAAATGAAATAGACGGCCAGGTGCGGTGGCTCACGCCTATAATCCCAGCAGCTTGGGAGGCCAAGGCGGGTGGAACACCTGAGGTCAGGAGTTCAAGACCAGCCTGGCCAGCATGGTGAAACTCTGTCTCTACTAAAAACACAAAAATTAGCTAGGCATGGTGGTGTGCACCTGTAATTCCAGCTATGTGGGAGGCAGAGGCAGGAGAATCGCTTGAACCCGGGAGGTGGAGGTTGCAGTGAACCGAGATCGCACCACTGCACTCCAGCCTGGGCAACAGAGCAAGACTCCATCTCAAAAAAATAAATAAATAGTTAAAAAACAAAAAATAAAAATGAATCGACAGTGAAGGAAGAGGGAGGAAAAGAGGAAGAGAGTGACAGAGAATGAGAATAAATGATAACTTCTGAAAACCACAAAGTGGTTCACCTTAGGTGGTTCATAAAATATGGGATGCAGAATGGGAGAGAACAGAGGCTAGAGAGGTAGGCAGAGGCAGATTCTTTCAGGCTTTTTTTTTTTTTGAGTTGGAGTCTCACTCTCTCTCCCAGGCTGGAGTGCAGTGGTGCAATCTCAACTCACGTAACCCCCGCCTCCTGGGTTCAAGTGATCCTGGGACTACAGGCAGGAGCCATCACGCCTGGCTAATTTTAGTAAAGATGGGGTTTCACCATGTTGGCCAGGCTGGTCTCGAACTTCTGACCTCAGGAGATCCGCCTGCCTCGGCCTCCCAAAGTGCTGGAATTACAGGCATGAGCCACCACACCTGGCCTCTGCCAGGCTTTTTAAGCCACGCTGAGAAGTCTAGATTTTATCCAGAAGGAAATCTGTAGCCATTTTCTGTGGGAAAGTGACCTAGTCAGCTGTCCACTGTATTCCCAATCCCCAGCCCAGCCCAGGTGAGGAGCCCATGGAAGAAGCTAAGAGCCCCAAGTGCCCCCGAGCTTATTCCTTCTGCAGGGACAAGCCCTCCCAGGGAAGCTGCAGTGGCTGGGGCAGAGTAGACAAAAGCCCTGGTGGTGGGGGGTGTCCAAGATGAGGGGTTGGCAGGATTCATCTCTGCAGTCTTGTGTGGCTCCGCCTGGCCCCAGGGTGCCTTGGGGGCTGGGGGTGCTGCTGACCATGCCCTGTTCTGTGCCTACAGTGAAGGTGACTGGTGGGAGGCTCGGTCTCTCAGCTCCGGACAAACTGGCTACATTCCCAGCAACTATGTGGCCCCTGTTGACTCCATCCAGGCTGAAGAGTAAGTGAGGATTGCGGCAAGGCCAGCCCTATGGACAGGACCCTGGAGTCCAGACTCCAAGGCCACCTCTTGGACAAGTCATTGCTCCAATCTGAGCCTGTCTCCTTATCTAATAATTTTGTAAGGTCATTGTGAGAATAAAAGAAGATTATACTGATAATAATAGTAGTAGATAATACTTACAGAGCATGTACTATGTTCTGGGCACTATTGAAAGTACTGTCTGTGTATTAATAGGGTTAGAAACTACTATTACCCTATTTTACAAATGAGGAAGTTGAGGCACAGAGAAAGTAAATATCCTGTGCGAGTTCACACGGCTAGTGAGTGGTGGAGCTGATGTATGAACCCAGATAGTTGAGCTGCATTTGCTCAGCATTATACATATTGCCTCCCAGTAAAAACAACAGTGTATGAGCTTTAAAAAATTGTAAAGTGCTGAACAAGTGCAAGGGAGCATTACTAGGAATTAATTCTATTAAGGAGACAAGAATTTTTCTTTTCTTTTCTTTTCTTTTTTTTTTTTTTTTTTTTTTTTTTGAGACAGGGTCTTACTCTGTCGCCCAGGCTAGAGTATAGTGTAGTGACACAATCACAGCTCACTGCAGCTTTGACCTCCCTGGCTCAGATGATTCTTTCACCACGCCCAGGTAATTTTTGTATTTTTAGTAGAGATAGTGTTTCGCAATGTTGCCCAGGCTGGTCTTGAACTCCCGAGCTCAAGCGATCTGCCCATCTTGGCCTCCCAAAGTTCAGGGATTATGGGCATGAGCCACCGAGGCCTGGTCCAAGAGGCAGGAATTTACCATTCATTGAATGCCTTTATATACTTGAGCAAGTATACTACAGCAAGTATTTACCACCTTGGTTCATTTAACTCTCACAATAACACTGTTGATATTATTAGTTTTTTAAGAGACAAGGGCGTCCTCTATTGCCGAGGCTGGGGTACAGTGACATGATTTTAGGTCAGTTCAGCCTCAAACTCCTGAGCTCAAGTGATCCTCCCACCTCAGCCTCCTGAGTAGTTGATACTACGGGTGTGTGCCACCATGCCTGGCTAATTTATATATATATATATATATATTTTTTTTTATAGAAGCAGCATCTTGCTATGTTGCTCAGGCTGATCTCAAACTTCTGAGCTCAAGCAATCCTCTCACCTTGGCCTCCCAAAGTGCTGGGATTTCAGGCATAAGTCACCATGCCTGGCCTTGATATTATTATTTTAGACAGAGTCTTGCTCCGTTGCCCAGGCTGGAGGGCAGTGGCTCAATCTTGGCTCACTGCAACTTTCACCTCCTGAGTTCAAGCAATTCTCCTGCCTCAGCCTTCCAAGTACCTGGGACTACAGGTGCACGCCACCACACCTGGCTAATTTTTGTTAATTTTAGTAGAGATGGGGTTTCACCATGTTGGCCAGGCTGGTCTCAAACTCCTGACCTCAAGTGATCTTCCTGCCTCAGACTCCCGAAGTGCTGCGATTACAGGTGTGAGCCACCATGTCCAGCCCCTTGTTATTATTATTGTCCCCATTTTACAGATGAGGAAACTGAGGCTCATAAAGCTTTTAAAAAGCTATCCTCACAAATGTCATACATATATGAGAAAAGAAGGGATTGAAGAGACTGCAAAGTGAGAATCCAGGACTCTGTGATTGATTTGGGTTATGGGGAGTGGGAGGAATCAAGGGTGACTCAAAGTCTCCTTAAGGAGCTGGGTGGATGATGGCACCATTTGCTAAGGCAGGGAACACAGGAGTACGTATAGGTTCATGAGTTCTAGGGGGTACTTGTTGGATTGTGGTTTGTGGAGAGGAACATCCATGTGGAGGAGGCTGCCAGCAATTCGATTAGGTTGTGCTTTGTATGGCAGGCAACCAGCCCATGCTAATCCATGCCCCTGAATCAGCCCAGAGGAAGGGGCACCTTTTCGTAATTGGCACTAAGACTCCTCAGTTTGTTTGCTATGGTCCTTGCAGAGGGCACAGTGGGCTAGGGCAGAAATGTGGAACTCGTGAGAGTAAAGATGATCATTAAAGCTATATAGGAGGGGGCCGGGGGCAGTGATGCATGCATGCAATTCCATCACTTTGGGAGGCTGAGGTAGGTGGATCACCTGAGGTTAGGAGTTCAAGACCAGCCTGGCCAACGTGGTGAAACCTTATTTCTACTAAAAATACAAAAATTATCTGGGGGTAGTGGCAGGCAACTGTAGTCCCAGCTACTCAGAAGGCTGAGGCAAGAGAATCACTTGAACCTGGGAGGTGGAGGTTGCAGTGAGCCAAGATGGAGCCATTGCACTCCATCCTGGGTAACACAGCGAGATTCAGTCTCAAAAAAAATTAATTAATTAAAAAAAATTTTTAAAGCTATATAGAGGGTTAAGGAAGAGAGCAGAGAGTGAAAAAGATTGGCTCTAGGACCCCACTTTGGGGAAAGCTGCCCTCGAAGGAGAAGGAGCCACTGGAGAAGTGAGGAAATCCAGAACAGGCCAAGTCACAACAACCAAGAGAGCGCAGAAGCTTCAGGAAACTAGAGAGGGCGTGTCAGAGGCTGCCACTGGATTTGGCAGTGGGGGTGACCTTGGTGAGAGATTTCTCTGTGCGAGGGTGGGAGGCGGAGGCCAGACAGCAGAACCTGGGAGGCAGTGGGAGGTGAGGAAGTGGAGACCCAAGTGCGAAGCACTTTTTCAAGTGAAGGGAAGGCGAGAAGATACAGCAGAATGTTGATGGCAAGATGGAACTTAGAATAGTTTCCTTTGGGGAAGGGAGAAATGTGGGCATGTTTGGAGGTTGTTGGAATGGAGAAGCTGCCTGCAGGTGGAGGCTGCTGGCAGGAAGTGGGTATGACTGAGCAGGAGCGGGTGGGCATCACTGAGCAGGAGTGGGTGGGGGAGGTTCAGAGGTCAAGTGCAGTGAGGCCCAAGTCTGGGGAGGTGGTAGGAGGCATGAAGGAGAGGAGGGACAATGATGCAGAGGACAGGAGGTTTGTGGGGAGCTTCATGCTTGTGTCCACATCTTGGAGCCAGTGTCACCAAGCGCTGAGAGGTGCTCAGTGCAGTATTGTGGTTACGGGTAGTGTGGTTAGGAGCACAAGCCCTAAAGCAGACAGCCTGGGTTCCTGTTCTAGCAACTGCAGCCCTGACTGTCTAATGGGGGTTAACAATGGTAGCCATCTCACAACATGGTTAGGAGAATTAAGTAAATACATACATGTATTAAGGCAGACCCTAGCACGAAATACGTGCTGTTATTATTATACTGATTATTAAGGAAGTAGCTAATATCATGCGTGTGGGAGGGGGGAGGGCTTTGAAAAAACTTGACAATGTGTCCTGTCTATACAGTCCTTCAACACTTCCTCCGTTCCCCTCCCGCCTGCCCTCTTGGACACAACACTTGCTAGTGCTTTCTCCTGTTTCCTGAACTGTGCCTAGTACCCAGGGGCGAACTGACTTCCCCAGGGTCCACTAAGACTTCCACCACCCTTGGTTTGAAAACACGAGGCTCCTTTAATTCAACCCAAGATGGCCACAGGCCAGTTTCATGATCATCTGAGTCTTCGATGGCACCTGTGGTCACGTCAGCTCCCCCATTGTACCTGCACAGTTGGTTTAGGGCTACAGTTCAATCCCGGAAAGAATCCCCAAGGGAGAGGAGTGATTGAGGCCTGAGGTTGAAGTTTAGACTTAGGACAACATCCAAGTCTAAGAGAGTGCAAGAAGAGCAGGAGCTGGGGTGGGAGCAGCCAGAGAGAAGAGAAGCAGGAGACCGTGTTGCTCTGGAGGCCAAAGGAGGAAAGGATTTGGAGGTGGGGGTGGGAGAAGGATCTGAGTGATCTGATTACTGGAGTGGTGAAAAAAGAACTAGGGTGAGCGGCAGAGGATTTTAGGTAGATCTCATTAACCAGCCTGTGGACAGGTCACTTTCCCTCTCTGAGCCTCAACTTCCTCATCTGTAAAATGAGTGCACAGAGGGGCTAGAGTGAGATGAACTGAGGGTCCATGGCACCCTGATGACTGGGACTGAAGCAATTTTAATTCAAGACAAACCTAACGAGAAGAGATGCTAACCTTTGCTGGGCACCTACTGTGTGCCAAGCACTTTACATTCCCCTTCTCTGTGATCCTCCCAGCCAGGCTGTGAAGCAGGTGTACCAGCCCCATTGTACACATGGGGAAAATGGAGTATTGACTTGTGAAGTGACTGCACAGGAGGCTGAGGTGAGGTTTGAGCAGAGCACACCTGAGTCTTGCCTGCCTTTCCCAACAGGTGGTACTTTGGAAAGATTGGGAGAAAGGATGCAGAGAGGCAGCTGCTCTCGCCAGGCAACCCCCAGGGGGCCTTTCTCATTCGGGAAAGCGAGACCACCAAAGGTAGGGGTGGTGCAATGCGCCAAGGTGACTGGGAGGCCCAACCATTGGGGTAGGGCTAGGAGCGGTAGGGTGCTTGGGTCAAGGCCAAGACTGGGACCAGGTCCTAGGGATGCTGCTGTCGGGCCTCTCCCAGCTCCCAGACTAGGGGAGAGGAGAACAGCAGATCCAAAGTGATCCTTCTCCACAGGTGCCTACTCCCTGTCCATCCGGGACTGGGATCAGACCAGAGGCGATCATGTGAAGCATTACAAGATTCGCAAGCTGGACACAGGCGGCTACTACATCACCACGCGGGTTCAGTTCAACTCGGTGCAGGAGCTGGTGCAGCACTACATGGGTGAGGGCAGGGGCCTCAGATCCCTGAACCAACCCACTGAAGCATTGTCCAGATGGGGAGACTGAGGCCCAGAGAAGGGAAGGGTCTACCAAGCAGTATTGGCCAGACCAAAACCAGAACCCAAGGAGTGGTGTCCTAGGCCAAGAGCTTTTGTGAGCTGAAGGAAAGCAGTCCATCACCAAGCAGCACCTCCTAATAACTGAGCAAGGCATCATGACAGGGCCATCATCACAGGGCCCTGAGCAGGGGGTGACAGAGGCTGGTCTCACTTTTGTGAGAAACTCTGGCTGCTGGTGGAGCTTGGATGCCAGGGGACAAGGCAGAATGAGGGGTCCATCAGAAGGCAGGGGCCGTTGTCCAGGTGAGAGGTGGTGGAGACTAAATTGGTGGCAGTGGAGTAAAGACGAAGCAGATGATTCTGAAGCTGGGTAGGAGGCAGAATAGGCCTGACTTGGTGGAGAATTGGCTGTGGGGGTGAAGGCAAGGCAGGAGTCAATGCCCACGTTTCTGCCTTGATTGGTTATGCCAAGGATGAAGTCCATGGAAGACCATGGGCCTCATGTCCACACCTTTGCCTGGAATCCCCAACCCCATTTCCACCTGTGAGAATCCCACCTTATCCTTCAAGGCCCAGCTGGAGGCTACCTCCTACGGGAAGGCCCCCAGGCCTTACAAAAGGCTTACAGGGATCATCTCTCCCTCTGGGTGCCACTCCCTTTCTTGGGCACCAACATGTTCCCCTATTCCGTGGGTCCAGTTGCCTTTCTTCCTGGCCTGTGACCTCATTTGGGGCCTAGTTCCTTATAATTGATCTTAGGGTCTGGCACCAGGCTGGGATAGGATAAGGAGTGGAGGGGGGTGTCCTGGCCCTCCTGTGACTACCCCATGACCCCTCCCCTAGAGGTGAATGACGGGCTGTGCAACCTGCTCACCGCGCCCTGCACCATCATGAAGCCGCAGACGCTGGGCCTGGCCAAGGACGCCTGGGAGATCAGCCGCAGCTCCATCACGCTGGAGCGCCGGCTGGGCACCGGCTGCTTTGGGGATGTGTGGCTGGGTACGGAGCTCCCGGGGGCCGGGGCGAGGGCCTGGGATCGGGGGAGAGGGTCCTGACAAGACAGCCTCCGAGCAGGCACGTGGAATGGCAGCACTAAGGTGGCGGTGAAGACGCTGAAGCCAGGCACCATGTCCCCGGAGGCCTTCCTGGCGGAGGCGCAGGTCATGAAGCTGCTGCGGCACGACAAGCTGGTGCAGCTGTACGCCGTCGTGTCGGAGGAGCCCATCTACATCGTGACCGAGTTCATGAGTCACGGTCAGGAGGCGGAGCCTGGTCGGGCGGGATTCGGGATGAAGTTAAGAGGGGAGTTTTCAGGCGTGGGACCTGGGACGCGATCTGTGAGGGACGAGGGACAATGGGTAGAGTCCCACTAAGGGACCAGGTGTGTAAAACGACTGGAGCGCTGGGATGGGAGCCAGGCCGAGTGAGACCACTACGGATCTGGGGCTGGGGGCGGCGCCTCTGGTGTTGGGGGTGTGGGGTTTGGGCTAACGAAGGCAGAATCGGGAATGAGGGAGGGTCTGGGGCGGAGTCTGAGTGGGTCGTGTCCGGGGCACTAAGGAACAGAAGAAATGAGATGTGGGCAGAGTCCGTGTCTGGCAGCAGGGCCAGAGCGAGACAAGTGAGGGGTTGAGGTACCCGCGGGGTCCTAAGTGAGGGGCGGGTCCAGGTGGGCGGGGATGGAGGGGCGGGGCCAAGCGAGAGGAGGAGGGGCTGGGGCCAGGGCTAGGGCTGACGTTCTGGCTTCCTCTTCCCAGGCAGCTTGCTGGATTTCCTCAAGAACCCGGAGGGCCAGGATTTGAAGCTGCCCCAGTTGGTGGACATGGCAGCCCAGGTAACTGAGCCAGCAGCCTTTACCTCCCGGACCTCCTACCTATTAACTGTTCACAAATTCTCTGTCCCTTCAAACGCCTGGGAGGGCGGCCCCGTCCACTGCATCAGCTGTGCCTCCAGCTGTGCCTGAGAGGTACTGCCTCTCTGGGCCTCAGTCTCCCCCTCTGGAAAGTGGGTTTTTCAAATGGTCCCTCACCCCTCACACAGGCCACGGTGCTGGGAGTCCACATGGGCTCCCATCTCTCCACACTTTGGCCCCCCAGGTAGCTGAGGGCATGGCCTACATGGAACGCATGAACTACATTCACCGCGACCTGAGGGCAGCCAACATCCTGGTCGGGGAGCGGCTGGTGTGCAAGATCGCAGACTTTGGCTTGGCCCGTCTCATCAAGGACGATGAGTACAACCCCTGCCAAGGTGCCCTGCTTCACCCTACCTTCCAAGAGCTCCCCATGCAACAAGGGACTTTCATGGGGCCCCACACACTCAGGAACCCTTCTTCACCCCAGGTCACCCGAGTCACTCCCATCCTGATGTAGTATGAGAGGCAATTCTGGGCTCAAATCCCAGGTCGGCCACTTACCAGCCATGTGGCCTTGGGCAAGTCACCTGACCTCCGGAAGCTGCCTTTTCTCTTCTGTAAAGTGAAAATATTCAGATAACAGCAAATCAGCAGATGTTTACCAGGCACCTGCTATGTGACAGGCACAGCTATAATTCTTAAATGAAAGACAATGACGTGCAACAGTGGGAATTCTGTAGCCAGAATGCCTGAGTATGGATCCTAGCCAGGTATCAACTCTGTGATCTGGGCAAGTTACCTAACTAATCAGTGCCTCCTTTCCTTCATCTGTAAAATGAGTCTCTATCTCATGGAGGTTTTGTGAGGGTTAAATGAGTTAATGCATGCATATCACTTAAAACAGTGTCTGGCACACAGGAAAGGCTAGCCAAGTATTGGCTGTTATTAGGATGAGAATTATTGCAATGTTTGGAACGTGCCCATCACTATACTAGACACATAGTAGGTGTTGACTAGATACCAAGTCCTTTCTACTATGCCCAGAGACCCTTGTGCTCAGGATCCCCAAGATCCTCATCCCTAAAGTCCCCATTCTCTCTCTCTCTCTCTCTCTCTTTTTTTTTTTTTTTGAGACGGAGTCTCACTGTCACCCAGGCTGGAGTGCAGCGGTGCGATCTCAGGTTATTGCAACCTCCACCTCCTGGGTTGAGGCGGTTCTCCTGCTGCAGCCTCCCTAGTAGCTGGGATTACAGGCACCTGCCACCATGCCCGGCTAATTTTAACCCAAGAGACGGGGTTTCGCCATCTTGGCCAGGCTGGTCTCAAACTCCTGACCTCAAGTGATCCGCCTGCCTTGGCCTCCCAAAGTGCTAGGATTACAGATGTTAGCCACCGTGCTCAGACCCCATTCTCTTAATCCAGCTGTTTCCAGGGACCCCTTCACTAACTTTCCCTGCTCCCCCATCCTCTCCAGGGTCCAAGTTCCCCATCAGGTGGACAGCCCCAGAAGCTGCCCTCTTTGGCAGATTCACCATCAAGTCAGATGTGTGGTCCTTTGGGATCCTGCTCACTGAACTCATCACCAAGGGCCGAATCCCCTACCCAGGTTTGCCCCACCAGGGGTAGGACTGGGGTGGGGGATGGTCACGGGGAAGGGCTTCTTCCTGGCTGTCCCTTTGACTGACAGAGCCCCATCCTTCAGGCATGAGTAAACGGGAAGTGTTGGAACAGGTGGAGCAGGGCTACCACATGCCATGCCCTCCAGGCTGCCCAGCGTCCCTGTATGAGGCCATGGAACAGACCTGGCGTCTGGACCCGGAGGAGAGGCCCACCTTCGAGTACCTGCAGTCTTTCCTGGAGGACTACTTCACCTCCACCGAACCACAGTACCAGCCCGGGGATCAGACATAGCCTGTCCGGGCATCAACCACCTCTCTAGCGGTGACCACCAGTCCTTGCCAATCCCCAGAGCTCTTTTTCCAAAGTCCCCAGGCTGGTTTAGAAGCCTATAGAGTCCGAGCATCTCCGAGGAGGCGGGCTGCTCTGACACCACCTAGGGCAACTCACTCACTTTACAGATGGGGCAAAAGGAGGCCCAGAGCTGATCCCTTATCCCTCTGGCCCCAAGCACTATTTCTTCCTTTCCCACTTAGGCCCCTACATGCCTCTAGCCTTTCTCACTCCACCCCCACCCAAAGTGCTCAGACCTTGTCTAGTTATTTATAAAACTGTATGTACCTCCCTCACTTCTCTCCTATCACTGCTTTCCTACTCTCCTATTATCCCACTCCAGTCCAGGTGCCAAGAATTTCCCTTCTACCCTCAATTCTCTTGTGTCTGTAAGTTACAAAGTCAGGAAAAGTCTTGGTTGGACCCCTTTCCTACTGGGTGGATGCAGTGCTCCAGGACTGGGGTCTGGGCCCAGGTTTGAGGGAGAAGGTTGTGGAGCGCTTCCCACCTCTCTGCATAGTGTGTATGCATTGGTTTATTGATTCTGTAAATAAGTAAAATGACAATATGAATCCTCAAGCCATGAAATACTCTTGAACTTTCCTTTGGGAGGGAGGGTGGTCAGTGGGAGGTGAACGGACAGATTTGGCCACAGGCAGCAGCAGGGGAAGCTGAGAGAGGGCCCTAATGCCTACCAACCATGGTGCATCCAAGGTGTGGAGTTTTAGAACACCCAGAGCCCCACTGCTCATCTGCTTGTGAGTTTAGAAGACAAGCAACTGGCCAGGCGCGGTGGCTCAAGCCTGTAATCCCAGCACTTTGGGAGGCCGAGGCAGGAGGATCACGAGGTCAGGCGATCGAGACCATCCTGGCTAACGCGGTGAAACCCTGTCTCTACTAAAAATACAAAAAAAAATAGCCGGGCGTGGTGGTGGGCACCTGTAGTCCCAGCTGCTCGGGAGACTGAGGCAGGAGAATGGCATGAACCTGGGAGGTAGAGCTTGCAGTGAGCCGAGATTGCGCCACTGCACTCCAGCCTGGGCGACAGAGCAAGACTCTGTCTCAAAAGAAAAAAAAAGGCAAGCAACTGAAGATACATTAAAATTAAAATGTCCCCTTCCTTACTGATGTGGCCTTCAATCTGTCTCCTGCTCTGTCGCCCAGGCTGGAGTGCAGTGGCCGGATCTCAGCTCACTGCAAGCTCCGCCTCCCGGGTTCATGCCATTCTCCTGCCTCAGTCTCCCGAGCAGCTGGGACTACAGGCGCCCACCACCACGCCCGGCTAGATTTTTTGTATTTTTTAGTAGAGACGGGGTTTCACCACGTTAGCCAGGATGGTCTTGATCTCCTGACCTCGTGATCCGCCCGTCTCGGCCTCCCAAAGTGCTGAGATTACAAGCTTGAGCCACCGTGCCCGGCCTGCTAATTCTTTAGAGTTCGTCGGATTTGCCATTCATCACAGGCGCAGTGGGACAACCTTAGGCCTCCTTTGCCATGGCAAGGAGGAAGACCATAGCGGAATCTCTGGAGCTGTCAGGTTCTCCAAAAGAGGACAGAAGAGAGGGGAGGAGAGAGGAGAGGCCTGAGGGTTAGTCTAACTCACTGTATCTCACTAGGGGAGTTTTGCCCCCAAGGGAGCTTTTGGAGAGGTTTGGAGGCAGTTTGGTTTGTTTGGCTCCTACAGGTAGGGATCAGGGATGCTGAACAACCTGCAGTGCACCTGTGCCACGATGAATCTTCACACTCCCTCGTTCCCCTTAGAGAAACTCTGGAAGCTGACATGCCTCCGTGTGGAAACAAGGGGAGCAGGGAATAAAGATTCCCACCTCTCCCGTCAGTAAATTTTTGTTGACCATCTGACTGACTAAGGGAAAGGACAGGGAAGGAGTCTGGAAGCTGGGAATCACTGCTGCAATTGGCAAATCATTACTGAGCATTGACTCTGCAAAGCATTGACTCTTTGCTAAGGAGGACCCTGGGAACACAAACATGAATAAGACCTGTCCCTGCCCTGGAGGAGGAGTTCATAGTCAAGCAGAGGAGGAAAATTGTAATAATAATAACTCATTTATTAAGTGTCCTCTGAATGTCAGATGTATTTACAGCCATCTTTTCATTTTAATCCAGTCCTGAGCCTGGTTCTGTGATTAGTCCCATTTGTAGGTGAGAAAACTGAGGCTCAGGGGTTACATGATGTACCAAGGGCATGCAGCTGTATGTGACAGAGCTAGGATTTGAACCTAGATCTTACACCAAAGCTCATGGTCTTTTCACTAGACTTCATTGCCTCTAGGCTTTGGGAAGAGAGCATCTGTGGGGTGTGTTGTGTGTATGTGTGTGTGTGTGTGTGTGTGTGTGTGTGTATGATCCTTCCTCCTCTAGTTATTGGTGGAAAGATTCCCTGGAAATCCTCCTATGCTGGGTGACCTAAAGGAAAGAAAGATAAGGCGATCAATGCAGATTGAGAATTCCCTGTGTCCTGCCCTGTGCTGGGGGTTGCTGAATGAGAGCAATAAGATGGAGAGAAGCCAAATGGCTGCTCAGAGGGGTTGTCATAGGGGTGGGAGCCTTAGCTCTACAGAAAAAGTCTCAGGGGCCAAGGCTTCCCAAGGGCTACAGTTTCTGGTTGACCAAACTCACAAGAGCCTGATGTGTAAGCCAGAGGCCAGTGATTCTACCTGCCAAGAAATAAGCAGAGAAGAGCATGGCTCTGGAGCTGTAGTGCCTGGTGTGAATCCTGCCTCCACCACTCACTAGCTGTGTGATTTAGTGTAAATTTTTCACCTCTCCAAGCCTCGATTTCCTCATCTCTGAAATAGTAATCAAATGATCAATACATGTTAATTCTCTTTGTCACTACCATTTGCAAATTGTTGACTCTGTGCCAGGCATCCTGCTAAGTGCATGCATGCTGCCATTTTATCCTCGCAGATCCCTATGAGGAGGAGTTTGTTGTATCTTCATGTTGCTAATGAGGAAACTGAGGCACAGTGAAGTGAATCAGCAGGACAGAAGTGGCACAGCAGGATTTACACCAAGTCTTTTGACTCCAAAATCAGTGCTCTCAGTCTCCATAGCCTTTTTCAGGGACCAGAATATTCTTGTCCGCCCTACAGGGCTCTGTCTGGTACCGGGATGCCTGTTTGGTTTCAACGAAAGCCCAGCAGGGCAGTGAACCACCCGGAGTTCACCAGGCCCCTCACTGCTCCTCAGTAGAGACCAGGGCCTCCTGAGCCTGGAATCCCTGTGTCTACTGGTGCCTTCCTTGTCTCTCCCTCTGAAACAGCTAGATGAATTCTCCCTTGCACCCCATTTTCTGTGCTGCCTTCTGTTCCCTTCAGATAGAGCACAATGCAATTGATTAGGCTTCTGCTTTCTCAATTTCAATCACATCCTCGCCCTGCCTCCCTGAGATTACAGGCGGGTCACCTTGATTGCGGTTTGCACCGTTCACAAAACTCTTCAGTCGTTTACAAAACCATCTCTCGCCTCATTCACTCCCCCACCTGGCTCTTCTCCTCCGTGATGCGTGGATTTTACTGGTTTAAGACTCAGAGGGCAATTTTATTTCCAAGTTCATGGTGGGGGAGGAGGACACCTAATTGACTAATGCTGGGTATTTCGCATGCATCGTCTAATTTGATCTTCACCACAAGGTAGCACAGATGTGTGATTATCCCCATTTTACAAAAGAGGAAACAAGACTCTGAGAGGCTACAACACTGGCTCAAGGTCATACGGGCGGATGGTAGAGCCAGGATTTGAACTCAAAGTCTCATGTGTTCCCTGGGTCATATTTCTTTATTTGAAGGAGCAGCCTGGGAAAGTGTCATATTGACCCAGAGTCAGGACCAGGAAGGGCCTGGTGCACATAGGGCTCAGGGGTAGCTCCATACATGCTGAGGATTGTACTCGTAAAAGAACTAAGTCATTTATTAATTTCACACACATCTACTGATGTCTCCTGTAGGCCGGTCCTGTCTAGGAGGCAGAACAGTAAACAATGACAACACTTAGGGGCAAGGTCAGTCTGGGAGCCAAGTCTGGGGGATTTCTTGGAGTCTGTGAAATAAAAATCTGCTTGATGAAGCAGCCAGAGGGTGAGGTCATCTCCAGCAGAGGGAACAGCATGTGCAAAGGCCCAGATGTATGGTGGAGTAAGGCCCATTCAGGCTAGGCAAGTGCCAATAATTAGGCATGGGAGGGCTGAGGGTGAAGATGAGGCATGGAAGAAGAGGGATGGAGAGTCAAAGGCAAGAAGTAGGAGGGGGAAAACCAAGGGGTATGGGCCCTGAGTTGTGGGGAAAATAAAGAAGAAATCTGGGGGACCCAGGACTCATTGTGGGGAATGGAGTCTAATCTGGATCCCACTGCTCCAGTACTGAGCTGAGTGGATCCTCTCTCCACTCCAGTAGTTGTCTCCCAGATACAGTATCTAAGACACACACACACACACACACACACACACACACACACACACACACATATATCCTGGATGGTCCTGCAGTGATGTTCACACTCTCTCTAGTGGTGACTCTGAGTACTACATCCAAAACTGCAAGAAACTTTCCCCTGGGATGGGAGAACCAGGTCTTTTCAGAAACTTCCCACCACAGGACAGGAGGTATGGCACAGTTCCTGCTCTCAAAGAGGTCACAGTTTAATGGTGATGGGTGCTAATGGGACAGATGCAGGCACAAAATGACAATAAAGCTATGTGGGAGAACAGGGGAGAGTCCTAACTCAACTGGGCTGGGGGAAGTCTGGGAGGCTTCTCAGAGGAGGTGTTGATTCACGAGAAACAAGAGTAAGAGTAAGAGTAAGAGTTTGCTTGGTAAAGAAAGAAGCAACAGAAGGGCATTCCAGACTGGGCAGAATTAAGTGAGCTCAAAGGCAAGAAATGAGACTGCTCAGGGAGTTACAATTAGGTAGGTGTGCTAGGAGTGTGAAATTTCAGAGGGGTTAATGGCTAAAGATGAAGATGGCAAAGGCAGGCATGGGTCTTGTCTGCCATGCACTCGAGCTGGGATCCTAAGCCTTGGGCAATGGGGAGCCACTGAAGGGTTTTGAGCAGGGTAGTAGCAAGGTCAGATTTACCTTTTTTTTTTTTTTTTTAGACGGAGTCTCACTCTGTTGCTCAGGCTGGAGTGCAGTGGTGCCATCTCAGCTCACTGCAACCTCTGCCTCCCGGGTTCAAGTGATTCTCCTGATTCAGCCTCCCAAGTAGCTGGGACTGCAGGCGGGAGCCACCATATCCGGCTTATTTTTGTATTTTTAATAGAGATGGGGTTTCGCCATATTGGCCAGGGTTGTCTCGAACGCCTGACCTCAAGTGATCTGCCCACCTTGGCCTCCCAAACTGCTGGGATCACAGGTGTGAGCCACCGCGCCCAGCCAGATTCATTTTTCAGAAGGAATCCTTTGGTGACAATGGGGAGGAAAGATGGGAGGGGAAGAGGCAGGAGAGGGACACCCTTCTTGGACACAAAGAACCATACCAGGTCACCTTCATATAAGGACATGTAGCTTTGACCGCGCCAATGAACCAGACAGAGTGATACAAGTTATGGCACCTACAGACATGTCAGTGGGATCCCAGGCTGAGCACCCACAGACAAACATGTACTGCTTCACACGCAGACACAGAAGTCAGGCCCGCAAGCGAAAGCAAACCGAGGACACACAGTTATCCCCCAGACACAGGCGCACAGCGGGAACTACACAACCCTGATGGCCACAGGAATTCACACACACTCAGCATGGCTGTCAAGGGCCCGACCCTGCTCCCCCTCTGTCTCCCCCAGGTCCCTTACCACCTCCGGCAGGAACAAAGCTGACCTTTGCCCTCTGGCCTCTGGCCTCTCCTCCCACACCCCCTGCCCCAGAGGGAGGAGCTGTTTGAAGTCTGGGCTGCAGCTGGGGTTTCCTGTGGCCTAGAGGAATGTGGGAGGACTTGCACGGGGGAGGGGAAAGAGGCTGGCCCAGGAGGAGGGCTAACGGGGCCTGGGGGCCTTAGTCCCCACTGTACCACAATGAGGGAGGCTTCCTGCTTGCATGGCCTCTTGGGCTCCAGCTTTGAGTTGTTCCCATCCAAAGAAGGGGAAAACCAGGGCCATAATGGCTCCAGCCCAATAGGCCTCTTGTTCCTGGATCTGCAGCTCAATAGCTTAGGATAGGCCCGCAACCTCTCTAGGCGTCTGTCTCCCCTTCTTCATACTGGGCTGAACCACCCTCTAGCAGTCCACACCTCCCCTGAGGCAGCCCCAGGAGTAGGGCCAGTCCCAGAAATTCCATATTCAGGGAGGGCCATGCTAGTCCCTACCCTATCCTGCCCTTTCCATGAGGCCCGGGGGCCTGGCTCCAGGCTGCTGGGACCTGTCAGTTATTGTCATTATTAGTGTGACTCATCATCTCTCTCACCATGCCCTTGCCAGTTTTCACAGTGCTTTTACATCTATGTGCTCAGTTAATCTTCTCAACAGCTCTGCTTCTATTTTACAAACGGGAAAACTGAGACTCACACAGACTGAGGACACACAAGTAAAATCAAGATCAGGACCAGGCCAGTCTGGCTGCTACTCCACATGGCCTCTCAAACCCAAGGCTCCACAACTTTATCTCCAGACTCTCATCTTTATTTTCTAGGGTCTAGCTACACCACCTTCTGCTTACACTGAAACAAAAGCGGCTGGAGGGAGCTGAGCCCAGAGAGGGATGATTCAGGCACTTCCAGAACCTGTGTCCTCTGCCTCAAGCCTCCTTTCCCTCCTGCTTGCTAACTGCTGAAGCAGAAATGGAGATTAGACACTAGGTGGCAGCAGCAGCCCACGGGAAGACAGCTTGAGTTTGGGGAGACCCCCTCCCCAACTCAACACAATTTGGAGAGGTTCCACGAAAAAAGACCAGCCCCCAGATAACAGGGAGACTCTGCAATGCTTGGTTTTCAGTGATGATCAACACTTTAAGGGCTAACGGAATTCACCCTCACAGGGGAGGGGACGCTGAAGTAGCCTGGGGTGGGAGGGGCATGCTTGAGAAACCCTACCTAACTTCTATTTCCCTCTAACTCATAGAGCCATGGGCCCTACTAATCTTGCCCTCTGCATCTCATTACTTAACCTCCCCCTCCCACGCTTTTCCCAAACTCCCCTTCATCCCAGCCTACTGGGGCTCTCCACACCCCAGAAATCATCCTATATTATCCCACCCAACTCCCTCCTAAAACTTGATTCAAACTGAGTAGAGTCTTCATGTCCAGGGGCAGAATCTAATGGGTAATGGCGGAAGGGAGAGAAAGGAGGAGGAACCTGGGTCTCTTTCACCCTCCCCAACACCAAAGTCTGTCTGTCCTATAGGGGGCCAGCTAGGGCAAGGTGCCCAAGCCTCATCTATTTGCGATCACTTCAGGCCCAGGCTTTGGAGCTGCAGAATTTCTAATGACTTTAGCCACTACTTTTATGAGTATCTGACCTTATATTTCCCATTCAATGAATAAATCTTCGAACCCAAGGTCTAACTTGTCTGCAAGGAGAAGCTGCTCCAAGATGACAGTCTCTCCAGCCGGTCATGGCAGCCCCACAATGCCAAATCAATAGTGTCCCGTTTAGAGCCCTAGACCTCTCCTATTACTGCTGCACACACCGTCTGCCAAGGGCCAATAGAGAGTGCTCCCCAGATCCCATCTTTTGTCCTCTGGGGGTACCGGACTGCCATAGAGAAGGAGCTTGGAAGGAGTGGGTGGGGAAGATAGTGACCAGGGAGCTGCAGTTGGCAAAATGTCACCAGCTGCCTTTGTCACACACTGGCCATCACCCTGCAAGGCCAAAGGAAGAGCCAGAAACAGGGAGGCCAGAGACAAAGGCACTGCTCTAGGAACTTCAGACCTGGAGCAAGATAGACAAGGCCAGCAGACACAGAGTGTGGAACATCAGACACACAGATGAGGTGGTCCAATGAGGTGGGACCGCCGCAGGGCCAGTCAGGGCCGGCGTTGGTAGACACCTAGGACACAGGACAGGACAGCCACTATGCATTATTCATCTCCGAGTCCCCTGCAAGCCCTGCATACCTCAGTTAACATTTGTTGAAGTGCCAAGAAAGGATACACAGACACAGGGAGAGAAGGTCAGTTACAGAAATGGAGGGAATCACAACTGCTTGCCATAGCCCAGGGGTTAAGCTTGTGGGGTTTGGAGTTAGTCAGACCCTGGTTCAAACCCAGCTGGGCTCAGCCACTTGCTAACCAGAAGAACCTGGGCCTCAGTGCCCCCATCTCTAAAATGGAAATAACAGCACGATGTTACCACAGCAGTTCAGCCATCTCTGGGGGCGGTAACAAGGCCCTCAAGCAGCGCACAATCCCATCTGTGGGATAGGCTAGGGAGGGGGCCCAGGAGCCAGGGGCTGGAGAACAGATGTGACCTGAAGAGGAGGTAGGTGAAAGTGCTGAGCCCAGCCCCCGGCCGCGGCAGGAGGTCAGCACCGTTCAATCTGAATCCTGCTTCCTGACACAACGCAAATGCTCAGCAGAATTCCGAAAAGGGTGTGTGTGTTCTATCTGTGGATTATCCAAGACTTCTGAGCCCTCGCCGCCCTTGGACATGTAGGAAAGCTGGGTTGCAAGGGCGAAACCCAGAGCTCGGAGTTTGAGAGGAGGGGTCACCGAGTGAGGAGGCAGCGCTGGCTGGGTCTCCTCCGCTGCCCCGCCCCAGCTGCCCTCCCGCCATAAATACTTGCGCTTTACTCAATAAGAAACCTTTTCAGAAAAGGATAACGTCCCCAGATTGAGAGAGCCGGTCCTCTCCTCCGTCCTTTCCTCCTCACATTTAACTGGGACGCCCCAGAAAGTCGCAGCCCCTTTGGCTAATCCCCTGGTTCCCTATTCCACTCCCATTCCACTCTCAGACCCCGCCCCTTCACTCCCACTCGCAACCTCCGCTCGATCCAGAGCCCCCCGGTGGAGACAAGGAACACGGGGACCATTCGTAACTCTTGGGGAGGATCTGCGCCCGTTGGTAAACGAGGACGCGCCCCAGCCAGACGCGCCCCAGGTACGGGGTCCCCGGGGCTCCCGGCCGCGCCGTCGGAGCAGCCGGCGCGGCCCCGCCCTCCCCGCGCGCGGAGCGGCCGGGGCGGGGACTACAAGTCCCGGCGTGCCGCGCGCGCGCTCCCCCCTAGGGTTCCGGATGGTGAGCGGCGAAGGTAAGGCGAGCTCGCAGAGGCATCGGCGGCGGCGGCGGAGACGGAGAGAGGCAGGCAGGCAGGGCGAGGGCGAGAGACGGAGGGAGGGAGCGAGCGAGGCGGACCAGACAGACAGACAGGCGGGCGGGCGGGCAGAGCGAGCCACCCGCCAGGCTGCGCTCAGCCCCGCTCGCAGCGGAGAGAGCAGAAGGCAGGAGGAGGGAGGGGAGGAGGGGGAGGGAGGGAGAGAGGGAATCCAGCTACCACCACCCAAAGCCAGCGTCTGCTTTCTGTCCTCATTTCCTTTTCCCACCCAGCTTGGAGAGCAGAGAAAGGCAGAGAGAGCGAGAAATAGAGACAGTCTGAGAGACAGACAGACAGCCAGAGAGAGCGGGAGGGAGGAGGGCGGAGGAGGAGGAGCAGGAGGACTACGCGGGGCGCGTTCCCTCCCAGGTTTGCAATTGGGGGGGTGGGGGCGGGGGTGTCCAGGGCTGGGAGAGTGTGTGCGCGGCGGGAGGGCGAGGGGAGCGCAGAGAGCGAAGGAGTGATCGAGGTGGGGGGGCGCCGCGGGAGCGGGGGGCCGTGTCCAGCGGAGTTAGCGGCGGAGAATGTGAGCCGAGGCGCGAGCCATGCTGTCAGCGACGGCGGGCGGCTCAGGGCTCCTCCACGACTCCTCTCCTCAGCAGCCGGGCGCCCGCGTCGCTGCCACCGCCGGAAGACAGACGCCCCCTAAAACCCCTCGCCTGGCTCGGACCCACGGAGCCGGCAGCCCAGCACTCCGGTGAGTGGCGCCTCCTCCCCAGCCCCAGACCCCCGCTGGGGACCGGCCGGCCGGGCTCTTTTGTGCAGCGCACGGTGGGGGGGGCCCGCGTCCCCCGGTCCGGTCCGCTGGACCCGGTGGCTGCGGTGCCCGCGGTGCGATCGGTCTTTGTTTCCACCGGGGCCCGCGGCTCGGCTGGGCTCGGCTCGAAGCCTGGCAGGCAGCGCCGGGAAGGGGGAGGGGGAGGTGGACGGGGAGGGGGGGGGCGGGGAGGGGGGGTTCTCGGGTTTCCTGGCCGCCCCGCGGCTCCCCCGGCTCGGGGGCGAGGTGCGCGCCCAGCGCTGCCGCGCGCCCCCTCCTCCTTCCCCCTCCCTCCGCCTTTGGATTTAAAACTGCAATTTGCTCTCCAGCTTGCTGAGAATGTGGGGGGGGGGGAATGAAGGGGGGACCGTGGGAGCGGAGAACAAGGCTGGATTTTAGGATCGGCGCTGGGAAAAGGGGAGACTGCGGAGGGAGGAGCCCCTCCCCTCCAACCCCCAAATCCCTAGGATCCACTGGCTCTCGGGGAGTTGAGGGGCGGGGACCTAATGACCCGGAGGGGGTGTGGGGCGGAGGAGGGATTTGGGGGCGGCTAGGGCTGAAGGGGTTGGGCCGCGTGCCCGGTTACCTGGCGAACAAAGTCGGCTCACTTTTGCATAAATAAATAAATAATCGCCTATCAATGCGTTTCCTCTGGGGCTCTGATTGAATCGGCCCCCTCTTCCCCAGGGGGTGGGGTGCTGAGTGACAGCTGTCAGCCCCCTAGGCAGGGAGCTGGGGTGAATTGCTGAATCTCTGCTTGCTGGTTGAGGGCGCCTTCCCCTGCTGGGTCTGGGTCCCCGGGCAGAGCCAGAGGGGCAAGGGGCTGGCTCTGAGTCTAGGAAATAACCTTGTTTCCTGTTCTACAGGAAAAGGGACAGCAACCCAGAGTTTGGGGGCTGGGGATGAGGACTGATGGGAGCTTGGGGGGGTTCCCCAGCAGCCTGACCCCCCAGCCTCCTGCCAGGCGAAGGGGCCAGCTGAGGGAGGAAGGATGTGGGCCTTGCTGGCCGGAGGCGGGAGCTGGGGCTGTCCCTGAGGCGGGCAGCGGGCACAGAGCGGGAGGAGGGAGAGAGAGAAGCGGGGGCGGGAATTCTCTACCGCAGACCCTGGGGGCCAGGGCCAGATGTGGAGGGGTGGGGAGTCTCCCCTCCCTCCCAGCTTGGGGGCCCTGGGGCTGGGCTGGGAGGGGCTGAGCCTGGTGCCCTCGGTTCTGCACCAGTGCCTGACTGGCAGGGCCAGCTGAATTTGGGCCCAGGCGTCACCCTGGGAGGCAGGGCCGGACTGCACCAGCCTGGTCCCTAAGCACAAGGAGGGACCCTTGGGGGGCCTGTGCCTGTCTGGCTGGGCAGGCGTTTCCCGCCGGACCAGTTGGTGTCAGGCGGGACTTGGCCCCAGCTCCCTGGGCAGAGCTCAGGGTGTGAGGACAAGCTTTGCCTCCGGGTCAGGGTGGCCACATTTTGTCCGCTGCTGCTGTCGCCGCCGGCTGGGCGGGGGCATGTGCCCGGGCCTGGGCAGAGTCCTGCCAGGGGCATTTGGGGTGTTTCTATTGTTGGCTTGTTCCTGTTCCGTGTGGCCCGGTGTGTGTGACTGTGTGAGCTGGGGCTGTAAGTGAAAGATTACCAGTCTCTCTGTCCCCCAGCCTGGCGTGGGGGGGGCAGGCAGGCTGGGTTGTGGGGGGACCCCCCAGGTGGCATGTGCATGCTGCTTGCCATCTCCCTCCTTTGAGCAGATGTATATTTATTTTTATAGTAATGGAAAATCAAACTGGATAGTAAGTTGAATTCATTTTTTTCTCCTGCTGTGTCAATAGTTGGAGTAATCCCCAGAGACTGGTGAACTTCTGGCCCCAGAGCTCCCACTCTTCAGGGGTTGCAAAGACTAGTGAGGGCATGAGCTTTGGGGGACCAGTGGCCACCAGCCCAAACCAGTGACTTGTCCTTCTTCATCCGGCTTTGGGGCAGATGCCCAGGTGGGCAGGCATTGCCCCCTCCCCAGGAATCCCCCACAGCCCAAGGTGTAGCCTGGCCTTTCTAATCTGGTCAGTGCCTAACTGTGCCCAAGCCCTCAGGGACATTCCCCTGGTGGGCTCTCTCCTCCATCTGGGCTCCCGGCCCACGTGCTGATATTTATTTTCTGTAGTAAAATCCATTTTTAATGCCGTTACTTTTGAAATAATATAGAGAGAAACAAATGTGATGTGTTTAAGTTGCCCTCTGTGAGTTTTTAATGTGATCTATGGCTGAGGTAGTGATGGAAGGAGCTGTTGGGCTTGGAGAAATTTGGTGTCATAAAGAAAAAGAGCTAGCTGTTTATTATTGTTGCTGGGCTGGGGGGTCTGGAACAGGGTCGTGGGGGCAGGGAGCCCCTACCACCCTCAGGCGCTGTGAATGGACAGCATAGCTTCTCAGTTTCAATGCATGAGGATTCTGGGGTTATTTTGCATTGCTCCCCAGCCCTCGATGGGGCCTTTGGGGAAGGGGTTTGGGAGCTGGGGGGCTTTGTTAACCCCCACTGCATGTACTTAGATCTGGGCTGGGAGGCTTCTGGAACCCCCTGCTGAGCTAAGTGGAGGTGTACAGTAGGGAAGTTGGACTTGGACTCAAAAGCTTAAAAGATGGGGTCTCCACCTGATGGCTATGGTTGTGCTGGAGGCTTGAGGGGCAGACTGCCCCTGGCAGAAGACATTTGGGTAGGGGGAGCTGTTCTGGACGGACAGAGCCCCAGAGGGACATTGTTGTTCTCCAATCAGCCTGGAGCATTGACTTTGAACCACTCCCTCCTCTATGCTTCTGTTCCCCATTGGACAGGGGCTTCCTCCAGGCAAACCTGATCTCCCTCATTTCCCCCTTCCCCTCTCTGTCCCACCCCTAGGTCAACTTCAATTTTTTTTATTTTTTATTTTTTTGGTTTGTAGAACACAGAGCTCTGTGTCTCATGCCAGCCACCCAAGACCAGGGGGTGCCATGCCTGCGTACCAGATGCCCAGGCCCTTCTGGTCTGGCTTGGTGAGGTCAAGCAGACTCACTATTATGGGATGGAGCCCAGCTCTGTCTCTGGGTCCCCTGGGTCTCTTGGGACAGAGTGGGGAGGTGGAAGCCAGGATGGAGTAGAGCTGGGGACTATGGGAGGAAGCAAGGGTAACATTGTTGCTAATGCCAGCAGATGGGCCCCCCCACAGGGAGGGGGGTGGGGGCATGGGGAGGAGAGACCCACAGCCACATGCATGGTGAAGAGAGAGAAAGATGGAGACCAAAGCCAGTGATGAGAGTGAAAGAGAAAACAGGCAAGAAGAGCTGGGATTACAGCCCCTGGAGGTGGGGGCTGGGGACCAAGAAGGCCTGGGAATATACCACTCCCCACCCTGGAGCCAGAGAAGAGGGAGCACTGAGGGCCTCTCACCCAGGATCAGATTCTGGGGTTGTTTTTGGAGGAGAGACAAGCAGATGTTTGGGAAGAGGGAGGAGGACAGGTGGGGGTCGGGGAGAGAGAGAGACTCTCACAGGAGGAGGGAAATGGGGAGACGGAGGGATTCCAGGGTTTTCGACAAATGCTTCTGGTCCCAGGGTAGTGTCTCCCCTCTGCCCTCCCCAAATGCCTGGAACACAGCTGAGCTTTTATTGGGACCTGGGGGGGCGTGGCCTGTGGCAGGTACTGCACACTACAGGTTGTCAGGTGCTCTGTGCCAGAAGACACCCAGGTTATAAAAGTGGGAAACATTAGGGTCCCAGAGTTGCCAGGAGCATCATCCAGTTGGACACCCCCCAGTTGTTTGACAAGAGAAAGCCAAGTCTAGGGAGAGGAGCCACTTGCCCAGCGTGGGGGTCACAGATACCTTTGGCAAGGCCAGGCTGGGATCTGGGCTGTTTGCACTCCACCTCACTGTAGTTAGAGAATTAGAACAGCTGCAGGGGGCCTCCTGGGAGCAGAGGGGGCTGGAGCCTGGGGAGAGAAGCAGGCGGGCACCCTTGCGGCCAGAGCCCCCCCAGGGGAGGGGGAGGCGCCGCTGCTGCCGGGAGAGAGAGGGAGGGAGGGGAGAGAGGAGGGGAAACAGTGAGTCAGGCTTCCAAGAGCTGAGGATGAGAGAGCCAGAGCTGGGAGGGAGAGGGCAGGGAGGGCTGCTCAGAACGGGGGAGAGGGAGGGGGCCCAACCAGGGGCAAGGAGAGCTTGAGAGGGAGGGAGCCAGCCCCTGGCCCTGGCCCTGGCCCAGTGGAAGGGCTGTGTGGAGGGCGCAGCCAATACGGACTTTGCCCGTGGTAGGTCAGGAAGGAGCCTGATTCTGCCCCTGCAGCATCTCTTTCTTCTTTCCTCATTTATGATCCTATCCCTGGGTCTCAGGAGGGATGACTGTGTCCTCCCATCCCTTCCTCTTGGGCCTCAGTTTCCCCATCCACTGTGGGATTTGGACTGTGAGCTATTGGAGAGGAAGTGGGGGACAGGGATAAAGTAGCCAGGAAGAATGTTGAGGGATGCTGTCTGAAGCTGCTGGCTTTGTGACGGGGGCGCTGTCACTGGTGCAAGGTAGGGTGCTGGTCTCTGCGTTCATGTCATGACGGTGGGTACTGGTGTTGGGGGGCGTGGGCAGGCGGTGCGTACTGGGATGCACTGTATATATGTGTGTGTGAGGTGCTAGACTCAGGATGGCCAGTGCCTAGACAGGGCCAGGGTCACTACATAGCCACAACCAGCCTCTACCATTGTGGGGGTGACACTGGTTTGATCCCCCCATGTCCCTATGGGTTGATGGAGGTGGGAATGGCTCCAGTGCAGTTGGCAAGAACAACCCCTCGTGCCTGGAACTGGGACCAGAGCAGGAGGGGTCCCCAGGGACTGCCTGGAAAGAGTAGGGAAGGAGCCCCCCTCCAACCCAGCTGACAGGAAGCCCTGGCTCCCAGCCCCTCCTTCCCCCAAGGCCTGGCCTCTCCTGGCCCCTCCCTCCTGGATCCCAGCATCTCTTCCATTGGCCAGGGGATGAGGAAGGTGGGCATCAAGGATCCCTCTCCTGCAGGGCCTGGCTCCAGGGGCAATGGTGAAGTGAGAGTAAAGTGAGGCCCTGCCTCCCTCTAGCCCCCTTCCAGCCCCCCTCCACCACACATGCAAACCCAACTGCAGTGAGGCCCTGTTTTCTCTCCTCTTCTGCTCTGGGGTCCTTGGCCTGGGAGCCCAAGGGAGGGGCCGCTTCTGCAGCTGGCTGGCCCCGAACTCCCAATTCAGCCCAGCTGCTACTGAAGCTTCCAGAAGCTGCAGCTCTGCACCCCTTCCCCACCCCCTGAGCCAGGAGAGGCCTTGCTGACCTGGGGGAGGGTGCCTTGGGGAGCGAGTGGGCACCCTTGGAAGGACTAACACAGACAGCCAGACAGATGGGTGGTGGAACAGATGGACAGAGACACCCACACACAGACAGACGGAGAGAGACGGACAGATGGACTGGGACAGGGAGAGACGGACAGACAGAGGTGCTGGCAGAGAGAGGAGGAGGCAGAAAAATGGAAGACAGAGACTTAGAGACAAGAAAGGAGACAGAGTGACTGAGATTGAGAAGGAGAGAGATGGGGAGGCTGAGAGACAGGAAGAGATAAAGAAAGGGGGAAACCCAGACAGACAGAGAGAGAGAGGGAGGGAAAGGGAGGGAGGAGAGACTGGAGGCTACAAACCACAAACAGGGATTTGATGAGAATCTGGAAGGTGTTTTCTCCCTCTTCCCTCCCCAAACCCCCAGGCCAGCCAAGTCTCCATTCCTTCCACCCCCGGCTCAGCTTCCAGCTGCTAAAGAGGTCAGGGAGAAAGAGCAAGAGAGAGAAGCCGCCCAGAGCCCCTTGCTCCCTGCTCCTCTTTTCGTAGGGGAGGGGTTGCTGAGAGGCCTGCAGCCCTGACCCCTCCACCAGTTGCAGATATGCACCTCTCCTGTCTTGGGAAGCACCCCCTCACACTCACCTGGGGGATGTCCCTTGTAAAAACGCAGCCACACCTGTCTACACAGGCCCTGCATCTTTCTCTGTCTTACACACACACACACACGCGCTCACACACACACACACACATTTGTGACATGTAAATCTCTACCCGCACACTCATTCTATGTCTCACGAACATAACTGGTGAACACGCACCTGTGCTTCCTTCCCTGTACGGGTGTTGACTCACAGGCCCTGTCATGGGTCTCAGGACATGTTATCACACCCTCACACATACAGTGGCAGTCACACCAGAGCACAGAGAACCTGCCCCTGCCACCCGCCCCCCCGCCCCGCCATACTCTGACCCACCTGGCAGGGTGGGGAGGCAGAAGGTCCTCTCAGTTGGTGAGAGCCCTTCTGGGAAGCTTCAGGGCCTGGCCTGGACACTGAGAAATGCCCAGTGGGTTGGGTAGTGGGGAGCTGTCTCAAAGGTGGTGAGGCATGTGTGTATAAACGTGCTTGCATGTGCAGGTAGAAGAGATGGCGAGTGTCATGGAGTGTGAGAGAGACTGGGTGTATGGGAGATAGGATATGGGTGTGACAGGGAGCTCCAAGGTGTGTGGAGTGTGTGGCTGTATGTGTGAGAATGACTTGTCAGGTATGTATGTGTAGATGCACATTTATGTGATAGATGTGTGTGTAAGATGGGTGTGTGTAACTGTGGGTTTTGCAGGGTGGGGTATGTGTGATGGGGGTACAGAGACGAAGGTTTAAGGGCATGGGGCAAACTGCACTGTGAGGGTGCAGCGGCAGGCATGCTTGTGGGAAGGTGTATGAGTGTGTGTGAGTGTAGGGACTGTGCAGATATGAGGGTGTAGTTCAGGTGTGAGGCTGGGAGCCTGTTGCCTAGATTGGAGCGGTGTTTGCCAAGGCCTGAGTGCTACCTGAACAGGAACATCCAGCACAAGCATGTGGGAAGGGGCCCCTGGCCTGGAAGTTGGGCACTGACCCACACAGATGCACAAGGACAGACATACCCGCCGCTGTCCTCCCTCTTCCTCTCTCCTGGCGTCAGTGGTTTTTAAAGGAGCCTCCGTGAGGACTGTTTGCTGTGCAGTTCCCCCACCCCCAGCCTGTGTCTCTTCAAACACAGTGATGCCCTCCAGGCAGCTCTGTGGAGGCTCCTGCCTCGACCATCTGAAGGCAGATGGGTGGGCTCAGATCTGCTGCTGCCCCCCAGGGAGCGAGGAGGCAGCTCCGCTCCTTGGGCCTGGGCACAGACTGAGACAGATGGACTGCCTGTCTCAACACCCCCGCACAGGCACCCCATACCATAGGGGTTCTAGCGGGTAGCCCCCAGTTAGGCCCCGGAGTGAAGGCCAGGACGCTGCCCTTCATTCTCCCAGAGGGGCATCCCCCCTAACACACACACACACACACCCTGCAGCTCCATCACCTCTCTGGGGCACAGGGACTCAATTACAGCTCCCAACACCTTCTAAATAGACGACTGCCCCGTATACACACTCACAGCTCTAACACCTAAAACACAACTGATCCACCTACAACACCCAGCCCACACACCACACACACTCTACATACAGACACCCCCCGACATCCAGCTACCTCACATACACACACCCCCAAACACACAACCACCATGTGATTACCCACACACCTGCAACACCTCCCCAACACCAGGAACCCGGTTACAGCCCTCATACCTGCCCACGCATGGACCATAGCCCGTGGCACATCTCTGATATCAGAGACCCATTCTTCCCTTCCCACGTACAGAGGGACCTCAGGTCTCTAACACCTCCCCAGACCCTTGCAGGTACCCAGTTAAAATCCCAATAACCTTTCCAGAGACACTCCCCAGCTCCTCCCCAAAACCACAGTGCATCCTCCACCCACCACAACACCTTTCCAGGCACATGTTCATAGCTCTAGTACTTAAAACCCAGATTTTTATGATCCCCCAATACATCCCTAAACACCCCAACACACACACACACACACACACACACACACACACACACAGAGCTCCCGCACCCTCAGCATATCAACCGCCTATCCAACCCCAACACTTTGCCAGATACACCCAGGACCCAGCTACAGCCCTGCTACCTTCTCACTGACTCACACCCTCAAAGCCCTGACACCTCCCCAGACACACACACTCTGCCCACAGCCCCCACCATTTCTCCCAACTATAGCTCAGCACTTCCCCAAACACCGGTATCGTCTCCTATACCTTTCCAAACATACAACCTCCCCCTACAACACACATACACTCACTGCTTCAAACACCCACTCAAACAAGAACACCCTCTGTAGCCACAACATTTGCCTCAAACACACAGAGACATGGCTTCAGTTATAGTATATCTCTAACAGATCAGGCCCTGAATCTTCTAATACCTCCCGAAGCTTGCACGTGCACATGTGCACACTGCCCCCTGGATCCCAGCACCTCCTCAACAGGCAGTCCTAAAGGCCCGGCCCCACCACTCCCCAGACGGTCTCAGCTCCAGTACTTTCCTCAGCCACCTAAGGGCCCAGGGACACCCCTACACCTCTCCAAACACCCCGATACCACACCTATACACAAAGACATACAGCTTCAGCAAGTCACAACCCTGCACCCATTCTGTGCTCTGCCTGCACCCCACGGCACCCTGTCACATACCCCGCTTAATTCTTCTGCAACCCTCACTCCCACCGTTGGCACATTCCAGCACACCCTCTCCCCCACCTTGTTCCCCTAGACAGCCTCAGCCTGTCACACACATTGCTCACTCTTGTGTGCTCTCTCTCTCTCTCTCTCTCTGCTGCCCAGGCCTCCCCCTCTTCCCACAGCCTCCTCTGCCTGGGGAGGCATCTCCACCCCTTCACCGCCCCAGGCTCTTCATTCCTGGACAGTGAGGCTGGACATCTGGTTCAAAGCTGCCCCACCCAAGACCCTGTGCTCTGGGCACCCTGGCCTGGGCTTGAAGGTTTGGGGCCCCTTTGGGGTGGGGGCAGAGCCCGTTGGCACCTGGTCACCCTGGTCTTTCAGCCAGGAAACTCTCAGTACCCAGCCCTGCCGTGGCTCTGGCATGTATGTGGGAGAGGGGGACAGGGGGAGTTGCCCCCAGCCTACACTTTTTCAAGTGCTTGCCAAATCACTGCCCCCTCCCCCAACCCCTTGGCTCACCTGAGAGGGACATAGGGCCTGGGGCTTCAGGGAGAGGGATGGGGAAGGTGCTGGATTGACACTACCCCCCACCACCAAATCCAGGCTGCGGGGCTTGGTCTCCCTGGGAGTCAGTTCCGACAGTGAAGGTTACTTTACTAGATGCATGATTTTAAACGGAATCTCCACCATCTGTTCCACCCCCTAATTACAGATGCACAGAATCCGCCTCAGAGGGCAGCATGAGGGGAGTGATTTAGAGGCTGAGCTGCTTCTGCCTGCATTAGGACTGGGGAGATAGGGGGGCTCTGGATATTGCTCACAGCCCCCAAATCCCTTCTCTTTCCTAGGGGTCCCTCGTGCCTCCTCTCTTGCTGAGGGAAGGCTCACAGAGGGGCTCCACTGACCCCCAAGACCCGAAAGAGGAAGCAATGGCAGTGCCGTGGGAAGGGTCCCCAAGACATCGCCTGTGTCCCAGTCCAGCAAGTCCTGGGATGCAGGCTCTATTAGGGCCTTAAAAAATTCAGTGAATCGATCTCCTGCCTGCCTCTTGTGCCCTGGGGAGCCGCAGGCACTGGCTTAGTCCAGCTGTCTGCCCACCCTGGGGGTAGCAGGGATTGGTGAGATAGGGAGGGGTTCAGAGCAGAGGTGGGGCAGCCAGGTTCAGGCAGCAAAGCCCACGGGCAGGCATGCCGAGATCCACCGGGGGTGTTTGCACATATGTGCCCATCCGCCCTGGCGCAGCTGGCGTGCCTGACCCCAGCTGGAGCCATGGCTGTGGGACTGGGGCAGCACCAAGGGCCAGAGGGAATGGGCTGGGGCCTGGGCCTTAGAGGGTTCTGAGGGACACAGGGCTACACCCTGAGAATGGGTCCATCTTTGCCTATGGACACCAGGGACCTGGGTCCCAGCCTGCCTAGGGGTAGTGGTGGCGGCAGCAGTGGGCACACTGCGGTAGACTCTGGAGCATTCACTGCAGGGAGAGAGGGAGAGAGGTTGGGCTGGAGGAATTTTAAAGATTGCTGCAGGCAGGAGGGTCTCTGGAACCCTGTGGAGCGGGCAGTCATGCAGAAGTAATCCTATCGCTGCCTGCCTGGAGGAGTGGAGGGGGAGGGGAGGGACGGAGCTGCTCCCCCTTCCCCACCTCAGCCCCTGCCCCAGCCAGCCCTGGAGGGAGCCCGGGACCCTAGGGGTCTTCCCTGAGGAGGCACCGTGTCTTCTCCGTTCCACCGAGGCCTGTGCCCCCTGGAGGGGCAGCACCGCAGCTGTTGCTCAGTTCCTTGCTCTGGGTTTTATAAATAATGCAGCTCGGAGGTGGGGCCAACTCTGCCCCTGGTCACCTTGGGTCACCCAGTATGGCACCTCCAGCTGGCAGTTCTTTGGCAGGGCCCCTCTCCTGTCCAGCCTGTGCCTCCTTATCTGCTGTGTGAGCTTGGGCCAGGGGCCCAGCCTCTCTGAGCTGGGCCCAAGGTAGAGGAGTGTGGAAGAACCCAGAAACCCTGGTCCTTTCGTCCCACCCCCAGCCCTCACAGGTTAACCGGCAGCCGACTCAGCCAATCCAGGCTGGAGAGGGATGGCCTGTCTACAGGGCCTCCTCCGTTCCGGCCCCTCCATTTTGCAGATGGAGTAACCGAGTCCAGAGGGGCGCAAGGGTGGTTAAGGCCAGCCAGCTGGGGAGCCCCCTCCTTCCTGCCCCATTCTGCTGTCACTCAGGCTCTTCTCAGCCTCAGCTCAGCTAAGCTAAGAGCAGGGCCTGGGGGGGGAGGGCGGGGGATGTTTGGGAAAGTGGTTGCGGCTGAGAGGTTGCCATGGCGATGCTGCAGGATGCCGAGCTGAAGTGGGGGTCCTACAGGGTCTCTGGGGCCCCCAGCTCTGCACCCCTGTGGTCTTCTCCTCCCCATCTCCTGTCCCCCACCCAGATGTCTGTCAGGCGGCTCTGGTGACAGGCTGGGTGGGTGACAGGTGGTGCAGGTGATGGGCTGGGTGGGTGACGAGCTGGGTGGGTGACAGGTGGTGCGGGTGCGAGGCAGGCAGGTGACAAGCTGGGTGGTGACGGGCTCTGCGGATGACAGGCAGGGGGTGTGGTTGGCGAGGATGCTGTCTCCTGGCTGGTGGCCTGTTGCAGCCCCCTACCCTCATGCGTGTGCACACATATAGACTCTGGGCTCAGAGCTTGGGGCTAAGATACTAATGAGGCTTATTACTCGTGGAGGGGCAGGTGCCCAGGCTTACTAATGAGAGGCCTTTAACGAATAGGGGAGACAGCTAGGGGGCTTCAAGGAATTGGTCTGGCCCTTCTGGGCTGAGACCCTGGGGGTCCTGATCTGGCTCAAGGATGAAGCTGGCATCGCCTCCAGCCAGGTCAGGGATCCCTCTTTCCACTTCTCCCCGGCCACTGGATTTATGTTAATACTAACCACAATTATGATCGCTAACACTGTTCAAGCACTTATTATGTATCAGGCACTGTGCCAAGGCCTTTGCATGCATTTTCTCATTTCAGCTCAACAGTCCTAGGAGGAAGGCACTATTACCCCATTTTACAGATGGGGAATCTGAGGCAGAGAAAAGGCACAGGACTTCATATAACAAGTTACCAGTGCAGTTAGGACATTAATCCAGGTCTATGTGTCCCTAGAGCATGTGCTCTTAACCACCTCACCAGTAAAGCTCAGGTCTTGGTGCAGACTCCAGATCCTCTCTCAGGGACTGGAAAATGGGCATGTGGTGGAGGGGTAATCACCATAAACTCTTCAGCTCTGACTTGGGTGGCTTTGAGGATTCCTCCAGGTAGCTGCTGTGACCTTACCCCTTCTGGGCCAGATTCCGGACAGAGGGCAAGGCTTAATGCTAAGGGGGCTGAGCCAAAAGGGGGTCACCTGGGATATCTGAGCCACTTTCTGCATTGTGCAGTGGGAAGGCTGAGGCCCAGCGAGGAGCAGTCACCACCCAAGGTCACACACCCTGTGAGCTGTAGGGCCCCATGGGATCCCAGGTCTCCTGGCCTCTTGAAAGGGTAGAGCTGGGTGTGGTGCCAGAGCTGGGAGGCTACCTCCTCCTGGGCCCCACCCGCCAGCCTAGTTTCCTCCCTGGATGTTGTGAGCCCCCAGCTTCTGGGAGGGTGTAGGGGTCTGTTGGCAGACTCCTTAGGGCCATGCCCTCTCCCCATCAATCTGAGCCCCTAGTGTCAGTTGTGCCCCTCCCTTTGGAACCCACTGGGGTGGAAACTCCCTGGCAACAGCTGATGGATGGGTTAGGGCTTTGACATTGGCCTGGGGCCACAGCATGGCCCTGGAGGGACCAGGCTGGGGCTGGGGGGTGGGGGTTGGAGGGGAATTTAAGGGAGAAGAATTAGGTTCATAAATCATGGAGCATCTCGTTTCTCCTCCTCAACCTTAATCTCTTAGCAAACCTGCTCTCCAACTGCTCATCCAAGGTGCTGAGGGTTGAGGGAGCCCACCTGCCCATTCCCCACTCCCTCCAGCTGATGCTCATCCCCTCCGGAAATTGCACCCTCCCACGGGAAAGAAAGAACTGCAGCCACTATTGCTAGGCAGCACTAAGACAAGTCCAGATGACTGGGTTTTGCCTCTGACTCATTGTGATGAGTAGGGCGGAGGGCTTCACTGCCTCAGTTTCCCCAACTTTGCACCTTAAATCCTCTCCTGGTGTCTCTCAGCCCAGCCAGGAAGGAGAGCTAAGACCAAGAGGGATTTAACAGATACGGGACACACAGCCTTGTCCTCAGACCCCTAGGTCTGAGAGGAGAAGCAAAACCCTCACCTTGAGAGCCCTCGCACTTGGAGGCAAGGTGCAGAACCCAGGCTGGGTGTGTGCTGAGGGGTGGGGGGCGGGTGGTGCTGGGTGGCTGGCCTGGGAATGCTTTCTTAAGCTAAGGCTGGGGCTTGGGGGAGGCCAGAGGAAGGGTAGTGGTTTGCTGGGGGTGCTGGGGAGCCATCTTTGGTTGGGAGGTATGGGCCTGGAAGGGTCTGGCTTTCCCACAGGCCCAGGCAAACAGTAGGTTGGAGTTGTGGGCCTCCCACCCCCAGCTCCCCAGGGAACCCGCTGCTGCCTGGCCCCAGGGACCCAGGCATCCTGGCGGGTGAGGGCGGGTCTCCAGCAGGCGCCCTGCCAAACCCCGCAGCCTGCTCACCAGGAATCTTGTTGCTGAGAGATGGAAAATCCCGGCCGGGCCTGTAGCTCATCCCTCCCCTCCAGGAGAAGGAGGGGCCCAAAGAGTCCTTCCTGCACCCCCAGCTCTCATCTCAGGGCAGGGCCCTCCTCAGCAGTGGGTGGGGCAGGGGGCCCAGGACAGGCCTCTAAGGCCCAGTCACATGTCCTGGAGCCCTGCCCAGCCCACAGTGGGCACTAGGGCACTCTGGAGGCAGAATGAGCCTGGTGCAGCAGAGGAGGGGGTGGGGGTGCTGAGGCCAGAAGGCAGCCTGGGTGGGGGCCGGTGCCTGGCCCTGGCCCCACTGGCTCCCCCAGGGTGGAGGGTGAAGAGTTGGTTCTCTCCTTGGACAGGAAGACGAATGATCCCATTATGGGAGCGTGATTTTATTCCACGTGTCACGGAGTCTGAGATTAACTTGCTCACCAGTCTGTGACAAACCCCTCACACCCAACACACACACACACACAGACACACACATATCCTTGGTCTCACAAACATCACACAGACAGATAAGCATCTCTATACTACAACACATGGCATAGTCTCCCATACAGAAACACAAGCACACGCTTAGATACACCGAGGCCTAGACCCACAGTCTCAAAAACACAATCTGCCCTCACTCACACCGAGGCCACATAGACCCACAAATGCAAACAGCAGTCCAGCAGGATGCTGGCACCCACTACTTAGACATGCATGGAGTCTAGGACACACGTAGACACCCATAAAACCAGACACTGCCATGCAGACAGGCATAGATCACCAGCCACACACACTGAGACAAAGGCCCAAAACATATAGAGACAAAGACAGGCACAGACACACAGCCGGAGGTACTCACACAAGCACAGGCGTGCACACCCGGACACAGACAAAGACAAAGAAATGCCCAGAGGTTTTACTGTGGACAGATGTAGAGGCGCACGCACATCTGGGCCTCCTCCTCGACCTCCCTGCCTAGGGACATGGTAATCTGGCGCCTGTGGCTCCAGGGAGGACTCTGAGGAATCTTCTGCTCTGTCAGAACCCCCCACCCTGGGCCCAGGGCCAGCCCCCACCTCTAGCACCAGGCCTGTGGTCGAGGCCATGGCAGCTGCACCCTCAGCAGAGCCCTGACACCTCTTACCTATGTTCCCCACTGGTCACACTTGCAGGGACACCATCTCCTCATGCACATGTTCACAACAGCCCCCCATATATAGTTTCTCACTCACTCGCCCCTCCTTCGTGTGTCTCCTCTTGTCTTTCTCAATGACTCCCTCCTAGCGGAAGTGCACAACCTCCATCATGTACACACACGGCATCCTGTGCACACACACAGCCTTACACACACACTCATACATACCCAAGCCCTCATGGCATGCGTACACAGCCCCCCGACAAACACACACATGTACATGTTTGCATACTTCCCTGCCTTCTCACACAGGCCACTTCACAAATGCAGCACATACATGTGTCCTCACCTCTTCTTGCCCATGTACACACACGCGCGCACACACACACACACTGAGAGCCTCCCTCACACCATCCTTTTCCTTCCTCTGTCTCTCATAAACACTGTCTCTGCCAAGAGTGTGGCCTGCTGCGGATTAGCTCTGACGGTATTTGTTACTGCTCTTCACCGTGTCCTTGCCCTTCCTGGCCTCAGTCTCTCCCTGTCTACCTCCGGCCCTGCCTACTGTGGCCTTGTATTCTTTTGTCATTTCTCTGTTTAGTCAGCAGGTCTATACAGAGCATTCACTGATTCATTCAACAAATATTGATTGAGCATTGATGAGTTAAGCCCTGGGGATACTGTAGTGACCAAGATGGACATGAGCCCTTCCCTCACAGGGCTCTCAGTTTTGTGACCAGCCTATTTGTTGCCTGTCTCTTCCAACTCCATTGTAAAGTAACCCTTGATCTTGGATGTTGAGGGATGTGTAGGAATTCATAAGAGGAAGCGTGGGAAGGGTGTTCCAGGCAGTGGGAATAGCGTATGCAAAGCCTGGAAGTGAATCAAGTGTGTTATGCTGGGAAAGCAGAGGACATTCACAGACCAGAGGAGACACTGCAAAGAGGCCAGAAGGCAGATGTCACAGCGTGTAGATATCATGCCCTGGGGCTTGAGTTTTATCCAGTGGGCTACAAGGGGTTATGGGAAATCTTTGGTGGCAGGACCAAGGGAGGGAGAGACTGGAGGCAGGGAGGCTAGTTGAGGGGCTTAGGAAGTGCAGGTGGGAGATGATGGTCTAACCTAGAAGTGGTGAGTAGGATGGAGAGGAGATTCAATTAGAGTTAAGGATCAGTGGGGTTCCAGTTCCTGAGCTGAGTGACCTTAGGAAAATCATACAGCCTCTATGAGCAGGGTTCATTGTGCAAGGATGGGGCAGTGCAGCTGTTGGGCTTGTGGTAGCTGCTCAATAAATGACAGCCATTATTGTCAGTTATCACTTGGATATGGGGGGACATCAGATGAAGAGATTTACTGAACATCTTCTGAGAGCTGGGTACTGTGCCAGCTGCTGGGGCCCAGACTCGACTCTTAGTCTACAGAAAGCTCACCTGATAACCATATCACGCAGACCGCAGAGAGGGAGTCTTCACTTTCAGCTCCACCCCAGAAGCTTAAAGGAAGTTGTCAGGGTTCTGGGTGGCTCATGGAGGAACTGGTATTGAGCTGGCTGGTAGAATTTGGGCAGGGAGAAGTTGGGGAAGGAGCTTCCAAGCAAACTATGTGAACAGCAAGCCCGAGGGCAGGAACTGAGGTTGGTTGAGGTCTAACCAGTTGCTGCACAGGACAGAAGGGAAAGTTGTCAGATGGCCTTATGGAGGCGAGGCCTCAGTGGCTAGCTAGGCTGGGGGGGGCAGCGTGGAACTGAGCTGCCCTCTGAAAATCCAGTGTTGTAGCGGTGACATGGAACGGACCCCTTAGAGAGCTTTAGGTTCTCCTACTAGGTCATTGGGAGACCACAAACAAAATGCCTTGTCCTCCCCTGCCTCAGTTTCCCCATCTGTGCAATGAGCCGATTAGTCTTGTGTAGGAGGCAATTCTGGCATCACGTCCTAGGGGTTGGTTGGTCTAGCCAACTGGGTCAGGCATTTTCTGGCTTGGGATTCTGGGCCTCAGCAGTGCTTTCTTCCAGAGCATCCTAAGCCAAAGAGTGGAGGAAAGTGAGGGGTCCTCAGAGATGGATTTTGGGGCACTCCAAATGAGGGGCTAGGGGCTCAGCACAGAAGTTGGGGGGTCTTGCCGAGACCTGACTCCAAGCCCCAAAGGGGACCCAGAAGAGAGGGCCAGGGTCCCTCCTTTCTTCCGCCCTGACCCATGTGTTTAGGAGGGCCCAGTGCCCAACCCCTGACCTAGAGGGTGTCAGGACCGTTCCTGCCCACTAGGGAGCAGGGCTTGGAGTCCCCCAGGGATAAGGAGCCAGGAGGCCAATCTTGGGGTGGCAGAGCCAGGTGGATGCCTGTGCGTGGCTGGGCTCCGCCGTTGATATTTGGGGTTGTCGGGGGTTGTGGTATAAGGCAGGTTTTGGCGACACACGCCCCCAGCCCAGGCTGCCCTGGATCCTGGCTACAAGGGGCCCGTTAAGCACCTCACCTGTGAGGTGGGGCTGGGAGAGAATTAATTTCCTGTGCTATTTTAATTTTGCTGTATTTAATCTGCTGTTTATTTTAATTAATTAATGACGGGTAATCGCCTATCATAACCTACTGCTGCTGGCTCCTCTTCCTTTTCGAATGGGTGGAAGGTTGGGCCAGGTGATTGCCGGGTTAGTGGTGGGGGAGAGGGAGGTCCTTGGGGGCCTGTCCCTCTCCCCTTCTGCCCCTCTCATCCCAGGGGTCCTCCCCACCAGGGGTCCTCTCCTCCCATCTCACCTGTGGCTCCACCTTTCCCTCCCTTTTCTCACCCAGGTCTGCTTCAGGGCCTTGGAAGTAGTGACTGTGGCAATGCGGGGCCTGACCTGAGGCCCCTGCCTGTCTCTCAATAAACAGTATTTTGATGTCATAGGATGGTGGTTGGAAGGATGGGGAACTTGCCTTGGATGGTGCTTAGGCACCCTTGGGGAAACTTTTGAAGTTGGGGTCATTTTTTAACAGCAGCCCCTTTCCCCTCTCCCCAACCCCAGTGCCCAAACAGCATCCCCATCCACATTTTCAGGACTGTGGGACACCAGCATGTCTTAGTATCTATGGACATATCCTTGGGTATGAGTTCAGTTATTCATTAATCCCCAGGACAGACCTCCAGGGGGATTATCCCCTTGTATAGAGGAGCTCGCTGAGGCTCAGAGAGGCTAAGTAACTTGCCAAGGGTCACACAACAACTAAGCAGCAGGGCCTGAATTCTGGCCACAATCTGATTGCATGGAAAGAGTTAACAGTTGGAGGGAGGGGAGGGGAAGTGGCTTGAGGACTAGGGTGGGGGGATTAGGACAGAAGACTGATTAGGCCAGGAAATGGGGTCCTCTGTCTCTGGAGGATGTGGGGAGGAGGAGTGGGTCCCTGCCACAAGGGGCTTCCCGAAGGTGTGCGGTCTCTGCTACCTCTTCATGTTTCCTTGTGTGTCTTCAGTTACATGTTTGGAATGGGCTTTGTCACTAGCTCTGTACCCTACCACGGGGACCTTTCCAGAGCTAGGTGGAGCTCAACTTTTATTTATTTAACAAACACGTATATAGTGTTTACCATGTCCCAGATACGATTCCAACTTTGTAAATAGATCTTCACTTAATCATTATAGCAGCCTTTTATTAGTGTCTTTGTTTCATATATCAGAAAACTAAGGCATAGAAAGGTAAAGTGACTTGCCCAAGGTCACACAGTCAGTATGTGGTGGAGCCGCCCTTTGAACTTGAAAGGCTGGGATCCAGAGTCCTTGTTTGTTCAGTTGTTCATTCTTTCTTTCTTTCTTTTTTTTTTTTTTTTGAGACAGGGTCTTACTCCTGTCACCTGGGTTGGAGTGCAGTGGAGCAGTCACGGCTCACTGCAGCCTCGACTTCCCAGGGTCAGGTGATTCTGTTCTCAAGTAGCTGGGACTACAGGCGTGCATATTTTTAGTAGAGACAGGGTTTTGCCATGTTGCCCAGACCGAGTAGCTGGAATTACAGGCGCCTGCCACCACACCCAGCTAATTTTTGTATTTTTAATAGAGACGGGGTTTCACCATGTTGACCAGGCTGGTCTCGTACTCCTGACCTCAGGTGATCCACCCACCTTGGCCTCCCAAAGTGCTGGGATTACAGGCATGAGCCACTGCACCTGGCCTGTCCTGCCCCCTTGTTGCCCTAAGTAGGAGATGGGAGCCCTGAATTCCTGGGAGATAAGGCATCTCTGGGGAGCCTCTAGTCTAGGTCAAAGGGGAGACCTAGCCCTGCCCTTCCCAACACTAAGGTTGATGGGGTGATAGGGCAGAGTGCTATGGGGGAAACAGGCAGAGTGTCAGGCTGTGCCTCCCTAGGAGTGTGCAGATCAGCGGTTCAGAAGCCCCTATAGAACACAGCTCGCCCTGCTACAGTGCTGGCCGCCAATGGGAGAGGTGGAAGGGTTGGCCTCAGAGAGCTTGCTGCCCAGCTAACTGGGAAAACAAGGCAGATACGTCCATTCTCAACAGCTGGATAAAACCATAAGAGAAAAACATTGCATAAAATATCATGTCATTTAAAGAATTTGGGCTTTGAATCCTGTGTGTCCTTAGTTACTTGACGCTTCTCTGAGCCTCAGTTTCCTCACCTGTTGAGGGGAAATAATAATGGCACTGATGCTATAGGGTTTTGTGAGGCTCAAATGAGATAAAACATGAAGGTTTAGCTTTGGAGCAGGGGCTCAGTGAGCATCTCTCTAGATGCTAAGATCCAATACTTGGAGAAAGAAAGGGTCCCTCCCTGGGGTTGGCATCAAAGCAGATCAGGATGGGAATGGCGAGGATGGAATGGGCAGTGAGCGGCCCGGCTTTGGAGTCAGACTGCTTGGGTTTAAATCCCAGCCCCTGGGAGCTGCTTTCCCTCTCTGGGCCTTGATTTCCTTGTCTATAACATGAATATAATACTAGTTCTTCTCTCCTCCATAGGGTGTTGTGAGGATTAAATTAGCTGATTAATTTATTCAACAACTAATACCAAGCAACTGCTGGGTGCCAGACATGTTTCCAGTCACTGCAGATTGTAAGGGGTCATGTTAGCAATCTTATTATCATCGTCATAATCTGGAAAGAAGGGACAACTATTTGGGAAGAACACAGAGAGGAGGCTGAAGACTTTAGAATGGAGATAAGTGACAAGATAAGATGCTATAGAAATAATAAAGGGCTGATACTTAGTGCTTACTATGTGCCAGGCACATTTGCTCATGAAGCAAGTGCTCATATTATCCTTATTTCACAGATAGACTCAGGTTCAGAGAGGTATAGCGACATGCTCAAGGAAACACAGCTAATAGGGAGAGGGTGGAGCTGCAGTTTGAGAGACTCAAAAGCCATACTATTAATCACAAAGCTTTAAACCTGATTAAGAGACGAGTTAGGGGTGAGGGCATTAATCCAGCAGAGGAAGGAGGGGGAGACCTGGCCAGGAGAGGGAGAGAGGGAATAGAAAGGAAGGACAGAGGTGAGCAAGGCCTTCAACTTCAGGAAACAATTAGAGAATGAACCAAATCAACGTACACTCCCCGAGTGGGTTTTACTAGCAATAAACAACAAGGCATGAGCTCAGGGAAGGGAGCAAGTGAAGTCTGGAGGGAGGGCTTCCCGGAAGAGGTGAATCTTGAGAAATGGGTAGTTGAAAGAGATGGGGGAGCCAGAGCATTCCAGGCAGGGTGCACGGCACCAGCAAAGGCCCTGAGGTGAGAATAAACAGCGGTTTAGGGCCGAGAAGTGGGAGGAAATTGCTGAGTGAGATCAGGATGAGGATTGGGAGGGCTGGTGACCTCAGGGACATAGGAAGGGTGACAGATTTGAGAGGCTTAGCTAATGTAGAAATAGAAATAAACAGCCGGGCACGGTGGCTCACGCCTGTAATCCCAGCACTTTGGGAGGCCGAGGTGGGCGGATTACCTGAGGTCAGGAGTTCGAAACCAGCCTGGCCAACATGGTAAAACCCCACGTGGTGGCAGGCGCCTGTAATCCCAGCTACTTGGGAGGCTGAGGCAGGAGAATCGCTTGAACCCGGGAGGCGGAAGTTGCAGTGAGCCAAGATTGCGCCACTGCACTGCAGCCTGGGCAACAGAGCAAGACTGTCTCAAAAAAAAAAAAAAAAGAAAGAAAAGAAAAGAAATAGAAATAAACCCCCATCTGGACAGAAACTACAGTATAGTAATCAAGAAAGCAGGCTCTGCAGTCCAGTCCTAGCTAGGTTGCATCCCACTACGTGACCAGGGCAAGTCAGCTGAACATCGCATCTCCAAAATGAGTGGTCATCAAAGTACCTGACCCCTCCGATGAGATGCTCTGTGAGGAGTGCTTAGCACAGTGCCTGGCACGCAGTAAGCAGTTGACTCATGTATTCATTCCTTAACCATCAAGTGCACATTTGATGTCAGGCGCTTTTCTAGGACACTCAGCAGTGAACAAAACAGACACAAATCCCTGCCCTCAAGGAGCTTACATTTAAAGGGTAAAACAGTTAATGTAAAAACAAGTGAAATAAATGGTCATTAGATGGTGATATGTACGAAGGAGGAAAATGAATCAGAGAAGGGGCATCGGGCAAGCCCACGTTACAGGGCTATTGCAGTTTTAAATCAGTGTACAGATGGAGGCTGTTGTTACTCTTATTTGTATAGTAGGTTTTAATAGAAAAAGCACCTTCCAGTTTACAAGGCAGTTATTCCTCGTGAGAATCAAGTGAGATGCAGGTATTGCCATCCCCATTTTATAGATAAGGACACTGTGGCTTGAAGACAACAATCCGACTGAATCAGGAGTCATGACTTTGAGGACAGAGCTATACCTGCTAACTCCCTGTGGGATTCGCTGTTCTGTTCCTGAAAGTCTAGAAGACAGACAAAAGAGATGGGAATTGGAGGGATGTGGGCAGTGCCGAGGTGGGTCAATGTCCAGGGATGGAGCTGCACTGGAGAGCAGGGGCAGAGGCCTGTTTCCTGGAGCCAAGCCTGGCCAGCTTCTGCTGGTCTGGCAGAATCAGGGTGAGTTCAGAGGTTGGCTGGACCCAGAGGCAATCCCGAGGGCATAGCAGGGGAGGCCGGAGACACTGTGTGATTGAGCAAAGGGGCAGAATCTGTCCAGAACGGAGTGAGTGTGTGGGTGGCGTTGAGACTCAGGGGAGGGCAAGAGAGGAGAGGAAGAAGTCAGCCCTGCTGACCAGATGAGAGGGAACAGCCAGGAGGTTGGTGGGGCTGGAGCTGGCTCTGAAGGCCCTTGAATGTCAGGCTAAAGACCTTGGCCTTGATGTTGTCAGCAGTAGGGAGCTGTTAAAGGTTTCAGGGCAGAGATGCAGTGTCGTGAGAATGGGATTTGAGGAAGGTGTAGCTAGCTCGAGGTGGAGGAGATTCAGTGGAGGCGACTGGAGGTTGGGAGCCCACTGGGAAGCTGCCACGGCCAAGCAGGTGAGAAACGATGAGGTCAGATCAGAGAGACCACTTGGACTGGTGGAAGGAGTAGGGCCTGGGAGAGGATACCCCTGGGTTCTGGCCTTGGATCTGCCCAGATTTTCTGAGGGTCCCTTCTTTATTATGCACCTCTGTTTTCCCATTTGGACTGAACTAAAGGCGTGTGCCTGCCCTTTTTTTTTTTTTTTTTTGCTTGGCTACCATTTTGGCTAAGGACCCATTTTGAGAAGATGATGAGACCTAGGGGCTTTCTCTCCAGAAAAATTTAAAAAAATAAAAAAACTTTTAAAAAAGTTTTGAGCCTGGGCGACATAAAAAATTAAGTAGCCAGGGCTGGGCGCGGTGGCTCACGCTTGTAATCCCAGCACTTTGGGAGGCCGAGGCGGGCGGATCACAAGGTCAGGAGATCGAGACCATCCTGGCTAACACAGTGAAACCCCATCTCTACTAAAAATGCAAAAAATTAGCCGGGCAAGGTGGCGGGCGCCTGTAGTCCCAGCTACTCGGGAGGCTGAGGCAGGAGAATGGCGTGAACCCGGGAGGCAGAGCTTGCAGTGAGCTGAGATCCGGCCACTGAACTCCAGCCAGGGGGACAGAGCAAGACTCCGTCTCAAAAAAAAAAAAAAAAATTAAGTAGCCAGGTGTGATGGCGCATGCCTGTGATCCCACTTGGGAGGCTGAGGTGGGAGGATTACTTGGGCCCAGGAGGTTGAGGCTGCAGTGAGCTATGATCATGCCACTACACTCCACCCTGGGATACAGAGCGAGACCCTGACTCAAAAACAAAATAGGCCAGATGTGGTGGCTCACACCTGTAATCCTAGCATTTTGGAAGGCCGAGGTGGGCAGATCACCTGAGGTCAGGAGTTCGAGATCAGCCTGCCAACATGGTGAAACCTTGTCTCTACTAAAAATACAGAAATTAGCTGGGCGTGGTGGCACGCACCTGTAATCCCAGCTACTCGGGAGTAGGAGGCAGGAGAATCACTTGAACCCGGGAGGCGGAGGTTGCAATGAGCTGAGATCGCACCACTGCACTCCAACCTGGCGAGAGAGTGAGACTCCATCTCCAAAAAACAAAACAAAAACAGAAACCAAGTTTTTGTTTGGTTAAAATTTTGTGAGGCTTATAAACCTGCTGAAGTCCATCTACAGAACTAAGCTAGATGATCAACAGTAATAAAAATAGCAGCTAGCATTAAATGCTTACTATGTGCCAGGCACTGGGCAGAGCGATACACCTCAGGATCTTGTTAAAGCTATATAAAAACCTGTGAAATAGTTACCATTGTTATTTGCCATTTTACAGATGAGAAAACTGAGGAGGCCTAGAGAGATGAAGTGGCTTGCCTAGAGTCAGAGTTGGAAGTTAAGCCTGGGCTTGTCAGATCCAGACCCTGAGATCTTAACCACAAAGGTTAGCCAAGGATTCTAGGATTCAGGAAGAAGAAATGGCAGGGAAGGGGACAGGTATGGGAAGGTTTTCAAAGAAAGCCGTGGAGATAGCAGAGCAGGAGAAAAGGGAAGAGGGGTAGTGGTGCCAGCTCAGCCCTGAGGGGAGACATATCAGGTAGTTGGAGGTAAGGGGCTGGAGATGCGGATTTCATTTAGAGCTTGCTGGCCTGGCTTCCAGAGGGCTTGGTATCTGTCCCACATGACCCCCAGCTAAGTGACCTGCTCTGGAGCCTGCCGGGAAGGGGTGGAGGTGGGGCTCCTCTATCTCTTGGCCTCATTATATTTTGCCCCCTTGTTCTGGAAGGACTTACCCCTAACTCTTTGACTCAGCCTCCAGTGCTGTCTCTGGAATCTACCGTCCCTCCCACATCCCAAGGCCATCAAGAAGGGCCCATGGGCCTTGATCTCTCTAGGGGAGTTAAGAAGTAGAGACACCCTTTCCATCCCAGAGAGGAGTCCTGGGGCCCATCTGCTGAGATCAGAGTAGGATTCGGAACCCAAGCACCAGGGGACCAATGTTAGGCTCTGGTTTTAGATCCTGGTCAGCAGCACTGTCTCGAACCACAGCAGGAGGTGATCTAGATTAGACTAGGCCATGGTCTTGGACTGGAATCTAAATTTACAGTGGGTTGGATTTGTTGCTCATCTAAAACGGTCATTCTGGAAAGTAAAAATTTTAGACTTTGTAAGCATTCAGTCTCTGTCATGAGTAGTACTTAACTCTGCTATTGTACCTTGAAAGCAGTCACAGACAGTGCATAAGCGAATGAGCATGGCTGTGTTCCAATCAAACTTGAATTAGAAAAACAGACAACAGGCCACATTTGGCCCATGGACCATAGTTTGCCAACCTCTGATCTAGAACCTTATTCCTCCTGAGGGGTATGTCGATTTTAAACCTAATTAGACAGTGATCTAAGCAAACAATGTTGGCCTGTCAGGCTGGAACCTTAGATCCGTGGCAAGTTAACATGGAAGGTGATCTATAGTCACACTCTTGCTGAGATCTAGATATTGGGGATTGATGAACAAGAAATGCACTAAATAGTGTGTATAAAGCAGACTAAGCCATAATCTCTGGCTGAACCTAGATTCACAGAAAATTGAGGTGGGGTGGTATGGGGTGGTGAGATTTAGACTAACACATAAGGCTGTGGTCTGGATATGAGAAAGTGAGTGAGCTAAAGTCACACAGACATTGATCTAGAAAAAGCAAAGCTTTAGTCCAAAGCCAGAACCCACAAGACCTAGAACACCAGCCTGAGCAACATAGTGAGACCCTGTCTCTACAAAAATGTTAAAAAGTTAGTTGGGCATGGTAGCGTGTAGTCCCAGCTATGCAAGAGGCTGAGGTGGGAGGATTGCTTGAGCCCAGAAGATTAAGGCTGCAGTGAGCTGTGATTATACCACTGCACTCTAGCCTGAGTGACAAAGCCAGACATTGTCTCAAAAAAAAAAAAAAAAAAAAAAGTTAGAACAGGACTATCCAGTAGACACATAATAGAAGACACATATGTGGCCGGGTGTGGTAGCTCACACCTGTAATCCCAGCACTTTGGGAGGCCAAGGCAGGTGGATCATGAGGTCAGGAGTTCAAGACCAGCATGGCCAACATAGTAAAACCCCATCTCTACTAAAAATACAAAAAATTAGCTGGGCATGGTGGTGGGCACCTGTAATCCCAGCTACTTGGGAGTCTGAGGCAGGAGAATAACTTGAACATGGGAGGTGGAGGTTGCATTGAGCTGAGATCACGCCATTTCACTCCAGCCTGGGTGAAAGTGTGAGACTCCGTGTCAAAAAAAAAAAAAGCCACATATGTAACTTAAAATTTTGAAGTGGCCACATTAAAGTAAAAAGAAGTAAGTGGAATTAATTTTAACAATTTATCTTTTTTTTTTTTTTTTTTTGAGACGGAGTCTTGCTCTGTTGCCCTCGCTGGAGTGCAGTGGCACAATCTCAGCTCACTGCAACCTCCACTTCCTGAGTTCAAGCAATTCTCCTGCCTCAGCCTCCCAAGTAGCTGGGATTACAGGTGCCCACCACCACACCCAGCTAATTTTTGTATTTTTTGTAGAGACAGGGTTTCACCATGTTGGCCAGGCTGGTCTCGAACTCCTGACCTCAGGTGATCCACCCACCTCGGCCTCCCAAAGTGCTGGGATTACAGGTGTGAGCCACTGCACCCGGCCCAACAAATTATCTTATATAACCCAATATATCCGAAATACTATTATTTCAATGTATAAGCATTATAAAAATTATTGAGGTATTTTACATTTTAAAAATATATTAAAACTTCAGAATCTGGTGTATATTTTGTACTTACAGCGCATTCCAGTTCTGACTAGCCACAGTCACATGTGGCTAGTGGCCACCATGTTGGACAGCACAGGTTTAGAAACTGACTTTTCTTTGGGACCAGGGTCCAGAGGAGTTATGAGCCAGAATAATCTGCAATAAGTAGGGTTGCACTCGCCAGAAGTTACACCCTTAGCAGACTTGAACTGGGTGTAGTCTGACTGCCTGGGAGAACATCTGGGCTGTGGGCTGGGGAGTGGGAGTTTCCCTCCCCTGGAGTCTTGACTCCCTGGCCTCAGGTGGAATCTCTGTCAGGGCTCTGGCCTCTCAGGGTATTCAGTATCACCTCTGAGCACTGGCCCCCAGTTCCTGTCCCTTATCCCAGTGTCACCTCAGTCTTGTCTGGCCTGGCAGGTCAGGGGGAGGGAGCAGGGTGGCAGCTGGACCCTTGAGAGAGCAGGAGCTCCACCCCTCCAAGCCAGCTGCTGCCAGCCTTCCTGGACTGACTCTGTGGAAACAGGGGGCCCAGAGACAGAAATAAACTGCCAGGTTTCCGGGGCGGAGTGGGGGGCCTGCCAGCCTTTGTGCTTCCTTGCTTGGGAGTGGGGGGAGCAGGAAGCAGCTCCAGGCCCTGTCCTAGGCTGTTCCCCCTGTATGCCATCTCCCCTCACCCCCAGGTGCCCCTGCCCCCATGGTTCTGAGGCTGGGCTGAGTCTAGAATTTGATGGATTAGTGAAATCTGGGGGCCCAGTAGTCTGGGACTGACACTTGGGAGCAGAGATTAGTCCTTAGGACTCTGATTGCAGCTTGGTGCCCATTTCTAGCACCCTATCATGGGGGCCCCTCTAGCTGCCGCACGGCAGGAGCTGAACAGATTCAGAGGGCTGCAGTGGGGCAACCAACCAGGAGCTGAATGATTTCTGTTGGATGCCCATGTCTGTCATTAACTGGCCAAAGGCAATTTTCTTTCCTCATTTATGATCCTATCCCCGGGTCTCAGGAGGGATGACTGTGTCCTCCCATCCCTTCCTCTTGGGCCTCAGTTTCCCCATCCATTGTGGGGTTTGGACTGTGAGCTATTGGAGAGCAGTAGGGGACAGGGAAAGAGTAGCCAGGAAGAATGTTGAGGGATGCTGTCTGAAGCTGCTGGCTTTGTGACGGGGGCGCTGTCACCAGTGCAAGGTAGGGTGCTGGTCTCTGCATTCATGTCATGACTGGGTACTGGTGTTGGGGGGTGTGGGCAGGCGGTGAGCACTGGGATGCACTGTATATATGTGTGTGTGAGGTGCTAGACTCAGGATGGCCAGTGCCTAGACAGGGCCAGGGTCACGGGTCACCACATGCCCAAAACCAGCTTCCACTGTTGTAAGGGTGACACTGGTGTGGTTCCCCCATGTCCCTTTGGGTAGATGGAGGTGGGAATGGCCCCAGTGCCGCTGTTGAGAACAGACCCTCATGCCTGGAACTGGGACCAGAGCAGGAGTCCCCAGGGACTGCCTGGAAGGGAGGAGGGAAGCAGCAATGCTTATCCTGCCTGTGTCAGGGTGAACACTGTGTTCAGTGGTTAATGGGTTCTGGAACCAGAGTTTCTGACTTTAGGCTCTGACATTGTGTGACCTTTGGTGGGTCACTTAACCTTCATCGTGAACTTCAGCTTCCTCGTTAACAAAAAGGGGATAACATTACCTACTTTATGGAGGACTTATAATTAAGTGAGCGCATGCTAACAATGCAAGGCAGGTGCCCCGTGTTGGCAGTGACCATTGGGTAGTCGCTAGGCACAAATAGGTGGTCAGTGAAAACGTATTGTTCGGATGTCCAGATGCTTTCCCTGCAGAGGGCCTTTTCAGACCCCTTCATTTTAATGAGGAAAACGGAGTCCCCCAATTGTGACAGCGTTTTGCCCAAGAAGAGGAACAAAACCTTTATATGGCACCTACCCTATAAAGCCAGGTAGCTCATCCCCAATTGACAGGTAAGGAAATCGAGGCCTGTGATTGGCCGCCGGTTCACGGTGGCGCTATCCAGTTAGGCCTCAGTCCGCCGCTGCGGAGGGAGCGCCGGGCCGCCTGTGCTCTCTGGAGGAGGGGCGTGCAGGTAGCGGGCGCCCTGGAGCCACTGCCCGAGCCAGGCGCGCTATTAATAACCCTGCCAGTCAGCCCCGGCCGAGAGCGCAGGTCCGGACCGCTGCCGGGCGCCTCCCGTCCCCGGGCCGAGCCCGAGCCCGAGCCCGACCCGGATCGCGACGGCTCTTCCCTCTCCCCGCCACGTGACGCCCCCTCCCCCCCCCCCCCCCCCCCCCCATTCCGCGGGCAGCCGAGGGCCCGGGCTGGCGGGCCGGGGGCCAGGAAAAAGCCGAAAACACCGAGGGCGGGCCGCTCCCCTCCCGCTCAAAATAGCCCCCGGACGGGGCTGCCACGCATTCCGCCGGGCCCGGGGCGCGGGAAGGGGCGGCTGGCTTGGCCCTCGCCCGGCCCGACGTGGCTACCCGGCCGGGTTGGACCGGGTGGGGGCCGAGGGCGGGCCGCGCGGCCGGCCGGCATGTGGCTCTCCTTCTGGGAGCCTTGGCAGCCCGGACTGCGCGCTGCGCGGGGATGATGGAGAGCTTCTGGAATTTCCTGCAGCTGGAGAGCGCGGCCGGCCGGGGGAGCGAGCTAAGCGCGCGGCTCGGGCAGGGGCGCCTGGCGCCCGACCCTAGGGGGCGCCTCCGCGGCAAGGGTGGTAGGGGGAGACCTCGCCGCCCGGCCCCAGACTGCGGGAGTGGAGGGGGCACTCCTCGCCTCCCCGACCTCTCTTTTTGGGTCTGGCGGGGGTCCAGTCCTGCGCCTCCGGGCCTGAGCGGCGGCGAAGGGCCAGGTGCAGGCAACGCCCCTCCCCCAGCCGCCTGGTTTCCCTCTCGGCCCGTCACCTCCTCCAGGAGCCAGAAACTCTGCGGCTTCATCTGGGAGGGGGGCGGAGGTGGCAGGGATCAGTGGGCAGTTTAGCCTGCCAGGTAGCCCCAGAGGCGATGGCGGCGGGAAAACTCGGAGGCGGGCTGTTCGGGCCCGGAGAACTGCTGGGCCTGCGGACTGGAGCCTCTTGCTCGAGCCAGAGGAGTCTGAGGGCTGCTAGGAGGGAGGCAAGGCAGTCTTTTCCCAGCATGCCCCCCCTCCCACCTCCGCCGCCGCTCCGCCTCCCAACTGCGGAGCGGAGGGCTGGGAAAATCCTGGATAATTTCCCCGACGGCGACAGTGGCTTTCTTTGAGGGCAGTTCTGCACCTTGCAGGCCCCAGAGTCCAGAGAAGGGCCCCGGAGTGGGAGGGGCTTCCTTTTACAGGAGCCCTGAGAATCCAGGGGAGTAGGTAAGTGACCTCTCAGGGCTCACTCTTGGCACTGTGGGTGGGGGAAGGAAAGAGGTCTACCCTGCCCTTTGTTGGGGAGGGGAAGGGGTGCTTTCCCACAATTTTGTTCCCTTCCAGCACCATTTGGTGCTATGCAAACTGATGAACCTTTTGGCAACTCAGCAGGCGTCTTCCCCATCTGATGGTGGACCCTTCTCCCCCTGCCAGTTGCCCCTGTTCAGTTCTGTTTCCTGCCCCCACCTAGCATACCCTCACCATGGTAAACAAAAGCAGTGGGGATAGGCACCCTTCATCTATGCCACAGTTGCCACTTACTGGCTATGTGACCTTGAACAAGTCCCTTTACTCCTGAGTTTCCCTTTCCTCACATGAAAAACTAGATAATACTAGATAGGCCATGGCCTTGTGGTGGGGCTTCAAGTTGCACAACATGTCAATCAGTTAGCATAGCGTCTGCACATAGTAAGGGTGGGAAATGAAGGGCACCGGTGTGACATCAGCCCCATCCCGAGGAATAGAGGTAGCCCCCAAAACATCTGAATTCCTTTCCCCTACACCAAGCCTGTGAGAGTTCACTTCTCAAGGTCTCTGTCACACTAGTCTCCTCACAGTGTTCCTTTTGCCTTCCACTGGGGATGGGGCGGGGGCTGGCAGAGAGCTCCAGGCTGGCTCCCCAGGGGATGGTCCAGGCAAGCTGTGAGGCTGGTGGAATTCGGCTTTCCTCTTCCTCCCATCTCTTTGCTGACCTTTCACTCTACCACTGCCAGATACCTAGATTCAAATTCAGATGCCTTGGGGCTCCTCCTCAGCCCAGGATGTCGGGTCTGGGCCTGTGTGAACTCCCAACCTCCCCCACCCCCAATTCTCCCTGTTTCCTGTTTGATTGGCCTTCAGTGTCCACTGGGAAAGACCCTGGTGTACTGGAAGGAGCTCAAGGCCCCATTTATTGTCTGTGTGAACTTGAGCAAATTACCCTACCTCTTGTGAGCCTCAATTTGCTTTTCTACAAAATGGAGTTGAAATAAAAACTACCTAGCAGAACACCTCTTTACTCATGCATCGCAGAGGCTTCCTGGCAGATATCTATGTAAATAATAAAAGGCAGGGATGCCCTGGACCACAGAGGGAACTTGCATTCAAGGCCAGGTATAGGGATCCGTGTAACCTTCCCTTGCCTTTGGTTTGGGGAGACACCTCTCTGGGGCCCTGGGATAGGAAATGGAGCAGGAATGAGCATCCACTAGCTCTTTCTGGCAAAGCCTGGATTCCGCCAAATTTATGTGACCCAAATTCCAGGGCCGCGAGGTGCCCATGGCTTTGGATGCACTGCTGGGCAGTTCTCATAAACTCCTCTCTAGGACTACAGATGCCTCTTCCAACTAGTCCACCTCCCTCGGCCTCGGAAAAGTCTTCCTGGGCTAACTGTACCCTACTCCTGAGTGTCTCTCCCATCCGTAGAGGGCTCCCAGTGGTGAACTATGAAAGAAAAAGGGGCTGGCAACCAGCAGTTGGGCTGTGTGACGTTAGGCAGGCTGCTTCCCCTCTCTGGGCCTTGGTTTCCTTCCTCCTGCGTAGTGAAGGAGGTTGGATTAGTGGCTCCCTAAGGCACCTTCTAGCTCTGACAGGCTCCAAGCCTGTGTTGACTGATGTATCCTAGGAGATAGGCGCACACAGAGAACTAAGTCAGCTCGGAGATTCTGTCAAGGTATCCCCACCCCACCCCCAGAAGGCTGGAGTGCCTCCCTTCCTGAGACACACCCTTAAGGGATACTGGTGGAGGTTGTGGTGGGTGGAGGGGGCAGATCACCCAAGCCAGTGGCACCGCTGCTTCCCTGGGTCCCTGTTGTCTGTGGAGAGGCCTGTGCACAGGAACAAGAGCTTGTGTCAGGCAGGGCTGTGAGACTGCATGCTTCTAGGGGAAGGGAATGTGTGTGTCAGTGACCAGTCAGCCTCCAGGGAATGGGGGCGCGGTGCACAAGGCAGCTAGCTCGCGGGATGGTGGTGTCTCCAGAAGAGCAATCCCAGGGGCAGTGTGTTGAGGTGTGTGCAGGACGAGGGGGCTGGCAGTGGGAGGGAGGAAGAAACATCCATGAACCAGGCTTTGGGTCAGGACAGGCTCCTCAGGGAGGCTCCAGCCTCTTGGGGAAGCGGCTGGAGTCAGCACAGTCCCACACTGCGTGGTTTCGCCTGCACCTGGGTTTGTCAGTTGTTTATGGATGTTGAACTGAGTGGCACTGTTCGGAATTGGAGTTGTCATGTTCTGTTGTGGGGGTATCTGTAGGGGTGTTGTCAGGGCCTCTGAACAGTGCGTGTGTGGCTGGCTGGGGTACAACGCGATGCGTAGCTGTCCAGAACGGTGTTGTAAGGCAATAGGCAGCTCCTGGTCATTTGGGCTGCTATCAGATGTCAGGTTGTACTGGGACCATCCGGTGGTGTTTTCAGGCTGTGAGTGAATCCTGGCCATGTTTTGGGTGCCTTGTCTCCTCTATCTTTGTACAGAGGGAGGCCCCAGTACACCTGGAGGGAGGTCTCCTGTCTTAATCAGTCCCTCCACAGGTAAGCAGGCGGGCAGCCTCAAGCCCCCTCACTCTCAGTAATTTTACCACGGTGCCTAAGTCAGGAACAGGCGTGAATTGACCTTTTAACCCCTTCCCCACCACAGGATTAGACTCTGTTTCCTGTTCAATCTCCTCCAGAACCAATTCCACCCTGTCTGGACTACCCCCCAAAATGGATAAGCAACCCCCTCCATCTTTTCTCCCCCACCCCTGTTGGGCCTTGAGTGAAGGGCTGAAGGCCAGGCTGGTGCAGGGTCTGGCAGGAGCTGAGGGCCCAGGCGGGAGTGATAAATATTGAAGAGGAGGGATTTCGGTGTGGGCTGGAGCAGCTGCAGTGGTTCGAGTGTCACACTATCTCTCCCCAGGTTTACTGACCCATTTCCATTCACGCGGCTGCTGGTTTCCTAGCAACGGCAACAGTCCCCCCAGAACAGGCGGAGTGTGTGTCTGCCATTAGCGACTGCCGCAACTGTGTCAAGGTTACCCCGCTCCCTGCAAACCCACCCCGGCGGGTTTGTTTTCTGCCAGCGCCTGGCACACACCATGCCAGCCTGGGAGGGGGAGGGGAGGGGGCTGGGGGCCAGCCCCAGGGCTTGGGTGAGGTAGGGGGCCGAGGAGGAGCTGCTGTTCCTGGTCCAGTGGGAGCCAACTTGGACAGAGGCCGAAGCAGCCACCCGCCCCCCCTTGGCTGGTGGAATTCCTGAGCCTGAGGGGAGCAGGGGGTGGGGCTGTCCCTCAGCCCTGACCCCCGAGATTCCAGAGCCTGGGGGGAGGGCTGGGGGCCGAGGGTGCCGCGGGGGCCTCCGGGAAGCCTGTCGGGTCTGACCCCACCTGACTTGTTCTGCTCCTGCCCTGACTTCTTCCTCCTCCTGCTGCAGCTCCAGGCTCTGCTGTGCTCCAGGCTCTTTGTCCCAGCCTGCCTCTGTGCCTGGTCTCCCCAGTCAGACTCCCCAGGGCAAGGTTGTATTTCTCCCATCAGACTAGGGGTTCCCGAGGTTGTCTTTTCCTTCTCCACCCTCAGCACCTCTTTTCCTTCTCCACCCTCAGCACCAGCTCATGACTGTTTTTCCAAATGGCATGGGAGATGAGATGAGACATTTGGGGTGGCAGAGAATACTAGTGGGGACTCTGGGCAGATACCCTCATTCCACCCCCACTCACTGAAGGAGATTCTTCCTACACTCCTTCCACCTGGCAGCCCACACTGGCTCTGGTCACAGGAAGTAGAGTACCCTGCCTTTTCTCCCTGACAGGCTGCAAAGGGTTAAAGGAGCTCTCCCACCCCTTGCCTTGGTATGTGAGCTCCCCCAGGCTGGGGGGATGGGAGAATGGGGGGGTCTGTCACCTTATAACCACTCATGTGGTCAGCTCAGACCTGACCAGTCACATTCCTGCCCAGGAGGGCTGGGGCTTGAGGCAGAGGGGCAGGGGCAGGGGCCTGGAGGGGGATGGGTTTGCAGGAATGGAAAGGGGGGACCAAGAAGCTGGGGCAAGGGGCTGCTGGGAAGTATTAAGATACATAAAGCTTGAGTCCATCTCCTTATTCCTCTAGGCCTCAATCTCCCTATCTTTCCTCCCAATTTGTACCCCCTAAAACCTTCCAGTGGTGCACATGCCTGTGACACAGGTACAGACCTGGTCCCAGTTCTAAACAAAGAGAAGAGTGTGGCCAAGGCAGTTTCTGACATGCAGGGCAGCTCAGGGACTTGTTGGTAGCTTGCAGTGTGACTTTCTGGTGCTTAGGGGAGGTTGGCTAGGTTTTTGGCTGGGTCAGAGGATTTGAGATCTAGGGTATGGATCAGGCTGTGCTAGACAGTAGAAAGAGACCTGGGCGGGGACCCAGGAAACTTGGTTCTTTGCCCAGCCCTGTGCCTGACTCCTAATGGCCTCAGTATCCCTGTTTGAAGGGTTTAGGCCAGTGGTCTCTAAAAGCCCTCCTGTCCTGTTAGTCGGTAGCCCTGGGTGAGGGATGAGGGGTGGGGGGCGATGGTCTGGAGGGGTGTGGGAAGCTGCCAGCTCAAGGGGGAGTTTGCAACGTGATCCCAGAGCGAAAATAGCCCAGGTCATTTTCAGCTGCTTGGGCGGAGGTATCTGATCCCGGCAGGGCAGCTTGGGCAGGGGGCAGGGAGGAGCATTCTGTAAAGCTCTCTGGGAAACCGGACCCTAGGATAGGAGGGTAGGGAAAGGTTGGCATGCCCGGCTGGGCTTCCTGAGACCCGCTGGGGGCCGGGGAATGGAAAGATGAGGAATGCAGAGGGTTAACAGGAGGTGAAGGCTGGACTCCAGCCCCCTTTGGGTCCTGGCCTGGCTGAGGTGAAAGGTCAGCTCCAGGGAGTCCAGGCACAGCTGGGGAAAGAGTAACCCGATCCTTCTCCCTAACCAGGCTCAGGGCATCACAGTGCCGCCTGCCCCAGGAAAGGTGCTTTGACATCCCCAGGAAGGAGTTTGTTTCTACTTGTTCTCAGCAGGAGTTGGGGGCTAGGGGAGGGTCCAGGCCTGTGGGGTCAGGGAGAGCTACAGGCCAGGCGCCCCAACCAATATGGCAGTGCTTTGTCATCCTGGGGTCAGGGGAGGTGGAGGTGAGCCTGCTGGAAAGGTTAGAGGTAGCCTGTTCTGGCCCTGCTCTCACTCTGCCCCATTTATGACTCCTGACGGCCAGCATCAGGGCTGGGGAAGCTTAGAGGTAGGAGACGCTCCTCCCTTCCCCAAACACACTGAGTAGTGACAGAACCCTCCTGGTACTAGACTGTGACAGCAAGATATGTTTGGGGTGGAGAATTACACCTCAACTCTGAGATAGATGGCTTTGCTGTCTGCGGTTGTGTGTGTGGTGGGGTGCTAGGGTGTAAGGTGGTGTGATGGGAGGCTGAGATGATGCGACATGGAAGAACATGGGGTTCAAATACTTGCCCATCTTAGGCAGGTTATTTTACCCAAGCCTCAGTTTCCCCATCTACAAAATAAGACTAATAGGACTCACCACGTAGGTGATGATGAAGATTGGCACAGAGTAAGTGCTCAGTAAAAAGTAACCTTAACAGGCCTTATTGGATGCCAAGGTCACACACAGTGTGGAGCCAACATTGCAGCTGGCAGTCTGACTCTAGAGCAGGGGTTGGTGAGCTATAGACCATATGAGGGAGAAGGCAGTTTCCAGAATGTGACTGCGTCAGTGTCCCCAGGGCTGCACACTAGGTGATGGGGGGTAGTAGCCAGATGATTTGGGGTGGGATGGGGTGAGGGGGCTTTCAGTATGTGGCAAGTGGGTAGGTTCGGGGCAGGGCTCTTCTTACAGCCGACTTCTGGGGCTTTCGCCAGCCCCCCGCGCCCCACCCTGACAGGCTTTGTGTGGCTGTGTGGGTGTAGTTGTCCCTGGAGTGCGGCTGTAGGTATGTTTGAGAAGGCGCAGGCATCCCGAGAAAGAACAAGTCGCCTTTTGTACGCGTCCAGCCCCAGGCTGGGCTGGGCGCTCTCTGGGGGATCCCCTGTTTCCGCGCCCAACTCCCCGCCCACGGACAGCGCCCCGGCCTGCCGCAGGCCCCCCACCTGAGGGGCGCACTGAGCGGGGCGCCCCCTCCCGGGGACCCGCGCCGCGGCGGGGGAAAGGGTCCGGGGAAGAGGGCCGGGGGAAGAGGGCGTGTCCGAAGCCCCGACCCCGCCCCTCTGACATCACTCCAGGTGCTACCAATCTCCGGGAGCCCGGCCCGCGCGGCCCGCCCCCTCGCCGGCACGCTCCTAGTGTTCGGGACGCGCCGTGGGTGGAGTCGGCGGGAGGTGGAGGAAGAGGGAGGGCTGGCCTAAGGGGCGGAGACCGTTGAAGGCCTCGCCCTTCCAAGTCTAGGAGAGGCTGAACACGCGACCTGGAGACCGAGCTGCTCTGCTCCGGTGAAGCTCCTCTCAAGACCTCTGTCCTGGAGTGCTCCATCTTCCTGCCCACCTGCCCCAGATCTTGCCAAGTACCACTTTGTGCAGGAAGCCTTCCCAGAACCTACCCTCCGATCTTTTCTGATTACCTGCACCCTCTAGGGCCCTCTGTAGTAAGGGCAGTACCAGCACTACTGCCAGCGCTAGCTGCCGTCCACTGAGCAGTTTGCTGTGTACCCCACACTGCTCCATGTTTTTCATGGAACGCCTTACCGGCTGCATTTCTGCTGGCTGTCCACCTTGTATTATCGGGCCCTTCTCACCCACAGGGTTGGGTGTTCCTCTGGTCAAGCGTTACAGACACAGGCCCGCCTCAGAATAGTCACTACTGCCTCCAGAGTCACACAGAGCAAGGAGGTAGGAGCATCAAAGCTGGACACCAGGTTTCCCAGCTCCCTTCAGGCCTTTGGTTCAGGCGTGTGACTAAGAGCAGGGAGTTGCACAGAGACTTGCTTTAGGCCTCACCTGTCCCCATAGGAGGCCTCTGCCCTTCCCTGTCCCTCCCCACAGATTGGAAGAGCCCTAAGCCTACTTTCCTCTGCAATTCACAAATCTGGACGAGAACCCCAACTTCTGGGAAGAGGGAGAGATGTTGTGGGAGCTGGGAGGGCTTTTGCAAGCCAAAGGGGCAGTTCTGGGCCACAAGGAGTATTGTGGGCCCAGTGGATTTGGGGGTGCTTGCGTTGGGGACATAATGATTTAGCTTGCAGGTGGGAGGTTCCAAGTTAGGCAAAGAGGAGGGTTAGGAGCCACAAGTATGTGGGGTTCAGTGCAGTGCAAGGGAGGCAGGGATTATGCTGGGCCAGCACTGCCCCCACCAACAGCCTGGCCCGGTGGAATGCTGGGAGGCCCCAGGGATGGGGCCAGGCAGCCAAGGTGTCTCCGGTGGCACGGAAGCAGTTAAGAGCTGCCTCAGCCTGTTCCTTCAGACAATTAGTGACATCTCGCTTGACAACACCACACTGAGCCGATGCAGACCTCAGCCCCCCCTCCCGGCCCCCCGACGGCCGCTTCAGCTGTTTATTCTTGGGCTTTAACAATTGGGATTCTGACTTGGAGGAGCGGGCGCCCCGCGCTGCCCTCTGACCCGCCGTCGCCTTGGCAACTGGAGCCCCGTAGGCCTGGGCTCTGCGTTAGGATTACAGATCCTGAATTCACAATCTTGCTGCTCCCCTGCAAGCAGCAGCGGCAGCAAGCAGCAGCATGCAGGATCTTCAGCTAGACTGGAGGGGACAGAGAGGAGGGTCCCCAGGGCCAGCCTGAGGTGCATGCAGGAAGCTGGGATGCCCACAGACAGCCTGGAGAGCGGTGCACCCTCCGCAGCCTCCCTAGGATTGGGCAGGGCCCAGAGCTGTGCTCTACTCCCAACATCTCTGTGGCTCTCTGGAAACTTTCTTCCTGGTAGAACCCCAAGGGCAGGGGCGAGGCTTCTTCCTTACCCTGCCTTTCCCCCTCAGTCAGCCCCCTACCATGCCCAGAGCGCCAAGTGCCAGCAGACTGTGCCCCTGCCGTGCCCGCCGCCATGGCAACAGGCCCCCCTCCCTCGACAGCTCTGCTCCTTCTTCCCCCCACCCTAGCAGCCAACTGCCCCAGCTGAAACCAGAGCCGATGCATCTGTGAGCCTCATGCCCAGACCCACATTCCATTTCTGTCCTCTGTCCCCCCCAGTTCTGGCAACGACATCCCTCCTCCTCCTCCTCCTCCTCCTCCTCCCTCTCCCCCTCCCTCCTCACCTCTGCCTACTCCTGCTGTTCCCCCCACACTCTAACACTTAGTGTCACCCCCTCTTCCCGCCCCATCTGAGTGTGTCTCACCCTCCGACTGTCGCTGTGGGGCTCTGGGTGTGTCAGTCCCTCTGTCTGTCTCTGGCTCCTGGGTCGCTGGTGCTCTGTGCCTCCGCCCGTCTGTGCAGACTCCTCAGGTTCCTTCTCCATCTCTTCCCCCCTGTGCATGTGTCTTTGTCTCTGCATCATCCTGCCTGTCTCTCTCTTTGTCTTTTTCTTCCTCCTTGTCTCCCTCTCTTCCTGAGTCTCTTTCTTGCTGTTTTCCTTCTTCTGGCATGCTCGCCCTCTCTCTCCCTCTCTGGCTCTCGCCCCCTCCCTCCAGATCGTTTTCTCCTTCAGCCTCTTTCTGCCCTGTTTCTTTCGCCTCAGTGTCCTTCGTCTTTCTGTCTCTCTTCCTGGATCTGAGTCTCTGCCTTGATTTCTCCCGCCCCCTCTCTTTCTTCTGACTTTCTCCTTCTAAATACATATCTTTCTTTCAGAGCTGGGCCTTTCAGTTCTCCTTACTCTATTTCCTACCAGGTTGTTTCCTTCACAGGCCTGTGAAGGTTGGGGAGCTGGTGCGGGGGGCGGGGCTCCAGAGTCACCCCAAAGGGTCCCTCTTTTTAGTAGGGGCCAGATGTCCTGGAAGCCCCACTGGGCTTGTGTGGTTGAACCTGAAATGGAGGGTGCAAAGTTAAAGAACCTGCAGAGAGTGTGGCACCAGGAAACAAGAGTGTGAGTCTGCCTTTCCAGGGTTTTAGCGGATGGGCTCCATCCATCTAGTCTACCTTCCACTAGCCCAGGTTAGGAACAGAAGATAGTCCCAGGAGCTAAACTGGCCCAAGAAGCTCTCTAGAGGGCAGGCCTCACCGATTCCTGGAATTTGTTCCTTCCCTTGCTAAAATGATGGCAATTTCAGACTATGCCTCAGTTTCCCCAGATGGTATAGGGATACTATCCTTGCTTCATGTCTGACTTCTTTAAAGTGCTTTGAGTTCCTGGAACAAAGTCAAAGTTATGAGGAACAAGGAAAGACTAGAGTGACTCCCGTCCCTTGCTCACCAGCGCCGGGGGACACCAGACAGAATGTTTGTCCAGAGCATGGGTGGAATCAGGGTCCTGTCTCCTTAAGGGTTGGGTGGAGGACAGTGCCTCGCCTCCCCTCAAGACTGGCAGCCCCTGCTGTCTGGCCCGCCCTCCCAGTCTGGGCAGTGGCCTCTGTCCTTCCTCTCTCGCCCCTCTTCGTGGAATGAGCTTGGCATCATGGGCAAACAGGCCCTGGGGTGGGGAAGCCAGGCCTCACCTCTGGGTGTGGTGAGGCCTGGTAAGGCAGACCATTCTAGGATCCTGGGGTCTGGGCACTACTCACCAAGGGGCTAGGCGGGGGAGTAGGGGTGCCTGGGGGAGGCAGGTTGCACGCAAGGCATGCTGGGCCCCCTCGGCGGGTGGGTGGGGGGAACAAAGCTGGCATCGAGGCCTCAGCTAAAATTAGCCGCTTCCCTGCGCGGGAGCGAGCATGCCTGCCAGCCGCCCAGATCGCCGCTGCCTCGGCAGGCCATCTGTCGCCACGCTTTGCTCAGTCCCCCAGGGCCCCCCAGCTCCAGCCACCCCCAGGGGCTAGAGGGACTCTGCTCTGAGGCTGTTCCCGGCCAGGACTCTAGGCTCTTCTGCTGTCATGCTGTGTGACGTCAGGTTAGGCCTTTCCCTCTCTGGGCTCCTGTAAAACGAGGGGCTCTAGACACTGACATCTCAGATCCTCTGGTCCTTCCGAGCACCAGGTGCTGCTGCTGGTCATGGTGGGATGGGAGGTGGGGTGCCTCCCTCCACTTAGAGCCACTCCTCTTGTCCAAGCTTTGGACCAAGTGGGGTTTAGGGACTCCTGTCAGATTCATTGGTCTTCACTGGGCGGCAGGGAGGCACTGCATCCAACAACACCCCAGCATCTCCCCTGTCCCCCTCCACACTTGACCTCCAAGCAGTCTTAAAGAAACAGCTCCAGGTGGGGAGCCAGGAGATAGAGGCTGAACTCAGCTGATCCTAATTTGCTCTGTGGCTTGGGCAAGTCTCTTAGTCTATTTCTCCCTCTCTTCAATCAGAAGCTTCCCATTTCTTAAGCAGTGGCCCACTTTATGCTGTCTTGTCTCAGGAGGCTGGCACTGTTGTCCCTATTTTACAGATGAGGAAGCTGAGGTTCCTTGTGAAGAAGCAGGGGAGTGGGGCTGGAGCCCTCCGTGGCCTGAAGTTTCCTGTCTGCTGGTCTCCAGCTTCAGCTTCTTTTCTCTGACCCTGGCACTTCTCTCACTGCGGCCCCTTCCCCCCTCCCCAAAGCCAAAGAGACTGAGCTGCTGCTCCAAGGTCACCCAGCTTGGCCCTGGAGGAGCTCAGACTGGAACCCGGGCCTCTTGGCTCTTGGCCTCCCTTACCACTATGGCCAGCAGGCTGGGCCTGTTCCCTGGGTGAGTCATGTTCCTGGACTTTAGCCTCCTTGTCCCCAGCTCTGTGGCCTGAAGTTTGGAGAGGGGGCCTTTGTAAGGAAGAAGTGCTTCCCTGGAAGCTGTGGGGGTCTCAAGCCGTTATCCCACCCCCTCCCCACTGAGCACATGGTGATTGCAACCCCTAACCGCCCTGCTCCCCACTGATCTCTAAGCAGTCTCATAGTAACAGCTCCTCAGGCCTCAGGACAGCCCTCCCTCCACCACTCATTCGGCCCCCTTCCTAGATACACAACTACAGTGAATGAGAAATGGAGTGGAGTGGGGGCTGGGGGAGGTGAATGGAGTGGAGTGGGGGCTGGGGGAGGTGGCATTTCCAGGTAGTCCGTGTGACCAGCAGCTTCCTCCCCAGCACTCCTCTCCCCCAGCACCCGCCACTGGGCGGGAAGCCACAGCACCTCCCCTCCTGGTGTCCAGAGACCAAGGTCACACCAGAGCCCTGTGTGCCTTCACCTTCTCTGGGACCAGTGGTGTTTGTCACTGGGGCAGCGTGTGGCTGTGCCCGGCTCTGGCAGTGCTGGGGTGACATTCATGCCCTGTGAGCTGTGACGCCTCTGCAGGCAGAGGGACAGCACTACCCAGGCTGATGACAGTGATAGGGGAGGGGTGAGGTGGGCTGTCACCTGTCCGAGGCAGCCGGGGAGGTGACATGTTGTGTACCCGTCCCACAGTCTTCAGGGAGGATTCCCAGGCAGGGGCGAGGTTGTGTCCCTGCCTCATGCTGTATGGTGGGTGGAGAGCTCCATCCCTTCCTTACACCTGGAAGATGGGACTTGTCCCACGTGTGTGTGTGTGTGTGTGTGTGTCTTGGTCAACTGACAGGTTCTCTGTGTGTGCATGTTTGTGTGTGTGTGTGTGTGTGTCTTGGTCAGCTGTGTGACAGGTTGTGTGTGTGTGTGCCTGTGTGTGTGTCTTGGTCAGCTGTGTAACAGGTTCTCTGTGCATTCACATCCTATTAGTGGGTGTGGGGGTGCCTGGTTGCATGTCAGTTATGCCATTGTGCGGGGTGACAGACGCCTGCCCCATGCTATTGAAGGTGTGTCAGGTGCGCCCATCTCATGCTTTGGGGGAAGCGACAGGTTATGTGCTTAGTTCATCCCGTTAGGAGAGTTGTCACCGACTTGTGCGCCTGTCTCTGGCTGTTGTGTGTGTGAGATGTCACCATGTGCCCGTCGCAGGCTGTTGTGGGGAGTGGCATGTGTGATTCTCTCATGCTGTTGGGAAGTTGTCAGTAACTTGGGAGCTCGTGTCTCACTCTAAAGAGACGACATGTTGCCTGGTGATATGGGGCTGGCAGCTGGTGGGGCCTTCCCATGCAGACCACAGAGCCCCAAAGGGCTGGCCAGAGGAAACGCTTGGGGCCCTGAGCAGAGGGACAAGTGCGGGTTGGGGGGCGCTCAGTCCCACATGATCTACCCTCTCACCCATATGCCAGCCCGTGGGACTGTTCCCCAGGCGGAGGGACCCAGCATTCTTCAGATGGTGTGGAGAAGGGCCTTTGGGGCCAGGACAGGTGTGTGTGAGGTGGGGCACCAGGCAGGGTTTGCATGGGGAGGGGGGAGCTGTGTCCCTGAGGGCCTGGGGACCCTATTTCCTGCCTCTCCTGCCCCTGAAACTGTTAAACTAATTAAGGCTGTGGAGCCGCAGGATTAATCGGGGCAGCTCTGCGCGGGTCGGGAGCTCAGGTAGTCGATCAGTGCACCGGGGAGGATATTGGATTTCTGAACCGCAAGTCAGCACTATTCCGGCCTGTTATCTCTCCCAGGCTCGAGGGTCAGGAGGCGGGAGGCTCGGCACGCTGGCCGCCCCCGCCCGGCCAGCTCGGGCGTGTCCACTCCCCCTGCCCACACATCCCAGCTCCGGCCTGTCTGCTGCCCACGTAGGCCTCCCCTCGGCCCTTCTGCCAGGCCCACCCTGCCTGTGCCTCGCCGCCTCTTTCTCAGGCTCCTGTAGAAATCCCTGGTCCCTGCTCTCCCCTGCCTTTCCCATGTCTGCCTGGCTCACTTCCCCCATGCCTCTCTTCCCTCTGGGGCTCTTCCTTGGTCTTTACTGGCCTCAGACTCACTCTGGGCCTGAGCTACCCCCTCCCCTCAGCCTCCGACAAGGTCTCACCCAGCTCTCTCTACCTTCCTCTCCATCTCCCTTCTTCCGTGAGCCCCTCATCACCAGTCCGTCTCTGCTTTTGTGTTTGTGCTTGCCCATCGCCCAGTTTCTGTCTTTCTCTGTCTCTCTGTCTCTGTTTCTCTCGCCATGTCTCTCTGTCTCCCTGTGTATCTTTCTCCCTCTTCCTCTCTGTCTTTTCCTTTCTCCCTCTGGCACGCTCTCTCTCTTCTGTCTTTTCCTCTCTCTCTCTTGTGTGGTCTCGGCTGGTGTCTGCAACCAGAACAAATCTCCCCCAGCCAACACCCCCTGAACAAGGAGGCCAGAGCAGCTAATGGGAAACATGTGATTCTGCCTTGCGCCTGGAGCACCGTGAAGGGAGCCTTAGTCCCAGCCCAGCCCCTGCACCCCTCCTTGCTGCGTTCTCCGCACCACACTGTCCTCTGCCTCCCAGCGGCTCCCCCAGCCTGTGTGGGCACTGTTGGAAGTTCATTTACACTGGGTGGGGGCCTGACGTTTATCTGCTGGGGAGTATCAGGTTGTGGAGGGGCTGAGGACAGCTTTGCTCCTGAAGTCCCCCCAACCCCCAGGACCAGGCAGACCCCATGCAGACTCCCCCCACCCACCACCACCATATGTAGGAGAACAGGGCCAAGATGAGCTGAGTTGTGGGGGCCTGGATGGGGGGCAGCCAGTCTACCCCCACTGGAGGGCTCTGGGGCCACCCAGATTTCCATCTTTTCCTTCCTCCTGGGCCTCTGGGGAGCTGCAAAGGTGGGGACTCCCCAAGGGCTTGGGAGCTGCCGGGCTGTGTTTCTGTGCCCACCCAACCACAGGGAAAGGGGGGACAGATCAGAGGAGGGAGGCTCTGGCAGGTTGGAATTCTCCTTCTCTGCCTGTGGATAAATTGTCCCTAATCCAGGCTTGGGGAGTTGTCTGGCTCCTACAGAGAGAGAGAGAGAGGAAGGGAGGGAGAGGGAGGAAGGAGGGAAGCAGGCACACACAAACACAGTGACACAGACACACACACACCATCTCACAAAGGGTGTCTCACATGCATGCTCACACGCACTCATACACTGAGCCCTTCACAAAGGTACCACACAAACACTGGGGCACCATTGTGCTGACACACCATGGCACACAGACCTGCTCACACATGTTGACGCTGACACACAGCCATACTGGCACAAACATACAATGACATAGCACAAGGACCTACTGACATACACAGAGACACGCAGTGGTGCACAGACACAATAAGGTCACACAAATCCACACATGCATGGACACACACACAAGCACATACTGACCCATGGTGAAGGAGACCCACAGGGACACCGTGGCCAGTCACACTACCACACCATGACCCTGAAAACACAGAGAAAGGCAGAGGTGGGAGGGAGGGAACACTGATCCACAGTGACACCAGTGCCTGCAGTCACAGGCCTCGAGATTGGAAACCTGCAGGGACAGCAGAGGATCAGCCGCACGCCCCCACCCCCTGCCAAACACACATCCAGAGAGCTCTGAGACAGGCAGGAGCCGGTTTGGCTCCTGACACAGCGAGATGCAGAGAGCCAGGCAGAGCGTGTGCACACCAAGGCATGCTCACACCCAGCCACAGCTGGGCTCACCTGGCTACACACAGGTACACATGCACCCCTGTGTCCTCACACGCATACAAACAGGCTTAGCTAGACTCACACACACACACACAAAAACTGAATAGAAGAAACATGAAAAGTGCACATACCCACATGTATGACTGAAGACACCAAATCCAGGCACACACTCAACCTGGCATCACACATACACACAGCTGACCACACCAGCCACAACTGAGCAAATGTGTGATCCCACACACAGACATGCTTAAGCCCTCATGTACCCACACAGACATACAGAAATACAGAGAAGCACACAGAGAGGCTAAATAGACCCAGGAACCCACATGCAGGTATATTTACCCAGACAGCTGAGCCTTGACAGATATGCATTTGCAAAGGCAGAATCTCGATCACACACATACAAACTCCCAGGCAACCAGAACCTGTAAGCAGTCCATGAGGCCTGGTTCCCAGACCCCCTCTGGGCTCCAGTACAGACCTCGAGGAGGCAGACAAATGGGCAGGAAGCAGGGGGGTGGTGAGGAGGGCCATGGTGGTTAAAGAAAACAAGAGACATAACCAGTTACTGATGGAGATGGGTAAATGCCAGCTGCATATACACCCGTGTGGAAATTCACATCCACCATCACTCTGAACAGCACCTCTCACACCTACATTGTCAGTAAGCTCTTTGCATTATAGTTTCCCTGGATGTTTCTCCCCATTCATAAGATCTTACTTTTTCCATTTTATAGATGAGAAAACTGACAGCCAGAAAAGTTAACTGACTTGCCCAAAGTCACACAGTTATGAAGGTTGAGCCAAGGACTGTCTGACTCCCAAAGGCCAGGTTCCTTCCACTATAGTATATGTGCGTGTATATGCATGTGTGTACATAGATGTGCAAAAACACTGCTTCTCAGTAGGAGCCTGGGATTTCAAGAAACAGGTTTGGCAGGCGCAGTGGCTCATACCTGCAATCCCAGTACTTTGGGAGGCTGAGGCTGGAGGATTGCTTGAGCCCAGGAGTTCAAGACCAGCCTGGGCAAGATGGTGAGACCCTGTCCCTACAAAAAATTTTTAAAAAACTAGCCAGGCATGGTGGTGCACGCCTGTAGCCCCAGCTACTCGGGAGGCTGAGATGGGAGGATCACTTGAGCCCAGGAATTCGAGGTGGCAGCGAGCTATGATCATGCCACTGCACTTCTACTTGGGCCACAAAGCAAGATGAGGCCCTATCTCTCTTTAAAAAAAAAAAAAAAAGAGAGAGAGAGTGTCTCACAGTTCCCTGGTGGGATAATGGGGTGAGGTTGGAGCTGGATGGGACTCAATGTATGAGAGCCTCCCGGCTTGGTGTCCCTCTGTACCCTGCTGTCTGGCTGGCTTACCCTGTGTCCATGCTTATCTCTGTGGTGTTGTGTTTGCTTCCACAGATGGGAGCTTGCCTGATTGTCAAGCCATCGGCCTGGACCCCAGAGCCTACCCAGCTGAGCATGTGCAGAGGGCCCCGAGCGCGGGGCGACGCTCAGGCCATTACAGAGACTACCCTGGAGATGCTGATGAAGACAGGCCTTTCCTGCTGAGCCGGGCCTGTCTGCACAGCCTGCTCAGGTAACAGTGTGCAGGGAAGTCAGGCTTGGGCCTGGGCCACCCCCAGGAAGTGGGGATCAGGGGAACTTGCCTCCCAGTCCCAACAGGGATCCCCTCCCAGCTTAGGTCAAAAAGAGGTTCTTTACAGAATCAAAACATATTAACCCAACATTTACTCAAACTCCCCATTATCCAGAAAGGGGAACTGAGGCTCATGGATATACAGTGAGTCCTACCTCCTAGCCTGAGGACTCTTCCCTGCGCCTTGATGACCTGAGAGAACTGGGAGGAGAAAGGGGTTGTGACAATGACCAGGACTCAGGGCAGAGGTGGAAACCAGAGTGCCTGATGTGTGCAGCTGCTGACCCCCCAGGACACCTCTCTACCGGAGTCTGTGGAAGCAGAGAACTGGGAGGCCAAGGTGAGGTGCTGGGAGGGGCCTGGGTAGCCCAGGTATGCTAAGGTGCCCTTGCAAGACAGGGAGGTGGGTGGGGGCAGTGGCAGGACCCACCTCACTACTCCTGGCCCAGGTTAGCCCACCCAGGCTCAGGAGCTGCGGAGCCAGGTGAAGCTGCCCTCCCCTGCAGAGGCAACTCCCTGAACTGACACATGAAGCCTCCGGCTCCAGGAAGCTCCCTAGAGCTGAGCCTGCCTGGGGACCCCACCCAGCTTCCAAAGGAGCATTCCTGGGGCCTGAGGTCTGGGGGTGGAGTCTCCTGGGACTGTAAGGGTGGGGAGGTACAGCTGTGGGAGGATACAGGGCTGTGTGTATCCGACTGTAAATGTACAGGGCACTCAAGCTTGTGTGCAAGCAGGTGTGTGTGGCAGGCTCTGTCCTTCCGTGCACAAGGGGTAATATACAAGAGTTGTATAAGTGGACCAGGCTGGGGAGTGTTCAAGCGCTGTGTATGTGGTACATGGGAGTATGAATATGCAGGATTCTGGGTGTGTACTGGGCAGGTGTGGGGATACTGCGTGTGCCACACTGGATGGTGTGTGTGCAAGGGTGCTAGTGTACACTGGAGAGATGTGTATATAGACAAAATCTGAATACACTGCGATGGTACAGTGTGTGCACACGGGGATCTGTGTGTACACTGTCTGTGTGTGTGCCCAGGGTTCTGGATGCACAGTGGGAGTGATGTGCACATGTGGCTCCATTTGTGCTTTGGAGGTGGGTTGGGCAAGCCTTGAGCTGAGCTGGGCTCAGCAGTGCCCAGCCTTGTGGCCAAATCGCTGAAGTCACTTCCTTTCCAGCAGCAACTTTCCAGGAGGAGGAGTTCTTCAGACCTGGGCGGGGAGGGGGGGGGCGGAACAAGGAGCTCTCTGGGGAAGGAGGTGGGCGGGGGTGAGAGGCTGCAGGGAGGGCCTAGTGGGGCTGGAGGAGGGGAGTCCTCCGGGAGACAGAAGGAAAGACAAGGACGGGAGTCTGCAAGGGCCAAGGGCAGGAGGGGAGGGGGGCGGAGCAGGGCGGGAAGCTTAGTCCCTGGGTGACCTCGGAGGGAGGAAGGGAGGGCCGCCGGCAGGGTGACCCTCGGGTCCAGCCAGAGCTGGCGGTGGTGGTGGCGCCCGCACACCTGGCACCCAGGGCAGGGGGCTGGCAGGGGGCGGTTCTAGGGCAGACCTGCTTGCCAGGTGCCCCGCTCCAGGGAGGAAGGGGGTGGGCGAGGGTTGCACAAAGGAGCTCTGTGTGGCTGGGGGTAGGGTGGGGTGGGGTGTGCAGTGCTGTGCTGTGCTGTGGGGGGGCCCCTGATGGCCCCAGGGGGTGGGGCAGGGCCAGCTCCCCTTGGGGGCATCAGTGGCTCCAAGGGGACACCTAGTGGCGAGGGAGAGTAGTGCATCTAGTTGGATGGTGGTTGGTGGGAGGTGGTGACTAGAAGCTGAGAGGAGGATAGATTAGAAGTCAAGAATGAGAACTGATGGTTGGGACTGGGACAGTTGGAGGCTGCATGGGAGGGGGCTGAATCTCTGGACACCGAAGCAGTTTGATTTAAAGAAGCCCTACCTAAATTCAGACACCAGCTGAATTGAGTGAGATGGCTGTTTGTCCTTAAGGGCATAACTTAACCTCTCTGTGCCTCTATTTAAATGATGCCAAATGAGTGACAGCTGCCATTATTATTGCCATCACTGTTATTTGTATTATGATATTGTTCCTGGGATCAGGTTGAAAGAAGATCTTCAGTTGTTACTGTGTGGGCAGGTAGGTGGCTGAAGGGAAGGAGGTGGAGAGAGGTGAGGACTAGTCCCCGAGGGGCAGATCCTAAGAGATAAGGCCGCTGGAGGAAAAAGGAGGTGATGGGAAGGTCTCAGAGCAGGAGTAATGGCCCCTTTGATGCAGTGTTTCCCATTTGAGGACATCCCAGGGCCTTCGAACCAGGCTAGGAGGGAAATGGTGGGGGAGGAGGAGTGTGCAAGCTGGAGAGAGGGTCATGAGGCCGGAAGTGAGAGCTGGGGCTGGCAGCCTGGCTCCCCTGGGGAGGCAGTGGGTGGGGGAGGGGAAGGAGGGCTGGGGAAGGGGTGGGGTGGTCACAGCCACAGCCGGGGAGGGTGGGGCTGGGGACTCAAGGATGTGGGCTGGCGCTTCCCGGCACTGTGCACAGCAGGTTGGGGCCCCCAGCCCCCTCCCAGCCGGCTGGTGTCCCTATGGGCGAGCTCAGACACACTGACCCAGCAGCAGACAGGCAGACAGAAGGACTGCTTTGACTTTGTCCCCAGACCAGGGCTAGGTAGTACCCTTGGGAGGGATCCAAGAGAATGGCCGCTGGGGTGTGGTGAGGAGGGGAGCCAGCTGCTTCCCTCAGATCCTGGAGGCTGCAAAAGAGAGCAGTGGCCAGCCTCAGGAGGCCTGGCAGGAGAACGTGCCCAGAGGTCTTCACGGGTGGATGGAACAGAAGCCACCACCAGAGAGGAGGTTTTTCTCTTCTGCCAAGATCACACCCTCAGGCCCCAGCTGGGAGGTCTCCAGAGTGGGGAAGGCTCAGCTAGCCTGACCCTCAGTAAGGGAGGGAGGGGGCTTCTGGTGGTCATCTCCAAGTGGGTGCCAGGAGCCACGGCGCAACCACACTATTGGAAATTGGACTTGGAGATTCCAGAGTCTGAGCCCCTTTTCTCGTTTGTGAGGGTGTTACCCACTGTCCTCCCTGCGAGGGCAACAGTGCTCCAAGTTCTTGGACTAGAGAGATCCTGACCTGGGAGGGGCCAGGTCCACAGCCAGGCCTGGGAGAGAGCAAAGTAGGTGGGACCAGTAGGTGGGACAACGAGGAGCAGCTGAGGCCTGGAACCTGCAGAGAGAGAAGGAAGAGTGAATAGAGGGATGTTCCACCTGGGTGGGCAACAAAAGGGCCCCTTCCTGTCCCATTTTGTGACCTCAGACAAAGTCTCTTTCCCTCTTCAGGTCTCAGTTTCCTCATCTGTAAAATGGGAGGGGCATGAGATGGCACTAGAAAGTGTACCCACTGGGGTAGCTGGTTAAAAATACAGATTCCCAGATGTCCCTTCACATCTATGAGTCACATTCCCCTGGACTAGGGCCTGGGTATCTGGAATGTTACACAGCTCCCCCAGGCCCAGGCTTTGGAAGCCAATGGGTTAGATAATTTTAAGTTTCCTCCCAGCCTTAAATTAGACCACGGCACTAGAAGGAGCATTTTCAGAAGTGGCTGAAGGATTGTTACAGGAGCTGGGAGTGGAAGGAGGCTTTGGACTTAAGGCAGAATTAGAAATCCTGCCACTTAGCAACTGTGTGACTTCAGGCAAGTTACACATCCACTCTGAGCCAGTTTCCCCTGTAACATGGGGATAATCAATCATGCCTCCCAGGCTGCTGTGAGGATTCAGTGGGTCATAGATGTGTAGGTAGGTGCTTTGTAGATTGCAAATCGCCATCCCCCAAAAGGGAGCAGAGAAGTGTCTCTTTCTACTCTATCCTGTCCCTACAGCTCTGCAGTCTTCCTGTGGGATGACAGCACTGGTAGGTGGGGAGAGTCTACATGAGTCTCTGACACATAGGTCTCAGTGACCCAGTACTAGGTCAGAGCCAAACATTAGGCAGGCATCAAGGTCAGTCTTTAAGACCCTCACAGTATTGGGGTCCATTCAGCTCCCTGCTCCCTGAGATCCCAACTCCTGGAATCAGCCATGGCCCTGAGTCCTCGGGCTCCTTTGGGAGTCAGACATGCCTGGATCTAAATCCCAGCTCTGCCCTGACCAGCTCAGGGAGTCAATCGGTAAATATTTATGTAGCATTCATAGCCCAGGCCCTAGGGTCAGGCAATACAGCGATAAACAAAGACAGACGTGATCCCTGCTCCTAAAGAGCCCACACTGTTGCAGGAGACACACTAAACAGCCAGTCACACAAGTAATTGGTTATAGTTGCGATAAATACTATGAAGGTGAAATAGATAGGGCTCTGAGAGGATGTAGCAGGGGCCAGGACAAGACCAGAGGTAGGATGGAGCGGCAGAGTTTTTCCGATGAAGGTGGAAGAAGGATCAGAGAATGTCCCTTTTCACACTCTTGGGTCCCTCCCTCAGCATCCTTCTTGGGTCTGGAGAAGAAGAAAGAGCCTAAAGGGAAAAGGCAGGGTTGATTGCTCTGTGTACCTATTCGTTTGTTGATTCATTCAACAAACTTTTTAAATTTAATGTTTTGGAGAAAGGATCTCACTCTGCTGCCCAGGCTGGAGAACAATGACACGATCATAGCTCAGAGCAGCCAGCCTGAACCTCTGGGGCTCAAGCGATCCCCCCACCTCAGCCTCTTGAGTAGCTGGGACTACAGGTGTGCACCACCATGCCCAGCTAATTTTTAAATTTTCATAGGGATGAGGTCACGCTATGTTGCCCAGGCTGGTCTTGAACTCCTGGACTCAAGCGATCCTCCTGCCTTAGCCTTTCAAAGTGCTGGGATTACAAGTGTGAGCCCCTGCACCTGGCCAAACAGCCATTTTTTAAAATGCTGCTTTAGGCCATGTGCTGTTCTGAGTGTTGGGAAATACATATAGCAGTGAATAGGACAGATATCCTTGCTTTTATGGTGTTTACCATCTTCCAGGGGATAGTTTCTGTAAGACTGGGGAAGATAATCATATTGATCTCATGTTTATATGGGGAATTTGATGAGATAATCTATATAAAGCACTTGGCCCAGTGTTTGGCAACAGAAAATGTCCCCAAACTATGGACTTTTATTGTTGTTGACTCCCCGTGTGATTGCTCTGACCTCAGGCATCTTCACTTTTTCTTTGCAGCTCTTATCCCACGAGTAATTAAGTAATTTATAATGATCTGATCAGTGTCTGTCTGTCCAGTCCTTGTCCAAAGTAGGTACTTCATAACTAATGAGTGTATGAATGAATGATGTTACTTTATCTCTGAGCCTCCATTTCTTCATCTGCAAAATGGGGTTATTAATAGCCCCTACCTCACAGGATTGGTATGAAGAATTAAATGAAACGATGCCTGGACAGCTTCCAGCCCAGTACCTGGCGCGCAGTAGGTGCTCACTAAACCTGAGCTGCGATGGTCCTTTCCAGGCGCTGTCCACGCCCCGAGGCCTGGGCTCAGGCCGAAGTTGCTCCACAGCACCCCCAGCTGACAGCCAGCGACTGGCAGAGCCCCCAGGCACGGGGGCCCTCTCTCTTCCAGGTCAGCCGGGTGTCTGCGCTGGATGGAGCGCTGAGGGAGCCCGGGGTGGTACCTGGAGGAGGCCGGGCCGGTGGGCAGGGGTTGAGCTGTGGCCACTAGATCATTTGGGGAATTCAAATCTATTGCCTGTCTTGTTGCCCACAGAGATCTCCAGTGTGACAGCCCAGGCGGCAGAGCCGAGGGTAAGTGGTGGGGGTTCTCCTGGAGCCCTTTGGGGGTAAGAAGCAGGAAGGCTGTGCCCTTGTTAGAGCTTCCTGGCCTTCTCCTTAAGTTTGATCACCCTGCTGATGTGCTTCCCTCTCAGAGGCAGGGGTCCTGTTCTTCCTAAGCACATAGCCAGATTTCCAAAGGGGATGAGCTGTCAATAAGTGAAACTGGGCCAGGCATGGTGGCTCATGCCTGTAATCCCAGTACTTTGGGAGGCCAAGGCGGTTGGATCATCTGTGGTCAGGAGCTCAAGACCAGCCTGGCCAACATGGTGAAACCCCGACTCTACTAAAATACAAAAATTAGCCAGGCGTGGTGGCGCATGCCTGTAATCCCAGGTACTTGGGAGGCTGACACCTAAGAATCGCTTGCACTAGGAGGCAGAGGTTGCAGTGAGCTGAAATCACGCTACTTCACTCTAGCCTGGGTGACGGAGTGAGACTCTCTTTCAAAAAAAAAAAAAAAGTGAAACTGGGGCCCATGAGGGGCTTGCTGTACATATGGTGGTTTGAGAAAGGCTGTGAGTCAGCAAGGGGATTGGGCTTGGGGTGGGGATGGGAGCTTGGTAAGGAGATGAGACCTCAGGAGGGAGGGGTCCAGGAGCTCATCGAGGATATGGGAAGCTGATGAGGATGTAGGTGTTCAGTAAGGGACCTCCTGCTCTTCCTGCCTGGCAGGTCCTGGTCCCGGCTTCTCGCACCCTCATGTCAGCCCCGGCCCCGCCCGGCGGCCTGTGGAGGACAAGGTCAGGATGCGTGTGAAGCCCCAGGGCCTGGTGGTGACTTCCAGTGCCGTGTGCAGCTCTCCTGACTACCTCCGGGAGCCCAAGTACTACCCCGGCGGCCCCCCCACTCCCCGGCCCCTGCTTCCCACCCGGCCCCCTGCCAGCCCACCCGACAAGGCCTTCTCCACCCACGCCTTCTCCGAGAACCCACGCCCACCCCCACGCCGGGACCCCAGCACCCGGCGCCCACCAGTCCTTGCCAAGGGGGACGACCCGCTGCCCCCACGGGCAGCCCGTCCTGTCTCACAGGCCCGCTGCCCCACACCGGCCGGAGACGGCAGCAGCTCCCGACGCTGCTGGGACAACGGGCGGGTGAACCTGCGACCAGTAGTGCAGCTGATTGACATCATGAAGGACCTGACACGCCTCTCCCAGGACCTGCAGCACAGTGGTGTACACCTGGACTGTGGTGGGCTCCGACTGAGCCGCCCGCCTGCACCGCCACCCGGCGACCTACAATACAGCTTCTTCTCCTCACCCAGTTTGGCCAACAGCATCCGTAGCCCTGAGGAGCGGGCCACCCCACACGCCAAGTCAGAGCGGCCCAGCCACCCCCTCTACGAGCCTGAGCCTGAGCCTAGGGATAGTCCCCAGCCTGGCCAAGGCCATAGTCCCGGAGCCACGGCTGTGGCCACAGGTCTGCCCCCAGAGCCTGAGCCGGACAGCACTGATTACTCAGAACTTGCTGACGCCGACATCCTTAGTGAGCTGGCCTCCCTCACTTGCCCAGAGGCCCAGCTGCTAGAGGCCCAGGCCCTCGAGCCACCATCTCCTGAGCCAGAGCCTCAGCTCCTGGACCCCCAGCCCCGCTTCCTGGACCCGCAGGCACTAGAGCCGCTCGGGGAAGCTCTGGAGCTGCCACCCCTGCAACCTCTTGCTGATCCTCTGGGGCTGCCGGGCCTGGCTCTCCAGGCCCTGGACACCTTGCCTGACTCCTTGGAGTCGCAGCTGCTTGACCCCCAGGCACTCGACCCCCTGCCCAAGCTGCTTGACGTCCCAGGTCGCCGTCTGGAGCCCCAGCAGCCCCTGGGGCACTGCCCACTGGCCGAGCCCTTGCGCCTGGACTTGTGCTCACCGCACGGCCCCCCTGGGCCTGAGGGTCACCCCAAGTACGCCTTGCGGCGTACTGATAGGCCAAAGATCCTGTGTCGCCGGCGGAAAGCCGGACGGGGGCGCAAGGCGGACGCCGGACCCGAGGGCCGCCTACTGCCCCTGCCTATGCCCACGGGGCTGGCAGCCGCCCTGGCCGAACCCCCCACCGCCACCGCCGCCTCCACCCCCTGCCCTGCCAGGCCCAGGCCCGGTCTCAGTCCCAGAATTGAAGCCAGAATCTTCCCAGACCCCAGTGGTCTCTACCCGCAAAGGCAAGTGCCGAGGCGTGCGGCGCATGGTGGTGAAGATGGCCAAGATCCCCGTATCGCTTGGGCGACGGAACAAGACCACATACAAAGTGTCTTCCTTGAGCAGCAGCCTGAGTGTGGAGGGCAAGGAGCTAGGCCTGCGTGTGTCAGCTGAGCCCACCCCGCTGCTGAAGATGAAGAACAACGGGCGGAACGTGGTAGTGGTCTTCCCACCCGGTGAGATGCCCATTATTCTTAAGCGTAAGCGCGGCCGCCCTCCTAAGAACCTGCTGCTGGGTCCTGGCAAGCCCAAGGAGCCAGCTGTGGTGGCGGCCGAGGCAGCCACTGTGGCAGCAGCCACCATGGCCATGCCAGAGGTGAAGAAACGACGGCGGCGGAAGCAGAAGCTGGCATCTCCCCAGCCGTCCTATGCGGCAGACGCCAACGACAGCAAGGCTGAGTACTCAGACGTCCTGGCCAAGCTGGCCTTCCTGAACCGCCAGAGCCAGTGCGCTGGACGGTGCTCGCCACCCCCGCTGCTGGACACCCAGTGAGCCGGAGTCAGTGCACCAGGCCCCTGACACCCAGAGCATCTCCCACTTCCTGCATCGTGTGCAGGGCTTCCGGCGGCGTGGGGGCAAAGCAGGTGGTTTTGGTGGCCGGGGTGGGGGCCATGCGGCCAAGTCAGCCCGATGCTCCTTCAGTGACTTCTTTGAGGGCATTGGCAAGAAAAAGAAGGTGGTAGCCGTGGCAGCCGCTGGGGTGGGGGGCCCTGGCCTTACCGAGTTGGGGCACCCACGCAAACGGGGCCGGGGGGAGGTAGATGCTGTGACTGGGAAGCCAAAGCGCAAGAGACGGTCCCGGAAGAATGGGACTCTGTTCCCAGAGCAGGTGCCCAGTGGCCCAGGCTTTGGGGAGGCAGGTGCCGAGTGGGCCGGAGATAAGGGTGGTGGCTGGGCCCCTCACCATGGGCACCCAGGCGGGCAAGCTGGCCGAAACTGTGGGTTTCAGGGGACCGAGGCCCGGGCCTTTGCCTCCACTGGGCTGGAGAGCGGAGCCTCAGGCCGTGGCAGCTACTACAGCACGGGCGCACCCTCAGGCCAGACCGAGCTCAGCCAGGAGCGCCAAAACCTCTTCACCGGCTACTTTCGCTCGCTGCTCGATTCGGATGACTCCTCCGATCTCTTGGACTTTGCCCTCTCAGCCTCTCGCCCAGAGTCCCGGAAGGCATCAGGCACCTATGCAGGGCCACCCACCAGCACCCTACCTGCCCAACGGGGCCTTGCCACCTTCCCTAGCCGGGGAGCCAAGGCCAGCCCAGTGGCAGTGGGTAGTGGTGGGGCTGGGGCGGACACCTCCTTCCAGCCTGTCCTGCCCACGCGCCAGACCTTCCCACCAGGACGGGCAGCGAGCTATGGGCTAACTCCGGCCACTTCAGACTGCCGGGCAGCCGAGACCTTCCCCAAGCTGGCTCCCCCGCCCTCAGCCGTGGCCCGCTCACCTACCACCCACCCGCCTGCCAACACCTACCTGCCCCAGTATGGTGGCTACGGGGCTGGACAAAGCGTATTTGCCCCGGCTAAGCCCTTTACAGGCCAGGACTGCGCTAACAGCAAGGACTGCAGCTTTGCCTATGGCAGCGGCAACAGCCTCCCTGCCTCACCCAGCAGCGCCCACAGCGCCGGCTATGCCCCACCGCCTACCGGGGGCCCCTGCCTGCCACCAAGCAAGGCCTCCTTCTTCAACAGCTCTGAGGGGACCCCCTTCTCTGGTTCAGCCCCCACTCCCCTGCGCTGTGACAGCCGGGCCAGCACAGTCTCGCCCGGTGGCTACATGGTGCCCAAGGGCACCACAGCCTCTGCCACCTCTGCAGCCTCTGCCGCCTCCTCCTCCTCTTCCTCCTTCCAGCCCTCGCCCGAGAACTGTCGGCAGTTTGCGGGGGCTTCTCAGTGGCCTTTCCGGCAGGGCTATGGAGGCCTGGACTGGGCCTCAGAGGCCTTTAGTCAGCTCTACAATCCCAGTTTTGACTGCCACGTCAGCGAGCCGAACGTGATCCTGGACATCTCCAACTACACACCACAGAAGGTGAAGCAGCAGACGGCTGTGTCGGAGACCTTCTCCGAGTCATCCTCCGACAGCACCCAGTTCAATCAGCCGGTTGGTGGCGGTGGGTTTCGGCGTGCCAACAGCGAGGCCTCAAGTAGTGAGGGCCAGTCGAGCCTGTCCAGCCTGGAGAAACTGATGATGGACTGGAACGAGGCATCATCTGCCCCCGGCTACAACTGGAACCAGAGTGTCCTCTTTCAGAGTAGCTCCAAGCCGGGCCGTGGACGGCGGAAGAAGGTGGACCTGTTCGAGGCCTCACATCTGGGCTTCCCCACATCCGCCTCTGCCGCTGCCTCAGGCTACCCATCCAAACGGAGCACTGGGCCCCGGCAGCCGCGAGGTGGACGGGGCGGTGGGGCCTGCTCAGCCAAGAAGGAGCGAGGTGGCGCAGCGGCCAAAGCCAAGTTCATCCCCAAGCCACAGCCGGTCAACCCACTGTTCCAGGACAGTCCTGACCTAGGCCTGGACTACTATAGCGGGGACAGCAGCATGTCACCACTGCCCTCACAGTCGAGGGCCTTCGGCGTGGGAGAGCGAGACCCCTGTGACTTCATAGGACCCTACTCCATGAACCCGTCCACGCCTTCCGATGGCACCTTCGGCCAAGGCTTCCACTGCGACTCGCCCAGCCTGGGTGCTCCCGAGCTTGATGGCAAGCATTTCCCACCGCTGGCCCACCCGCCCACGGTGTTTGACGCCGGCCTGCAGAAGGCATACTCGCCCACCTGCTCACCTACACTGGGCTTCAAGGAAGAGCTGCGGCCACCGCCCACCAAGCTGGCTGCCTGCGAGCCCCTCAAGCATGGGCTCCAGGGGGCCAGCCTGGGCCACGCAGCTGCAGCCCAGGCCCACCTGAGCTGCCGGGACCTGCCGCTGGGCCAGGCCCACTACGATTCCCCCAGCTGCAAGGGCACAGCATATTGGTACCCTCCAGGCTCGGCTGCCCGCAGCCCGCCCTATGAAGGCAAGGTGGGTACAGGGCTGCTGGCTGACTTCCTGGGCAGGACGGAGGCCGCGTGCCTCAGTGCCCCTCACCTGGCTAGCCCACCAGCCACGCCCAAGGCCGACAAGGAGCCACTGGAAATGGCCCGGCCCCCTGGCCCACCCCGTGGCCCTGCTGCAGCTGCTGCTGGCTATGGCTGCCCACTCCTTAGTGACTTGACCCTGTCCCCCGTGCCGAGGGACTCGCTGCTGCCCCTGCAGGACACCGCCTACAGGTACCCAGGCTTTATGCCCCAGGCGCATCCTGGCCTGGGTGGGGGCCCCAAGAGCGGCTTCCTGGGGCCCATGGCGGAACCTCACCCCGAGGACACATTCACCGTCACGTCCCTGTAGTGCCAACTGAAGTGCCGACTGGACCGCGAGGTTTTGTTCCTGGGTGAGTCTGGGGATGCGGGCGCAGTGGGCAGAAGCCTGGGGGTGGGGAGAGGACATCAGAGCTTAGGCAAGGACAGAAGTATGGAGTGCAGGAAGCAGATGCAGGATTTAAGGGCAAGGCTGGGGACCGACAGCAGGGCATAGGGATTGAGGATTCGCTGTTGCGGACAGCCTCAGAAGGAGATGGGGTACTTGGGCTGGGAACTCAGCAGGGGGCTTGGACGTTCAGGGGGTCTTGTTAATTGAAATGGCCAGAGGACTATACACTGGATGGGTCCCTGTAGTTTGGTTCATCAAGCTTTCAATTCTTTGTTCATGCTATGTCTTGGGTAGGAAGTAAGTATTTCCCAGGAAATACAAATGCAGGCATTTGCATTGCCCTGTGTGAGACAGGTGAAGGGAGGAGCAGGTTGGATGGTTGTCTACCCAGGGCCTATCCAGAGCACCAGCCGTGCTGGCACCCCCATTTCCCTGGGAACTTCATCGATTCTAAGAGGCAGCCTGGTGAGGGCCAGGCCAAGAGTGGCCAGTATGGCATGGTCACACAGTCTGCGAGGGCTTCACAGGATGGCCCAAAGTGTGTTCCCTTGGCCTCTCAAGGTACCCCCAAAGGCTATTTTCCAACATCTTTGGCCTGAGATAGGCTAGGTGTGGCCAGGAGCATATGGGGTAGGGACCCAGAAGTGGAGAAGGGGTGCTGGGATCCCACTGTCCCTGCAAACCTGCAACCAGTGAGACTATCTTCAGGCAAGGTATTTTGACCCTAGAAAAGCCAGTACCTTTCCTGAAGCCAAAGGCTTTTCTGAGAGTTCAGTTAAAGAGTGTTAAATGTTTCGGTACTGTTTTTATCAGGTACTGTGACCTCATTAGTTGGAGTCAGTTTTAGTATTCTCAAGATTTGGTGTTTTAAAAAAGGAAAATAAAAGACAGAAAAATGCCCCCAAAATGATCAAAGAGAACAAGGTAGAAGGAGCCATCTTCTTGAAGAACAGCCTGCTCCAGAAATACAGCCGCCACTGGCCCCGCTTTTGGACAACAGATCTGTCACAAAATTGTCCCAGATGTGTTGGTTGGTGGCAGGGCAGGCTGGGGGCATGCCTGCGCCCCTCACCTTTCACCTTTGCTGCCACTGAAGCTTCCTGGGAGCTTCTCTTCCTGGAGGAGTAGCTGGGCTCCTGGAAAGTCCCATCCGTGCTCTTGAATGGGAGGCCATTCAAGGCCGGGGTGACTCAGGGTCCTGAAGTCATGTCAGTGGAAACTTGTTGCCCGCTCTCTGCCAGACCCCAGCTCCCCTGGTGCCTGAAGGTAACAAAGGGCAACATGCGGGAGTCAGGAGGCCTCGGGGAGGATCATTCCCAGATTGGCCACCAACTTGCCACATGCCCTTGACCAAGCTTTTGTCCCTCTCTGTGCCTCAGTTTCCCTATCTTTTCAAAGAAATTTACTTTGATAATCACTTAGGCTCACAGCTCTGTATGGCAGAGACAATGAAGCAAACTTTTTTTTTTTTTTTTTTTGGCAGTATCTTTTCCTTCCTAATGAAGCCAGGCCAAGATTAAAACGGCCTTCCATTCCCCATGCATCTCATTGCAAGCAGCAGAACCTCAGATCTGAAGCAGGCCAGGGAGAAGCTGCTTAGGGTTTAAAATGTCAAACTGTTGATCCTTCTCACTGGAGGGGAGATGTCTCATGGATAATCCAGAAATGTGAAATAATCCAAAAACCGTTCCTCCCAGGCTCTGGGTGGGAAAATGGATGGGTGTGGGGGCTGGGTGTTTGGGCAGGTCACAGCTCAGTGAAATACATAATGGAACCACCCAGTGAGGCCTGAACACAGGAGGAACTGGGATGCCATCCAGCCCCACATTCTGGCCCTGCTCCCCACTCAGGGCTGGGAGTTAACTGCGCTGTCCTCAAACCAATGCATTCCATTGTTCTAGAGACATCTGTCCAGCACCCACTAGAAGCCAGGCATTGGGGGCACCACAGTGAACACCACAAATGAGGTACTGGTCCTCAGGGGGCTTCCCATTTAGAGGGAAGGACAGCAAACAGTGGCATTAAGCGTGGATGATTCCAGCTGTGGGAAGCACTGTGTAAGAGAAAAAAGCTAGAAGCTTGTCAGCGCACACAGCATGCTGACCAGACCTTGAAGCTGAGGCTTGAGGAATGATGGGGCTGGACAACTGGTGGGGAATGGGAAGAACATTCTGGGCAGAGGGAACAGCAGTGTGGAAAGCCTAGAGGCAGGAAGGGGCTCAGCTTTGAGAAACTGCCTGTGGGAAGGCAGTAAAGCTAAGTGAGGGGATGAGGCAGGCAAGTCCAGATCACGTGGGGCATTGGAAGGCGTCTGAACTTCATTCCCAGACACACTGGGATCCACTGAAGAGTTCCCTGCCGGAATTCCCCGAGTCACCATGGAGCGGGGCTAGTGTTGAAGCAGGGAGACCAACTGCAGAAGTCCACACACACAGTGATGGTGGTCCAGACCAAGGTGGTGGGAGGGCTGCCCCCTTTCTCTAAGATGGCACACAGGCTCTAGGGCAACCCCCCAGTGCCAGGGGATGATCAAAATCACCATGGGAATGAGAAAGAGTTGGAGATACAGAGAAAGAGAGTGGTAAGGAAAAAGAGTTCATACAGGGAGTTGCCACTTTCAACAGAGGGCTTAAGCAGAGAGGACAGGGACACACTCATTCACCAATAGCAGTGAGCGGTTTTGACGCCAGGCCCTGGAGAAGCAGTAACTGAGCTTAGTTTCCCAACTTGAGCCCCTATGTGTCCATCCAGTACTGGGTACTGGGGAGACAAAGCAGACATGGCCCCTGTCCTCCAGTTCAGCCTCCACCCCAGGAAACTAAAACAAGTACACAAAGAACCTGAAAACACCTGGGCCGGGCGCGGTGTCTCAAGCCTGTAATCCCAGCACTTTGGGAGGCCGAGACGGGCGGATCACGAGGTCAGGAGATCGAGACCATCCTGGCTAACACGGTGAAACCCCGTCTCTACTAAAAAATACAAAAAACTAGCCGGGCGAGGTGGTGGGCGCCTATAGTCCCAGCTACTCGGGAGGCTGAGGCAGGAGAGTGGCATGAACCCAGGAGGCGGAGCTTGCAGTGAGCTGAGATCCGGCCACTGCACTCCAGCCTGGGTGACAGAGCGAGACTCCGTCTCAAAAAAAAAAAAAAAAAGAACCTGAAAACACCTGGTAGAGAGTGGCAGGTGCCCAGAGGCAGTGAGAAACAAAGATTTGCACTGGGCAGCTGGGTGTTGTAGTCAGAAGTCAGCCCTCTGCTCCCTTGATGAGAAAAGGGACACTTGTGCTGGGCTGTTTATGTAACGCTGCCTCCCTGACCCTTCACAGCAGACTGTGAGGTGGGGTGTGTGTCCCCACCACAACCCCCTGCCTCCCGCCCTATCCCACATTAGAGAGAGTTGAGGAAATGGGTGCAGCTCTGAACCTTGCCCAGGGGATCCATTAGCAAATAGTGGACCCAAGATTAGAACCCAGTACTGTCCCTCCTGAGCCTGGGTACTCTGCCGTATGGCTGCCTGTCATCTCCCCATGCCTGATTCCCCATCTGCAAAAGGACAGATTGGATTGAACAATCCCTACAACTTATGTATTTATTTATTTATTTATTTGAGATGGAGTCTCGCTGTATCGCTCAGGCTGGAATGCAATGGCACGATCTCAGCTCACTGCAACCTCTGCCTCCTGGGTTCAAGCGATCCTGCCTCAGCCTCCTGTAGCTGGGATTATGGGGGTGCGCCCTGCGCCCAGCTAATTTGTTTGTATTTTTTAGTAGAGACAGGGTTTCACCATGTTGGTCAGGCTGGTCTCGAACTCCTGACCTCGTGATCCACCTGCCTCGGCCTCCCAAAGTGCTGGGATTATAGGTATGAGCCACTGCGCCTGGCCCAGTCCCCACAGCTCTTGCTGGGTCTGATATCTTAAATGGATTTTGAGGTTCTGTGGAAGAAGCTGCACTTGAGCTCAACCTTGAAGAATAGGCAACGTTTGGACACATGGAGACCGTGAGAAGGGCATTCTGGGCAGAGGGAGCTGTGGGCAAAGGCAGGTCACATCCCAATGTGAATTAGAAGATAAAAGCTCCGAGGAGACAGAATGGGGAATGTGGGGCCTGACTGATCTGAGAGCTGTGGCTGATGGGACAGGGAACAGAACGGGTCAAGCAAGGAAGGGGCCTTGGGCCTGTGCAGACATCTTCTCCAGGCCTCTAGATGGAAAGTAGAGCCAGACAGACTGGCTCCACGTTGGGCCCTGTGGGCTAAAGATCGACCCTGTCAGACACTGGGGACAGGGGTGGGAGGGTACGAAGGGCCCTCCAAGGTGTTCAGGAATCTGGAGTCCCTCTCCCCTCCCTACTCCCTCTCAGGCCTGACCTGAGGCCAAGAGAAATGTCACAGGTCCTCCAAGGTTACTCCAGCTGGGGCCTGACCAGAGCAGGAAGCAGTTTCCAAGGCCACCATCCAGGCGGGGTCAGCAGGCATGCCCGGGCCTGGGCCAGGCCCCAGCTGCTCTGGGCTTTGTCTCTTCGTGTCTTGAAACCTCGAGAGGTCACTTGATCTTGCCTGTGACTCTGAGCAAGAGGCCTTACGTCAGGGCCCAGCCAGTCCTGCCCTGACTCTTCTGGGCACAAGTTCTTCCCCACACTCTCTGAGGCCATCCTCCCTCTGATCCTATCTCTTGCCACTCCTGCAGCCATGTTTAGGCCAGGCCTTGTTCTGAGCTCTCATTTCCTGAAAATGTAATCTCTCCACAACCATGCCGACTCACCCTCCTTCTTTCTTATCTTCCCACGTCCCAGAGCAGGGCCACGGAACTGGAGGGTGGTGGCTGGGAGCCTGCCTGTGGACACAGATAGGCCTCTATGCACAACCCAGTTCCATCCCTTACCAGCCAGGTGACCTGGTGAGTCATGTCACCTGATGAGTCACGTCACCTCTCTGCGTCTCTTGTGAGAATTAAACGAGATTACGCGTGAAACCCTTGGCCAGGTCCCTGGTACACAGTGAGCACGTAGTCAGTGGCTGGTGATGGGTAGGTAAATACCCCGCAGAGGCTAAACTCTGGGGCCTCTGACCAGCCTGTGTGAGTCACACACCTCCAACCCTCGCCTCTTGTACCTTCACGCAGGACCACAGAGCCGGCCCTCCCTCGCCTGTGCACCTCCTAGGAAGGAGCTTGTATTCTAGTGTGGATTTGGGGCCTTGGGGGAGGCTTTATAATAGCACCTAGTTCTTTGCTTTAGCAATTGGGCCGAGTCCTCCCTGGGGAACCCAAGGACAAAATGACCTGGCTCAGCTAGAAACCCTGTCATCACAGTTATGCACACCAATCCTCTCCCCCACTGCAAATATGAAAAATATTTTCTCGTGACTGTAATATGTCATGATTTTTCCCCTGGCAGTTGTGCCATCTTTGTCAGCATAACCTTTGCTGCCATAGTGCACTGCGTTTGTGCTGGAAGGCTGGGGGAAGTAGATGAATTCTGTGTTCACACACATGAGCTAGTGACCTGCTTGGGGCCAGGCATTGTATCCAGTTCTGAGGGTATCACTGAGCAAGACACGCAGTGCCCTGCCCCCACAGGGCTTGCAGCCTTTTACAGGTGTTTGTTTAAAACCTCCTTGCCGGGCGCAGTGGCTCACACCTGTAATCTCAGCACTTTGGGAAACCGAGGCGGGAGGATCACCTGAGGTGGGGAGTTCGAGACCAGCCTGGCCAATGTGGTGAAACTTCGTCTCTACTAAAAATACGAAAATTAGCCGGGCATGGTGGCAGGTGCCTGTAGTGCCAGCTACTCGGGAGGCTGAGGCAGGAGAACTGCTTGAGCCCGGGAGGCAGAGGTTGCAGTGAGCCAAGATCGCGCCACTGCACTCCAGCCTGGATGACAAGAGCAAAAACTCCGTCTCAAAAGAAAAAAAAAAAAAAAACCTCCACATGGGCTGGGCACAGTGGCTGACGCCTGTAATTCCAGCACTTTTGGAGGCCGAGGTGGGCAGATCACTTGAAGCCAGGAGTTCGAGACCAGCCTGGCCAACATGGTGAAACCCCCTCTCTACTAAAAACACAAAAGTTAGCCAGGTGTGGTGGTGTGTGCCTGTAATCCCAGCTACGTGGGAGGCTGAGGCAGGAGAATGGCTTGAACCTGGGAGCCGGAGGTTACAGTGAACCACGATCACACCACTGTACTCCAGTCTGGGCAACAGAGCAAGACTCCGTCTCAAAAAAAATTTTTTTTAATTAAAAAAAAAAATCCTCCACATGAGCATCACTGTGTAGAGCAGGGCCTGGGACACTCCCAGGAGAAGGATCAGGGACCATCCTCTAAAACCATTGTGAGCAGGGCAGGCAGCAGGAGATTCCTGGAGGCAGGAAATGGGTCTTGACAAATTTGAGACTTCAGAGGTTTTAGTTCTAGCTCAGCCACCTGAGTTTCTGGCCCAACTCCCTCCCTGCTCCAGGCATGTACCCCACCCCCAGCCCCCCAGTTCATTCTCCCCATATGGCCACCAAAGTGCTGGGGAATTTTTTTTTTTTTTTAAACATTTTTAGATGCACAGTGTCTGGAGTCCCTAAAATATTTATTGGATGAATTGATTAAAACACATCTGCTCCTGTGACTCCATTGCTCTACACCTTCTGATTGCATCCTTCCCTCTCCAGCCTCCTTCCTTGCCTACAAAATAAAGGCCCAGCTTCCCAGTATGGTATTCAAGGTATTCCAGGCTTCCATCCTGGCATCCAACCTTTTTTCCAGCCCCGATCTTCCTCACACACACCCTCCCTTAACAGCCAGGAGCATGTGTGGAAACAGGAGGGAGCACTGGGAGGGCTGGCTCCCAAAGGTGCTCTGTGCTTTTGCTGTTCCTTGCCTGGGTGGCCCTTTCCTACCCCATCTCCCACCTGTCAGTTCCTATCTTTCACTCAGACATCACTTCCTCCAAGAAGCATTCCAGAGTCCTTCTCAGGCCCAATTAATCTCTCACCCTTTCTGCATCCGTGACAACCCTTCCTGGGAATGCCCTCCTTGCCACGCCATCAACTCCTTTAGGGCGATTACTCATCTCTGGGCACCGTCCTCCCCTCCCCCACCCAGTGTCTCATCATGCCTGGGACATTTCAGGTTTTTTTGTTTTTTTTTAAACTTGAGTTGAAGAAAAGCATGTAGAATAGGGAGAATTCTAAGAGGAAAGGTTAAGCCCTGGGGAACGGGATGGGACAATTTCACCCTGTCATCAGGGAGTACTCCTAATAGAAGGGCAGGGACCAGTTCAAATTTTCAGGGCTCACTGGGCCTGTGGATGTCTCCAAGCACAATCCCTCCGGTTTACAGAGAGGGAAAGGTCCTCGCCTGAGGACTCAGAGCCACCTGGTCATTGAAGCACGGAAGGTAGAGCCAGGAAGGGCGCCTGGGGATTGCCTGGTTCCATGGTTCTTGCTCTTTCCTCAGCCTCCACTTCAGTTGCGTGTCCGACACAAACCTGTCAGGAACACCTGTCTTTACATATGGTATCTCCAGCCACAGGGTAGAGGGGGAGAGAGAGAGAAAGAGAGAGATGGAGGAGGTGAGGCTAGCTTCCTCCCAGGACAGGTAAGGAATGTGAGGCTCTGAGAGCTGGTAGAGACACAGGGTCACACAAGGCTGGGGAACCCCATTTGGTCCTACTGCCCCACAGCTGCGGAGACAGGGAAAGAACCTTAAGGAGGGAATGGCTGGCAGAGCTAGAGTTTAAGGAGCACCTCTGGTCAGTAGTGGACACACATTTGAAAAAATTCTCAGGCCGGGAGCAGTGACTCACGCCTGTAATCCCAGCACTTTGGGAGGCCCAGGTGGGTGGATCACAAGATCAGGAGTTTGAGACCAGCCTGACCAACATGGTGAAACCCTGTCTCTACTAAAACTACAAAAATTAGCTGGGTGTGGTGGCGCGCACCTGTAATCCCAGCTTCATCGATAATTCAGTGAATTCCAAGTCCACCTCTCTAACGGTATTTCTGCATACCAGTTGTGGGCTGAGCCCCCAGGAAGCAGTATCCTCTCCACATGGAGGTGACTCAGAGGCCTGGCTGCCTAAAAATGTTACAGGGATGGATCAGGCTTTGAGCCTGTGTGGTTTGTCTCTGACTCTTTGTCTTTGGGGCACCATCGCAGTGCCTGAAGATCTCTCCCATCACCTGTTCAACTCCCTTATTTTATAGAATAGAAACTCAGGCTGCCACGTTGGCTCACACCTGTAATCCCAGCACTTTGGGAGGCCAAGGCAGGTGGATTGCTTGAGTTCAGGAGTTGGAGTCTAGCCTGCACAACATAATGAAACCTTGTCTCTACAAAAACTAAAATAAAATAATTAGCCATGTATGGTGATATGTGCCTGTAGTCCCAGCTACTCAAGAGGTTGAGATGGGAGGATCGCTTGGGCCTGGGAGGTGGAGGTAGCAGTGAGCCATGATTGTGCCACTGCACTCTACCTTGGGTGATAGAGTGAAAACCTGTCTCAAAAAAAAAAAAAAAAAAAAAACTGAAGCCCAGAGAGGGAAGGGACTTACTCTGGGTCACACAGGAAATCAGTCTCTCAAATTCACATGGACTTTTTTTTTTTTTTTTTGAGACAGTCTCGCTCTGTCACCCAGGCTAGAGTGGAGTGGTGCGATCTCAGCCCACTGCAACCTCCACCTCCCGGGTTCAAGCAATTCTCATGCCTTGGCCTCCCAAGTAGCTGGGATTACAGGGTGTGTGCCGCCACACCTGGCTAGTTTTGTGTGTGTGTGTGTGTGTGTTGGTTTTTTGTTTTTGTTTTGACAGGGAGTCTCACTTTGTCACCTAAGCTGGAGTGCAGTGGCATGATCTCGGCTCACTGTAACCTCTGCCTCTCGGGTTCACGCCATTCTCCTGCCTCAGCCTCCTGAGTAGCTGGGACTACAGGCACCCACTAGCATAGCACGCCCGGCTAATTTTTTGTATTTATAGTAGAGACGGGTTTCACCGTGTTAGCCAGGATGGTCTTGATCTCCTGACCTTGTGATCTGCCCACCTCAGCCTCCCAAAGTGCTGGGATTACAGGTGTGAGCCACCGCGCCCGGCCCAGTTTTTGTATTTTTTCTGTAGAGATGGGGTTTCACCATGTTGGCCAGACTGGTCTCGAACTTCTGACCTCAAGAGATCCACCCACCTCGGCCTCCCAAAGTGCTGGGATTGCAGGCGTTAACCACCTTGCCCGGCCTCATGCACTCTTTTTGCCTTCTGCTCTACTGCCTTGTTTGACATTGGACCCTTTCAAGAGAGTAGAGACCAGATAGTAGAGGTTAGACCTTAACTCATGTCCTGGCAGCCAGTGGGCATGAATACATGTTTGCTGGTTGCTTAAATGAAAGCACAAATATAGATTCCTTTTTGGAGGAGAGCAGCCCTCTCTGGACAACTGATTTATATGTGCTCTGCAGCACTTTGAATCTCTGCTCAGCTGTCCCTCAGTGCTGCCAGTGCCCCCCCTGACAGGCAGAGACCACTTAATGCCCTGGCACCTCAGATGGTGAAACCACCAGAGCGTGAGGACTCAGAGGAATGTGACTCTGCAGTTGTGTGTCACAGAGGCACTAGAAGGTGAAGTCTGCATAACAGTGGTTGGTGTGCTGGGGGCTGGTGCGTGCTAGTGCTGGGTGTGCAGCAGTACCACATACAGGTTCCTGCCCTGGAGGAGCCAGGTCGGGATGACAAGGGTACCGTAGCTATGGTAACAGGGTGGTATAAGGAGGTGTTCTGAAGGTGTGCAAGGCCTGAGCTGGACCTTGACATGCTGACCAGACTCAGGTCAGTCCCCGCTCTGTCATTCAGTCAGCGCATGTCTCAGCCCCAGCATGTGCTGGGCAGTGTTCAGTAGTGGTTGAAGAGCCACAGTCTCTCCTGCCGCGACCAGGTTAGCTGCCTCCCCAGGACCTTCCGTGGCACAGCCACCGTCTCCCTGCATGGTAATTACCTGGTTTGGGGTGTGCTTTGCTTTCCCCTCTATCTGCGAGCCTCTCAAGGACAGGAACCAGATCGGTCTTGGTCTCTGCTTTGTCCCCAGTGCCTAGCACTGGGCTGCGTGTTAGTGTCTGCTCCTGCTTTGTGGAGAGCTGAACCTGGTGAGGTCAGAGTTCCACACAGCCACAGCATTCTCCTCCCACCTCCATGAGAACCCTGGGGCTTTTGGGCTTGGATTCCCCCCTCCCCCACTCCCTCCCATCCTGAAGATTCTGCCAAAGTCTCTGGCTGGCCAAGTCCTGAAAGCTGGGGAGGGTAGTGGGAGGAGGAAGGTGAGACGCGATGGGCGGCTTAGCAGAGGGTGAGAAAGCCTCCTGCTGCCTGGCCGCAGGCACCGCGGGAATGGTTCTGGCAGGAGGCGCCTGCTGGGCTGAGATCACCATGGAGACCTGGCTTAGAGAGGGTCACTGGCAGTGGCTAAGGGCCGGGGGTGGGGGTGGGGGTGCAGGGATTTATGCAGAGGCTCCCAGCCTGCCCCAGGGCCCTTGGAGGGAGCAGAGGAGGCTGGCATTGGACAATATCAGTTTGCCAGTGGTTTGGAGCAGCCCATCCTAAAGTCCCCTTCCCTTGTCACCCAACACCCCAACAGAGGTTCTTTAGCTTGGCAACTGTTCTTCAACCACAATAGAGCTATCCTCTGGATAGATGCCCCCAGCCCTCTGGCTCAAGCAGTTACCCCAGATAAAATCCTTCTGCTCCCTAATAGACACCCCTCTTGTCTCTGCAGCCTGTTTACCACCTGACTGTGGAGACCTTGCATTCATCCCAACAGCAGCCCCTGCCCCAAGAGCTGCTTTTCTACCTATCACCCCATTGCAGCACAGCTGTCACCCTCCCAGGCACACCGCTCGCCCCTGCGGCTAGTATTCCATCCTCCTGTAACTGCAGGCGACCTGACAGCTTAACAAAGATGCAGCTCTTCTCCTCTCCCATGCCTCTGCCTGCCACCTGGTCTGATCCACCAGAATGGGGTGCTGCCCTGCCTCTGCAGGAGCCCACCTGGTTCCCCTGGACCTTGGGGTAGTCCTGGCAAGTCCAGCCTCAGGACAAAAGTCGTCCCTGGGGCTGACTGCCCGGCAGACAGCAGCCGAGGCTGAGCAGAATTTAAATGTGGCTCTGATGGAAAGGAAAGCCAAGAAAGTACAAGGGAGGAAAGGCTTTCTGTCGCCGCCTGGCTCCTGCTGCTGTGGGGGAGGACTGATGGACTCCTAAGGAACCTGAGGAGGCCGCTTCAGCATCCTCACCTCGCCCCTTAATTCGGATGGAGATGGTTGCACACTGAGGGTGGGAGATGTGTGTCTCGGGGCTCTGAGAGGAGGACAGAAGTCTGAAAGGACCAGGCTAATGACTGGAGCTCTTAGGAAGTCCTGAGCCCAACCCTGTCCTTCAGGGGACCTTCTCACTCACCCTAGCAGAGCTGTGAATCCAAGGGGTCTAGCCAAGCTGGGGGTCTGGGTAGGGAAGTCAGATCCCCAGGGCCCCGCAAGCATAATGAGAACTGTCTGGGAAAAAGGGGTACTTCCAATCTCGAGTGTCTGGCGATGGGAGGAACTGGGAACTTGGGAGTGTCTGAGCTTCAGGAAGGCAGGGTTAAGCCAAACACAGATGGCATTGTGTTGGGCAGTTTCTGTTCCTTCACTGAGAAAGACTTCCTCCTCACCTCACCTCTCTAAGGAACAAAATGGCATTGGTAAGAAGAGGATTGGATTTAGAAGAAATAAAAGCAGTGGTTCACACCTGTGCTGTGTACTGAGGCCCTGCCCTCCCCATGATGTCATTCCTCAGAACAGCCTAAGTTGGAGGAATTACTAAACTCATCATGACATGAGGAGGCAGGTTTGGAGAGCCCAACTGCCCCAGAAAAATAATAATGAATAGTAATCAGTATAATTTATTATGCACTTAAGGACCAGGCTTCCTCTGCCCTATATCACTGAGTCCTCCCAACAAACCAGTGGGGTAGTTCAGTTATCTTCTTTTTACAGATGGGCAAACTGAGGCTCACAGAAGTCCAACAACATGCCCAAGGTCATAGCGCTATTAAAGGGTAGCACTGGTATTTGAACTCAGCTGTGTCTGATTCCAGAGCCCAAGCTCTTAACAAATTCCACTGCCTAGAACCCCAGCTCCTCAACCAGCACCTGCTTCACCCTGTGGTTTGGGGCTTGGACATGCATGTTTTACAGATGGGTAAACTGGGCTCAGAGAAGGCAGGTCTGAGTTTTCAGGAGAAAGAACAATGGGTAGCTTTCTCGGACAAATCCTAGGAGGAGCTGGGTGAGGGTCTCCCTCTTCACTTCCCTGATCTCAGAGCAGTCGATGCCTGCTGCTCACTCCTGCCTCTTCTCTTGTGTTTCTTTGCAGCTTTCAGAAAACCAACGCCAAGATCCCTCCCAGCGTCCACATCGTCCTTTGGCAGGAGCGCCTGCCCCTCTGCCTCCCACCTGCCCCCTACGCCCCTTGCAGACCCATCTCCCTCCACCCCCTCCCGCCCATCTCCTCCACGCAGAAGCCGAAGGTGAGCCCTTTCTGCACAAAACCAGCAATTGTAAATACTTTTTAAAAATGTACAAAACTTAAAAACAAAACACAGTTTTAGAAAAAGACAAAAAAAAAAAGAGAGAGAGAGCGAGAGAGCGAGCGTGTGCAAGAGGTTGCGAGCGGGGCCCCGAGGTGTCCAGAGCCCCTGCAAGTATGCACTGAGAAATTTATCTACAGGTCGTTTGACAAAAATGAACAATATCCTATTTATTGTATATACTGTTTTATTATAAATCGTGGATTGTATATTGCATTCTGTAAACCTGCTGTGGTCCCGTGGTGTGCAAATTCGCATGGTGGGGGGGAGGGAGAAGAACCTCTTGCGGGAGCTTTTTTTTTCTTTCTTATTTTTCACTCTTTTGGGTTTTCTCTTCTGTTGTTGTTGTTGTTGTTTTCTGTTGGCAGGACACACCCAAAGATCCAAGTTTGTATTAAAAAGAAATGAAAAAAAGCAAAAAAAAAAAAAAAAAAAAAAAAAAAAACCAACCTTGTGTCTTGTGAAGGGGGGGAGTGAGGGTGGAGGGCCAAGGAAGGGACACCGCTGGGTTTTGTCACCAGCTACTGGTTCTCCAGAGGAGTTGAAATACCTGCATGTGTTCCTGGCCACTGAGTTCTCCCTTCTGCCTGAGATCTTGGTCACCCTTGGATCTGGGTTCCCCCCCATTTCACTCCAGGCGCTGGGTCTCCCCTGCCTCTGAGCTCCCCACTCTGCTACCAAGGACATCCTGGCCCTTGATCATGCATTCAGTCCCAGGTCCAGGGGTTCTACCTCTTGGACCTTCATTTTGTCCTAGGTCCTGGGTCTCCTCTGACTCTGAGACCCTATATTCTCTCCAAGTCCAAGGTCTCCCCAAATCCTGGATTTCCTCTCCCTGAGGAACCTCCATCATGGGCCAGAGTTTGGGGCTCCTGCTTCTGGATCCCCTTATTCCATCCAAGGTCCATGGTGTACTTTGGAGTCCCTTTGTGTGTCCTGTGTATTCATGGCTTTTGGGCCTCACAGTTCTACTCTGGTTCAAGGACACCTCTCTTGGCGACACTCATTCCATCGTAAGTCCAGGAACCCTCATGGGGCCTCCCTTTCCCACTAAGAATGGAGTACCCCCTATCTGTGTATCTCCCATTTGCCCCGGGTCATCAGTCTTCTCTACCTCCAGGCCCTTCATTTTACCCCAATATACCCACATCTGCTTATGCAGAACCTGGGATATAATCAAGCCAGTCACCCCAGTGTTGCTCTGCCCTCCCCTTTCTGTCTACCCTGAACTCCAAATGTTTCCTCCCAGCTTTGGTAAACTGTGGAAAAAGAAAACTAACCGTGTGCCTGCATCTGGTGGGCTGGAAGAGCTGAGCTGTTTCCTGATCCCTGACTTTGGGGACTTCTTGGGTGCCCTTGCCCAAATGGTGCCCACTTTGGCCTCGCTGGTCTTTGGGAAGCAGTTTTTCCCATAGACCCATTTTATGTTTAAGTTCTGCTGAGTGTGGCTTCATGTCCCTCTTCAGTGAAGCTCAGGGAGACGTCAAGGGGTAATACCACGGGGCCTGCCCTCCCTGACCCAACCAGCTAGGCCCTGGCCTCAGGAGAGTCAGAGGAGCCCGTGGTCTGAGGAGGAAACACACCTGGGCACACCTGTCTGGAAGAAGAGGCAGGAGGACTCAGGCCACAGTACCCTGAAACTGTAGCCTCTGTGCTGGATGTAAAAGGCTCATCCACCCACCCAGCCCCCTCCTTGCATCCCCCAGACTCAGAGATGAAGACATTACCCTACACTCCCTGACTGCTGACAGGGAAGACAACACTACACTCAAGCTAACGATGCAGTATGGAGCTGGAAGTGGGGGCAAGAAGCAGTGAGATTCCCTGAGAGTTAGGGAGGAGGGCTTCTCCCAGGAGAAAGTGTTTACGGAGCCAAGCCTAAGGTGCTGGGAGGGAGTTCCTGGAGGAGGAGGAGGATGTGCAAAGGCCCAGAGACTCGAAAGGCTAACAGGAGGCAAGAGCCACATGCAGTTAGCTCTGTTGGGCACACCCTGTGTTTAGGGAGGGGAGAGGGCTTTGGCAAGGTCACTCTGGGTAGGGTGGAGCCTGATTGGAGCCGGTAGGGAGCATCAGAGAAAGCAGTGGGTGAGGCTGAGATAGGCCAACCCAAGAGAAGCCTGTGTTCAGCCCCAAGAGTCACCTGCAGGGAGAAAATGCCTGTGTGCAGCAGCTGCTGAGGAAGCAGAAGAGACTTGAGGAGGCTCTCCAGGTGGGGCAGGCTGGGCCCATTTGGCGTTAGGGGAACCAGAGTGGGGCCTGGTGAGTCCAGCTGAGGGCTCAGAGAGGTGGCGGCCCAAAGGAGGTTTCGGGGAGGGGAGGGACAATGGTGGATTGCTCAGTGGAAGGGACTGGGGCTCAACATGAGATAGGAGAGGAACTTGAGAGGGAGAGGAAGGGCAGTGAAGGGTTGTGGGCCCCAGGGCTCTGGAACTGGGGCAGAGAGACAAGACCCAGGAAGGAAATGGGAGTTTGACGAGGTGATTATGGCACAGTGAAGGAGCCCCTTAACTCAAGGGAAGATGAGAGTTCACTATGAAAAGAGGCGCATAGCGAGAGGGAAGCGATGGGAGGAAGGCTTGGTGAGAACAGGGGCTCCAGGAGATGGAAAGGGAGGGGCAGGAAGGGAATGGTCGCTCAGGGAAAGGAGAGGTTTCAGCCTAGGGTCTGCTGCTTAGGAAGGGGTGAGGCGGGCCGTGGTGTACTTTGGAGACCAGACTCAGGAGATGGACCAGGGCCTCTGGGATGGAATGTTCTCTGTGCCCTTAGGCAAGGGCAGCAGACACCCTGCACAGTGTATGGTGCAGGTTTGGGGCACACTGTTTTGATCTGTTTTTTTCAGAGGTCAGGGCCCTACCGCCACCACAGTGCCACACCTGATCCCAGAATGCATCAAGGCAATGTGGTTCTCAGATACGTGGGTTTCGCCATCATTTATTAAACACTTCCTTGAGGTGTGTATTCTTTTTTTTTTTTTTTTTGAGACGGAGTCTCGCTCTGTGGCCCAGGCTGGAGTGCAGTGGCCGGATCTCAACTCACTGCAAGCTCCGCCTCCCGGGTTTACGCCATTCTCCTGCCTCAGCCTCCCGAGTAGCTGGGACTACAGGCGCCCACCACCTGAGGTGTTTATTCTTCGAACAATCCTTGAGGTAGAGAAAGATGCTCACTTGGTTTACAAATGAGAAGACAGGTTCCCAGACACAGAGTAAGGGCCTGGTCCAAAGCTCACATGGAAAGTGGCAGAAGTAGGTTGGCCTAGGCTTTAAGCCCTTCTTTTATTTTTCCCCCCTTTTTGTTTTTTTCTTTTATTTCTGCTTTTTAGAGATGGCGTCTTGCCATGTTTCCCAGGCTGGTCTCAAACCCCTGACCTCAAGCAATTCTCCCGGCTTGGCCTCCCAAAGTGCTGGGATTACAGGTGTGAGCCACCATGCCCAACCTTTTCTTTTCTTCTTTAAAATTTTTTCCCTTTTTCTTCTTCTTCTTTTTTTTTTTTTTTTTTTTTTTTTTTCTGATACGGAGTCTTGCTCTGTCACCCAGGCTATAGTGCAGTGGCAAAATCTTGGCTCACTGCAACCTCCACCTCACAGGTTGAAGCAATTCTCCTGCCTCAGCCTCCCAAGTAGCTGGGATTACAGGTGCCTGCCACCACATCCAGCTAATTTTTGTGTTTTTAGTAGAGACAGGGTTTCACCATGCTGGCCAGGCTAGTCTTGAACTCCTGACCTCGTGATCCGCCCACCTCGGCCTCCCAAAGTGCTAGGATTACAGGCGTGAGCCACTGCACCTGGCCTCCCTTGCTTTTCACAGTTTTGGGTGGGGGGGAATCTGCTTATAAAATCCAAAAATCCATTCTATAATTTAAAATTTTTAATAATAGATATATGGCACTTATATATGCCAGCTGTTCCAAACACTTTGTATATATATTAATGCGTTTGGTCTCCACCAGAATCCTATGAGGCTTCTTTTTAATGATTATTATCCCCATTTTACAGACAGGAGACTCAAGTGCAGAGAGAATTTATGAAGACCACTCAGTGAGTATGTTCAAACCAGAACTTACTAAGTGGTGACACCAGAGTACAGACCAAGCAATCTGGCTCAAAAGTCTGTGCTTCACTGTACAGTTAAAAGTGAAAATCCCTGGGCATGGTGGCACACCCTTGTGGTTCCAGCTTCTTGGGAGGCTAAGGCAGGAGAATCGCTTGACCCGGAAGGCACAGGTTGCAGTGAGCTGAGATGGCACCACTGTACTCCAGCCTGTGTGACAGATCCAGACTCCATCTCAAAAAAAAAAAAAAAAAAAAAAGTGAAAATCCTCTCTACTCCCATCCCGGGCTATAACCCCTGTGTCAACACTTGTTAGTCTCTTCATGTACATAAAGGGTTCTAGATCCTAGAAAGGAATTGCCTGGAGAGCTTCAAAATGCCTATGCCCAAGTCTTACCCAAAAATATTCCGATTTTATGGGTCTGGGGTGGGGCCTGGGCATGGGGATTTGTGAAGGCTTCTTGGGTGGTTCCAATGCACAGCCAACTGGATAACCTCTAATTGAGCTGTTGAGCTGTCACACACACCTGTATTTAGTGTACTGCCCTAGGTGTGCATATGATGCCTTCTTGTATGTACACTGTCGTATCCATTCGTGTTTTTTACTCCAAGTGGCTGTCAATTACTATGGGTTCTCTGAGAGACCCGGTGTGAACACATTCATTCAAACATTTCTTAAGCACCTTCCAGGCACCGTCGAAGGCACTTAGGGAATCAACAGTGAGCAGGACAGTCAGGGGCCTTGCCTTTGAGTGTCTAGTCTGATGGAATTGATATATTTAGTTATGGGTTTTTCCCTGTGAATGGCAGGGGTTCGAGCCCCTCAAGGGTTGCTGAGTGGGGGAAGGGGTGGACATCTGACCCGCAGAGCTTAGGATGGGGAAAGACTTTCTGGTGGGGCTGTGTGTGCTGGGTCTTCTGGCCCTTTGTGGATGGGATTGAGAGAGGGAGGCCCAGGACATGTTTCTGGGCTTGAATGAGTGTGGCTGGCTGTGTGGCAGGTGTGTAAAGGTGTGCATGATTTGGGCCTGTGAAAATGTGAACAGTGGTGGTGGGCAGAGGAGGTGTTCAATGAGGGAGGGCTGTGTACAAGGTAAGCACTAGCCCAGTGCGTCACACAGATGCGCACATGCATGTACACGTGTCCACACACACACAGCCAGCTGTGAGGAGGAGGCTGGCTTCCAGTCCCAGGGCCAGGAGAACTCTGCTTTGGGTATGTGGGGGAGGCACAGCTGGGGCTGGAAACTCTAGAGTGGGAGGGAGGGAGAGAGGAAGGGAGGCTGGGGAGCTGCATCCTTGATCTCTTCTGTTTCTGCAGTTCCGGACGCCGTGCTCTGGGTCTCTGTGTGCCTCTGAGTCTCCCTCTCTCTAATGTCCGGATCTTGGCATCTCTGTGCCTCTCTTCTCCGTCTTGGGCTTTGAGGCTGATCACGTGACTGGATCTCCACCTCTCCAGCCTACTTGGCTGTGTGTCCCTCCATGTCTCTGTCTCTGCCTCCATGTCTGCCTCTGCCTCTGCCTCCCTGTCCTTCCCTGTCCTTGCCAGGTTGGGGGAGGGGGGCCCAGTGCTCAGGGAGCAGGTGTCGGCTCACTCAGGCAGCAGGGAGTGAAGCCGAGGAGGGCAAAGAGCCAGCAGCCCCTGGACACACAGCCACACTCCAGGAGACGTGGGGCACTCACAGGAACACACAGTGCCATGCGTGGAGAGAGGGGCTCTTGGGGGCACTTACAGGGACATACACGTACAAAAGTCCACACACAGCCACACCCAAAACACGCATGGATGCCAGACACAGATATCCACGGGCCACACACACAGACACAAAGGCGCACACACAGGTACTCATTCAGACACACACGGACATCCAGAGTCGCAGACACACCCAGGGCGTTCCTCCTAGGGAAAACCCAGAGCCATGGACGCGGACACGGACACACACACACCCCTCGGGCGCGTACAGACACATACAGAGGCACAGGTTAACAGTGGCAGTCACACTTAAGCACTCGGGGCTAAGGAGGCAGATGAGCACAGACAGGCACAGACCCTCCAGGACAAGCGGAGACCGACATAAAGGCACGGCAGGCCCGCCGAGAGACCCACTGAGGGGCACACCCAGGCACGGGTAGAACGTCCTCGAGGACACACTCCTCCCTCGGGCCTCACTCCGGAGCACCTGAGGACACGCCCATGGGCGGCTGCACGGGCGTCAGGACGCCCCAGCGCACCTGGCGCCCCCGGCGCTCCCCTAGGCTCCCGGGCCGAGTGTGCGTGCGTGCCCTTGCGCGCCGCCACCTGTGGGAGGAGAGGTGCGCGCTGCGCCCGGGGCTGCCCGGCTAGCGCTGCGCGGGGGGAGCTGTTGCCATGGCGCGCGGAGCGCGGCCGCATACTAATGGAGCGGCCACGGGCGCTGCCCCCACAACTGCCCTCTTGCCGGCCGGGCTCGCTCCTCCAACTCCTTCCTCCGGCTCCAGCCAAGTCACCCCGGGGGCTGGCGGCCTCGGCCCACGCACCCCACTCAGAGGGCCTGATCCCCTTGCCTCCCATTTCCCGGCAGAGAAGTCCCAGGCCGGGCAAAGGGCTACGCTGGGGTCGGCAAGGGCAGGGCCGGGGCGCTGCGGGGGCTGCCTGGCCTGGGCTCAGGCACCAAGCGGGCACCGCAGCTGGGAGCGCAGGTGCTGTCCTGGAAATGGGGTGGCTGTCCTGGAGGGGGCGGGACAGGGGAAATAAAGGGGGAATTTAACCCTTCCTTCCCCCAGGCTTGGCTGGGGAAGGGAGAGGCCTTAACCAAGCCCTGTGCCATCTGCCTCCAGCATCTCTCCAGTCCTGGTTGTGGCTGCTCTGAGGGTCCCCATCCCTCAGGACCTGCTCCTCATCACTCCAGGCCCTAAAGTGACTGGTGAAGTTAGGGGTGTGTGAAGTGCCCCAGGACTAGGTGGAGGGGGTGGTGGCACGTGAAGGGTTAACACCTTCTCATACCTTAATTCCAGTCCAGGAGCTACCCTGACCCCCTACCCCCTCAGTCCCGCTGTGTTAATTGGCGCGGAGGGGCGAGGCCTATCCTGGCGCGGGGGGAGCCAACAGAGGGTTTGCAGGTAGAGCCAGTGGGAGGGGGTCTAATGGAGGGGGGAGCCAGGCGGTTGCCTAGCAACCCCACAGCTGTCTGTTGACCTAGAAGAAGCTGCGCCGTCTTGACACAGCTGGTGTTTACATGTAACCGAGGCTCTGGCTTAGCGCTTGCTTGGAGGAAAGCTGAGGTAGGGCCCTCGTGGCAGCCTGGCCCTGGCCCCCCGGCTGTCGTGGGCTCCCTGCCTGCCTGCCCTCTTTGCTTCAGCTCCCACCTGAAGTCCAACGGAGAAAGAGTGGGAGAGCAGATCTCAGGGCTGCAGGCTTTGGGGCTGGAGAAAGTTGCTGTACACGCACACACACAATGCCTAAGGCCTTCCACACAGAAATGGTGGGAGACTAGGAAAAGCAGAGGCAGATTCCAACCCACATGGAAAACACCAACATACAGAGGGACACATGGCCCTACAGACCTGCAAAATCAAACTGACCTAGGCACACAACACAGGCACGGAGGTGCCGTAGACATAACGACAACCAGGAAGACAGACATACAGACACACAGAAACATGGTAATCGAAACACTGACACACAGATGCACCCACATCCACCTCCATACACAGGACAGGCACTGACCATCGGACAGAGACACACGCTTGAGCACACTGACACACAAACAGAAACCCCCCATGGTGACATCGGCAATTCCGGCATGAATGCAGAGTCCATCCCAGCTAGTGTCTGCAGGCCTGCACAATGAAAGGCAGAAACCCACATACAGAGTCATCCATGTGCACACACAAGAACACAGAGAAGGCCGGGTGTGGTGGCTCATACCTGTAATCCCAGTGCTTTGGGAGGCCAAGGCAGGCAGATCACCTGAGGTCAGGAGATCGAGACCATCCTGGCTAACGTGGTGAAACCCGGTTGCTACCAAAAATACAAAAAATTAGCCAGGTGTGGTGGCACACGCCTGTAGTCCCAACTCTCGGTAGTCTGAGGCAGGAGAATAACTTGAACCCGAGAGGTGGAGGTTGCAGTGAGCAGAGATTGTGCCACTGCACTCCAGCCTGGGCAACAGAGCAAGACTCCATTTAATTAAAAAACAAAAACAAAAACAAAAAAAAACAGAGAAACAAACAACACACCCAACTTGTACTGATTGACCACAGTGCCCAAGGCGGGCAGTCGCTGACACCACTGATGCAGGCAGGAGCCCGACATGTGGAGAGGCACAGGCCCCCAGAGGACCACGGGCCCTGACATGTCCCACCTGCACCCACACAAGTACCCACAGCACAAACACGTGCCAGCCTAGGGTGTGGTGTGGGCAGAGCTGAGACTCCTCCCTACCCACAAGCTCTTCATCGCAGCAGATCTGCCCTGGGGTCAGAGGGCCCTAGTGGCCCCAGAACCAGAGCCCAGTGAAGCCCTGTCTGGCCTGGGCTGCATCCGTAACCCTCAGGCTTAGGAAGGAGACAGCACTAGTCTTTTCCCTGGGAGCCCCTGGTCTGAAGGAGACAGAGCTGTGTCCCCTGGAGTCCCTAGATGGGCAGAAGAGGCAAAGACCTGCCCCGTGGAGCTCCAGTCTGATGGGGGCCATATCTCCTTGCCAGGTAGACAGACACACAGACACACAAGCTCCTGGGGGGTTCTTGAGGGCTTCCTGAAAGAGGTGAGCCTGTAGCCTGGCTTTGGAGCCCAAGAGGAAAGGGGGAAGGGTGTGTACTGAGGAGGGCCTCCCTTCCTTCCCCTGTACCCCGCCCCCTCATCCAGCAGTTCCTCCTCCCCCTAGGGCCCAAGGGGCCGGCTGGGGCCCCACAGTCCCATCAGCCCGAGCAGTGAGCAGAAGGAGGAGAGCAGATATTTTTAGCTTCTCTGCCACTGACATTTCGCAGCAGGCGACCTGGGGTGAAGCTGAGTGAGTGCTGAAGGCTGGGAGAAGTCGACAGCGCCTTCCCAACCCCATGTACAAGCACACACAACTGTGCACGCACACAGTTGTGTGCAGTGCTCACAGACGTGGCCCAGCTTCAGGTACACAGTCACACACCTAGACACACATGCACCTGTGCGCGCACTTGGTTCATAGGCCACTTATGCTAGAAACCTCACATATCCGGACACAAAAATGTATCCATTCACACATCCAGACACACACGCACGATTCATACGCATAACACACTTCCCACACCCTGCCAAGCATGCACAGTCTTATTCATCACTCACTGGAGAAATACGTATCCAGTGCCTACTAAGTATTGAGCCCTATTCTGGACACTAGGAATACAGTTAGCAAAATAGATAAAAATTTCAGTCCTCATAGAGTTTACATTCTGACAGGGGAAGTTCAACAATAAACAAAAAATAAAGTATAGCCTTAAGAATCACAAATATAGGCCGGGCACGGTGGCTTGCACCTGTAATCCCAGCACTTTGGGAGGTCGCAGTGGACAGATCACTTGAGGCCTGTAGTTCGAGACCAGCCTGGGCAACATGGCAAAACCCCGTCTCTACTAAAAATACAAAAATTAGCCGGGCGTGGTGGCACACACCTGTAATTCCAGCTACTCAGGAGGCTGAGGCACAAGAATTGCTTGAACTCAGGAGGCAGAGGTTGCAGTGAGCCAGGATCCTGCCACTGCACTCCAGCCTGGGTGACAAGAGTGAAACTCCATCTCAAAAAGAACCACACATATAACCTAATCCCCCAAAATACACAACTGCACATGTGAACAGCTTCCTAATATTCACTACTCCATAAATACACACGACTGCACATACAACCTACAGGCAAGACTCATACAGATAACTCCACACATATACCTCAAGGTAATTACAAACACATGTACACATCTACACATATACGCAATTACACATTTAACATATAAATACTTACGCAATTCAAACACATGATACACATTCATCCAGACACACAACACATACAACTGTACAGAGCTGTACAGTTCACCTGCCTATGTACACAGGATATAGCCTTCGCAAGAACATGTAAGGCAGGTTCACACAAATCTTTCCACGCATACACAACCACTCCCTGCCGGTCACAGACACACATTCCTGCAGTCCTTCCCCTCCCAGCTGAAGTCCCAGCTTGTTCATAGCTGTCCACACAGAGTCCCAGCATACTCACAACCTCACGCACACTCTCAAGAACCCTGCTCCAAAGAGACTACACACCCTAAGTCAATGCATGCCCAGGTTCATGCCCGCTCAGTACCTGCAATCCCCTCCCTCCTTTTCCCATGAGGGCAGTTCGGTCACTGTACCCCACACCTGCACCCTGAATACTGCTCCCAGGACTCCAACCCAGCTGCCCCCAGGGTTTGGGGGTTGGGCTCAGACCCTGGAGGAGCCCTGAGATCCCCTTCCCAAGGCCCCAAGAGGCAGGACTCAGAGTCTCTGAGCTCAGAGCTCGCCCCTGTGCCCAGGCTGGAGGTGGAGGTAAAGGGGAGCCTGGGCTTCTCAGCTCTGCCGCCAGTGCCCTCCCCTAGCTCTTCTCTCTTCCTTCCTCTCATCTCAAATTTCTTTCTTTCTGTTTCTCTGTCTCCCCATCCCACCCCTACCTCTCCAATAGCCCTTGACCAAAAACCAAGCTCTCTTCTCTTCCATATTCTGCCAGAGGGTATTGAAGCCCTGTGACAAACAGATGGACTAACAGGCAGACAGACATATCACCTGGGCAACAACAGCAACACAAAAAAGAGGTCATTGTCATATCCCGAAGACCTGGGAGGGAGAAAGAGCTAAATGGACCAAGGGAAAGATCGGACTAAGTGGCCCATGGGCCAACATGCACAGCGAGGAGAAGGAACCCCGGGTTCCAGTCCTGGTTCTGCTGTGTGACCCTGGATCAGCTGCTGCTTCTCTCTGGGCCTCTTCTGCCTCTCTGCAAACAGGGAGTTGCAGTAGGTGTTTTTCTGAGGCAACAGGACTCTCAAAGACACTGCAGCAGTTGTATAAACAGGGAGAGGGGCTGGGGACCTTGAGGGCCTGGTTAGGGCCATAAAAGCCCCTCCCCAGAGGCTCTCCGCAGCCTCTTCCCCGCCCTAGGCCTGGGCTCCAGTCTGGATTGAAGCACCGGAGGCCAACAGCACCCCCTGCCCCCAACATACATAAACACATGTGCTCCTCCAAGACTCAGCCACTTCCTTTGCCCTCTCTGGACCTCAGTGTCCAGGGTTGTGCATTTAGGGGGCTCAGGTTTGGGCTCTGTGCCTATGAGCCAGTCTATGTGTGCACTGTCTGTCTGTCTGTCCGTCTGCCAGCAGCCTTCAGGCGCCAGGAGGGGAGGCAGCAGTGGAAGGTGGGGGCAGGGAAGGAGGTAGCGTTGACAAGTTCCAATGTCTGGCTTTCCCTCCTGGAAACCCCGAGCTGGGGCTGGCCCCCCCTTCCCTTCCTGTCTCTCTCGCTCAAGCACGTCCCTTCTAAGAGCCCCTCTCTGCAGACACCCCCAGTGGAACCAAGCCCAGATTTGCTGCCAAGAAGGCCGACATTTCTTAGACTTGCCACGTTAAAGGGGCCTGCACAGGCACGCACTCAAATCCCCCCCCCCCCATGTCCTCCGCCTGTGCACATTCAGGCGACCCGAAACACACAAAGACACGGTTGGACACAGCGGCCACCTGTGCACACAGGAGGTAGCACATGGAGCGCATCTGACCCCGGGCTCACAGACAAGTACAAACACAGCCATGGACTCCCTCCGCCCTCCTCCATTCAGCCTGCCACAGACCCAAGCACGCAGTTTCCAGCACACCGCGCTCACAGACACGCACAAACGCAGTCACACACAGGGCCTTGCCACACAGAGAAACAAGTGCAAACCTGTAGCACAGCACCGTCACCATCACCACCACCACTGCCGCCACCGCCCTGTGTAAATGCAACAGAAACACAATGCCTGTGCTGCCTGTTCCCTGTGCACACAGCCAAAGCATATACAGTCACACAGTGTTCCCCTGAGTCACTCTCAACAACCACACAGACAAAGTCTGTTGGGCACAGAAGCGCCCATACCTACCCTCTGGACATTTGGACTAGCCCACACCACCAGTACAGTGCCTTCCTGGGCACAAGACATGCACAAAATCCCAGCCACCTGCAGCGTTCCCTTCTGCACACACACTGTCCCTTGCACATACACAGACAAGCTCAAACCCACAGTTATGCTGTTATCCTCTTGTACACCATAAAAATCACAGGGGCTCCCAACACACCCAGACGTGACATACACAAACTCAGGCACACGTACCAACTCTTTTGTGCATACAAATATTTATTGGCACTGACATGGTGCCCATCCGCTACCATGTGCACACACTGCTAGATCCCACGTGTCTCTGTACACAGGCCCGAGTTCAAACTCAGGGCACACAGCTTTCCCTTGTGCTTACACAAACACACAGTGGCCCCAATGTCGGCACAAACTCACACACATAGCATTATCACCTGTGCACATTGAGGCAAACACAGACTCACAAATCACCCCAACGTGCTCTTCCATGCACACACGTATGTGTGCATGCTCCCACGGACAGACCCAGCTATCGGAACCTCACTCTCAGATACTGCAGCCCCCGGCCCCCAACCCCAGCTTCCTGCCTCCTTCCCTTGGCCAGTGAGGGTGGGGAAGGGCTGGGAAGGCTGGGGGCTGGCTCAGCCCTTGTTCCCTCCCTCCACCGGCTGGCTCGCTCCCTCCTGTCTGGCAGAGTCAGCCAGCCAGCCCAGCCCCGGCTCCGGCAGCCCTGACTGCTCTGGGCAAACTCTCGGCGGGTTGGTCTCGGCTGATGCCGCATCAGCAGCAGCAGCAGCAGGGGCGAGAAGGCTGAGGGTGGATGCCAACGTGGCAGACGGCGGGCAGGGCGGCAGGAAGGAAGCTGGGCCCGTTCTGCGCCCACTCACTGGGGGAGACAAAACCAAGGGGGCTGGATGAGCAAGCGAGGCAGCTGGGCAGGGGACCTTGTGCACAGCCTGGCTCTTAGCCCACACTGGCCCCAGACTCACAGGGTGACCTTGGGGAACTTGCTCCCCTTCTCAGGTTCTATTTGCTCCTTCAGTAAGTGAATAGTATGGACTGGACGCTTCCTCCAGCTCCAAATCCTTGCATTCAGTTCAGTGCTCTGTGGCCTCAGGCTAGTCCCTCCCCCTCTGGAATCCTAGCCTTTCAGCCCAACGATGAAAATTCTTCGCTTCTGTGTAGCTACCACTATTGACAAAAGGTTTTCAGTCTACAAAATTAGCACCATTTTAGAAATAAGAAAACTAAGGTTCAGAGAGGTCAAACAATCCACCCAAGGTTACCCAGCAAGAGAGTGACAGAGCTGGAACAAGACCTCAGGGCTTCTGCTTTAGTCTCCAGAATCAGTGCTGCCTCCCTTCTCTTCCAGCCATCCCATGCCCCAACTCACCCTTCAGGGTTGGCTGCCCACCCCACCTCCCAGCCCTGGGCCCCACTAGAGCCACCTGGCTCTGCCCTGGGGAGTCAGGGTGCAAAGGCCAGACAGGCCTCCCACCAGCATTCCAGCTGCCACTGGGAACACAGCTGTCAGCAGGGCCGGGAGAGCCAAAAGCCGCCTCCCCAGCAGGCCAGCATAATTGGTACATTGTCAGCTCAAAAACGGAACTGCTGTGGGATCTTGGGCTGTCCAGGCCTCAGTTTCTTCATCTGGCTGGCTGTCATGGATCGGAGGAGATGATCTCCAAGGGTCTTTTCAGCTTGGAGTGTTGCCTAAGGAGTGACCGAGGGAGGAGGCAGCTGTGCCAAGGTCTTCGGCCAGCCACGGGTGTGCCTCAGGTGTCTGGAGCCCCGAATTGGGTCCCTGCCTCACCTTTAGTTTGGGATGGGATCTGCGTCCTCTCTGAGGCCCCACAAAAGGGAGGGGCTTGAAGAGTTTGCAGGCCGGATGGAGAGACACACAGATGGAGGAACAAAGGTCTGAAGGAGAGAAGGAAAGAAAGTCTTGAACCTGCACTGAAGGAGGGTGTGAAGGCAGAAGACTGAGGGAGGCCCCCACGCCCTTCCTTTGTTTCTTCCGCCACCCTCTCCTGAGGCTCACTCTGCCCAACCTCACAGGGCTCAGTCTGTAGGAAGGACAAATGTGGGACAGTCACAGGCGGGTGCAGTGTGCTGTGGGATGAGCCCGGGGACTGTGGAGGAGGCCCCACTGGTTTGTGGGGGTGAAGAAGACTCTCGGGGAGGCATCACAGGTGTTGAGCTCAGGTTTCCAGGAAGAGGAGGAGTTAGCCTGTATGTGCAATGATTACCCCCGTTTTACAGATGGGGAAATCAATGCTCAGAGGTAGAGAAACAGAGCCAGGCCTTGCACCCAAGCCTGCTTGACTGCAAAGGCAGTGTTTTTTGTGCTATGCCACGCTGCCTCCTGAAGGAGTGCATTGCTAATGGTGGCATTTCAGATGTAGTGACAGTGCACCGGGAAGAGGTTCTGGACAGATGGTTCCCAACTGGGTCCCTGCCTCGGGCTAGCAGAGCAGAGGGTTGTCAGGGCAGGCAAAGCATGCCCTCCTCCACTCTGCTAGTGTGTGGGCTGCGGGCAGGTCCCCACTCCACTCCTCACCAACCCCCTCCAGCCCTTTGGCCTTGCCTGGGTGACCTGCATGAGCTCAGCTTCCCAGCAGCCCTGCAGAGGAGTCAGCCTGGGCAGAGGCTGCCTCTGCCCTCTGGCTGCTTGGCAGTGCCAGGGGAGGCGGGGCCACGGAGGGGTTGGGGAGACTTCCAGCCACCAGACCTCCGGTCCTGTCCCCTGGCTCTGACGCCCCTGAGGTCTTCTGCAGAGGGCCAGGCTGGGACAGGTAGTGTGGAGCTGGGCACACTGGTCAGGCCCGTCCCTGTTGCTGCAGCCTTGTTGAGCTGCCATTAACAAGTGGCCGGAGGTTGCCGTGTCTCCATGGAGACCAGACAGTTAGTGCGGCTCTGGGGTGAGGGCCGTGATTAGTGAGTGTCAGCTTTGCCAGCCCTGCTCTTCCCACCACCCGCCCGCCGCTGGGCTCAGAGACAACAGGCCTGGCAGGGGGATGGGGAAGGACTAGGAGGGGGCTCAGGGCCCTCACAGGCAGGGGGGCTCCCAGGCCCAGCCCCAGGTGCTGCATCTTTGTCTCCCCCAGTGGCTCCTCAATTCCCCTTCCTCTAGTCTCCGGCCTTCCCTCCCCAATCCATCTTCCACACAGCCACCAGGGTGAGCTTTCTAAAACCCGAGCTGCATCCTGACACTGCCTTCCTTTAGAACTTTCCATGGCTCCCCGTCTCCTGGAGGCTAACAGTCAAATCCCTTATCATGGCGTTCAAGGAATTCATTCATTCATTCGTTCATTCTTCATTCATTCATTCATCACTCATTCATCCAACAAATATTTTTTTGAGCACCTACTATGTGCCAGGGAACCTGACAGGTACACATGGACAATAAAACCAGCAAGATCCCTGCCTTCATGGAACTTCCAATCCAGTGAGGAAGACACACTGAAAATAAAATACAAATCAAGGGATACACAATTACAATCATGAGGTTTGGGAGGAAGTGGAGAGAGTGCATTGGTAGAGAATAATTTGTAGGGTAGGCAGCCTAGTTAGAGTGCTCAAGGTGGCAGCATTTGGACAGTCACAGACATTGCTGAGGATCCACTAGTCTACACAGCATCCCAGAAAGGAAGAATACTCCAAGGAATGGCCTGGGCCAGGACCGAGTCTCCTACCAAGGGAAGGCTCTGCCCTGCTCCTCTGCCCTGTCCTACTCCTCCCTCCCTCCCTCCAACCCCCTCCTCCATGGTTCCTATCTTGGTTAGAGGCACAGGGCTTACCCAGGTGAAAGAAAAACCTCTGAGTCATCACCAACTCCTTCTCTCCCCTTGTTCCCCTCTCGTGATTCCTGGGTCCTGTCAATTCTATCGTGTCTCTTCTCTCCTCGCTGCCACCGCAGACCCTGTCACTTTCACTCAAACTATCACACCTGCCCCAACAGGCTTAGCCATTCATTTGTTCCCTCTCGATCATGGATTGAGGCTCCGGGCACTGTGCCTTAGGGCCTCGTGGATACAGCAGTGAGCAGTGCCACACGGTCCCTGCCCTTGGCCACAGTCCAATCGGCCAGGCAGGCAGGTGGGCAGGTCTACAAGCGCAGAGGAGAAGTAAGTAGGAGGATCTAATCTGGACTGGGAGGGGTGTCTAGTAGAGCTTCCGGGTGGAAGTGCTGGCTAAACTGAGACCTGAAGGTGGACAAGGAGTTAGCCAGGCAAAGTCACGGGAAAGATACTCTAAGCAGAGGCAAGAGCATATGGGAAGGCAGGAAGTTGGAGAGGTCTGAGCGTGAGCTAGGGCTGGTGGGAAGCATGCTCAGATCTGCTCCCTGATAGCCAGGCTCTCCTCGTCCAGTTCACACTCTACACTGCGGTTAGAATCATCTTTCTAAAATAGGCACAATAAGGCCAGGCACCGTGGCTCACGCCTGTAATCCCAACACTTTGAGAGGCCGTGGAGGGTGGATCACGTGGTCAGGAGTTCAAGAGCCAGCCTGCCCAACATGGCAAAACCCCGTCTCTGCTAAAGATACAAAAAAAAATTAGTCAGGCATGGTGGTGCACGCCTGTAATCCTAGCTACTCAGGAGGCTGAGGCAGGAGAATCCTTTGAACCCGGGAGGCAGAAGTTGCAGTGAGCAGATTGTGCCATTGAACTCTAGCCTGGGCAACAGGGCGAGACTCCATCTCTAAATAAATAAATAAATAATAAAAATAAAATAGGTGCAATCCTGTCCCTTCCCAACTCTTTTTTTTTTTTTTTTTTTTTTTTTGTTGAGACGGAGTCTCGCTCTGTCGCCCAGGCTGGAGTGCAGTGGCCGGATCTCGGCTCACTGCAAGCTCCGCTTCCTGGGTTCATGCCATTCTCCTGCCTCAGCCTCCCGAGTAGCTGGGACTACAGATGCTCGCCACCTCGCCCGGCTATTTTTTTGTATTTTTTACTAGAGACGGGGTTTCACTGGGTTAGCCAGGATGGTCTTGATCTCCTGACCTCGTGATCCGCCCGTCTCGGCCTCCCAAAGTGCTGGGATTACAGGCTTCAGCCACCGCGCCCGGCCCCTTCCCAACTCTTAAAATCCTGCTCTGTCTCCCCAGTCCTTTAAAGTCTGCACTCAATAGCAAGGCACTGGAGGCCCTCAAAACTGCCTTTGGAGGCTCATTTCCTACCATTCCTCTCAGTCAACTCTATGTTCAGCCACACCCAAACAGGTCATATCCTTCCATATCCCTAGCCCTTTGTCCACAAAATACATTCCTCCCGGAATGCCCCCCACCACTTTTCCAGGTGAACTCTTCATTCTTCAGAGCCCAACACAGATGTTCGTTTTCTCTAAGATGCCTCTCTGGACCCCACCTCTCCAACAATAATAAGTTTCTCTTCTATGCCCCATTACAATTTATTTTCATTTATTTATTTATTTATTTATTTATTTATTTTTATTTACTTTTTTGAGACGAAGTCTCGCTCTGTCGCCTAGGCTGGAGTGCAGTGGCGCGATCTCGGCTCACTGCAAGCTCCAGCTCCCGGGTTTATGCCATTCTCCTGCCTCAGCCTCCCAAGTAGCTGGGACTACAGGCACCTGCCACCTCGCCTGGCTAGTTTTTTGTATTTTTTGGTAGAGACGGGGTTTCACCATGTTAGCCAGGATGGTCTCGATCTCCTGACCTCGTGATCCACCTGTCTTGGCCTCCCAAAGTGCTGGGATTACAGGCTTAAGCCACCGCACCTGGCCTATTTTAATTTATTTATTTTTTGAGACAGAGTCTTGCTCTGTTGCCCAGGCTGGAGTGCAGTGGTGGGATCTCGGCTCACTGCAACAACTGCCTCCCAAGTTCAAGTGATTCTCCTGCCTCAGCCTCCTGAGTAGCTGGGATTACAGGTGCACTCCACCATGGCTGGCTAATTTTTGTACTTTTAGTAGAGATGAGGCTTCATCATGTTACACAGGCTGGTCTCGAACTCCTGACCTCAGGTAATCTGCCAGCCTTGGCCTCCCAAAGTGCTGGAATTACAGGCGTGAGCCACTGCACCCAGTCTATGCCCCATTACATTTAATTCCAGATAGCTAATACTCACTGAATGCTTCTTTCTATGTGCTGGGGTTTACATAAACATTCCATGTTCGTGATCATATTTAATCTTCATGGTTATATTATAAGAAAGTGTCTTGTCATCATTCACATTTTGCTCGTGTGAAACTGAGACTCAGAAAGGTTAAGTGACTAGCTCAGTTCACAAACATAATCGGTGATAGAGCTGGGATTTGAACCCAGGCACTTTGTTGCCACAGTTTATGTGCTTAATCCTTGTTCCACACTGCTCTACAGTAAGGTTTTCTAGCAATGTATTTGCCTCCCCTACCAGACTAGCAGCACTTGGAGGGCAGAGGCCAAGACTGATTCATCCAGGTTCCCCAGGGCCCAGCACATGGCTCCACACACAAGTCGCGGTGTGCAAATGTGTGTAGAATGAATAAATCACTTTAGCTAGAATGCTGCCAGACGTTGAGATGGGCTTAAAGGTTACTTAGGGCAAATTGAGCCTTCGTGTCCTGTGTGGGTTTGGTCATTATCTTGGGACAGATACCGTGCCCACTCCAGCACCTAGCTCTGGCACAGCCTCAAAAAGGATCTGCTGGTGGCCTTGGGATTCCCACCCCTTGGCTAGCAGCCCCGTTGGAGTCAGACAGATTCAGCTTTGAGTCTCAGTTCTCCCCTTAGATATAGCAAATGACTTCACCTTTCTGAGTCTCAGCTCTTCATCTTCAAAATGAGCTCAATAGTACCTGCCTTTCAGGGTTGTTGTGAAGATAATGAATGGCAGCCATTTTTACTATTTCCCAAGTGTCAGCTATGTGCTGTGCCAGGATTTGTCATTTACTCTTAATTAGTACAGACCCTAGGCCCAGGCAGCCGTGGAGACAGGGGCCCCAGTGTTTTAGAAGGCCACCCTAGCCCTCCTCCCCTAGGTCCCTCCCCATGGAGTGAGGAGTCAGACAGGCCAAGAGGACATACCCACCCAGAGCCCACCCTTACCCCTTTCTAGACCACCTCTGAGTACCCAGGATCCTAAATTTCGCTGAGCTAGTTTCCAGGGCCTGGGTGGGCCCTTCCCTCATCCAAACCACACTTCCAGGGTAGATTCCTAGGCCTGAGGGGTGGCCAAGGGCAGCAGGGGTGGGTGGATACAGCTTGACACGTAGGCAACGGGGCAGGCAGGGAATGTGGGAGGAGAAGGGCCTCTGGTGTACTCTTTTTTTTTTTTCTTTTTGTTTTTGAGACAAGGTCTAGCTCTGTCAACCAGGCTTGAGTAACATGCCTGGCTTATTTTTGTATTTTTGGTAGAAATGGGGTTTCACCATGTTGCTCAGGTTGGTCTCAAGCTCCTGGGCTCAAGTGATTCACTTGCCTCAGCCTCTCAAAGTGCTGAGTTAACAGGCGTGAGCCACTGTGCCCGGCCCACTGCTATACTCTTATTAGGGACCAGTTTGCGCTTACTAATCTTCACAAATGCCCTGAAGCAGGAATTATTAGCCCCATTTTATCTATTATCTTCTATCTATCTATCTATCTATCTATCTATCTATTTATTTTTTAGAGACAGGGTCTTGCTCACCCAGGCTGGACAGGCTGGAGTGGAGTGGTGTGACCATAGCCCACTGCAGTCTCAAATTCCTGGGCTCAAACAATCCTCCTACCTCAGCCTCCTGACTAGAGGGTTTTGTTTGTTTTGTTTGTTTGTATTGATGGGTCTCACTATGTTGCCCAGTATGGTCTCAAACTCCAGCACTCAAGTGATCCTTCTACCTTGGCCTCCCAAAGTGCTGGAATTACAGGCATGAGTCACTGAGCCTGCCTTGTCCTGTTTTATTTATTTTATTTTATTTTTTATTTATTTTTGAGATGGAGTCTCTTTGTGTTGCCCAGGCTGGAGTGCAGTGGCACGATCTCGGCTCACTGCAACCTCCACCTCCCAGATTCAAGTGATTCTTCTGCCTCAGCCTCCCGAGTAGCTGGGACTATAGGCGCGTTCCACCAAGCCTGGCTAATTTTCGTATTTTTATTAGAGATGGGGTTTCACCATGCTGGTTTCTAACTCCTGACCCCAAGTGATCCACCCGCCTTTGCCTCCCAAAGTGCTGGAATTACAGGTATGAGCCACTGTGCTTGGCCCTGGCACCCCATTTTAAAGATAAGGAAACTAAGGGTCATCTAGAGGAGTGACTCCAAAGCCTATTCATTTTACTGCCTCTGAGGAGGCTTTAGATCCAAATGCTTTACATATATTATCTCATTTAATCCTCACAATGACCCTATGATGTAAGTAATGTTGTTATCTCACTTTTCAGATGATGAGACTGAGGCACAGAAAGGTTAAGAAACTTGCCTGCAATTGCATAGCTCATGAGTGGCCGAACTGGGAGTTGAACCCTAATAGTTAAGCTCTTAACCCTGGGCTCTGCTGTCTGTTACCATGATCATAGTTATCACTCAGTTCCTTAACTTGGCTAGCAACCCCCTGCCTCAAACACCTGCCTGAGGACGGGAATACAGTGAAGGTGCTCTGGGTGCGCCCTGGGCAAAAAGCCAGAAAGAGGTAGAAATGGAATCCAACATGAAGGCATCTGGGCAGAACGTGTGGAAGGAGCTAGGGACTGGGTCTTGACCCTGCTCCTCACCCTCTGTCCTTCAGTGCCAGGACAGCTGGGCAGGGCCCCGGGGGCCATTCAGAGAGAGGGACCTCTGGCCTGAGCCTGATACTATGTCCTTCTTCCCAGCCTGTGGCTTGAGAAGATGGCGCTTTCCCAGGACCGAGGCAGAGGCTGCCCCCCTACTTCCCCTCCAAGGCCCAGCTGTGAGGCGCCTGCCCAAGCTCCCACCAGCCCCGCCTCTCCCGCTCCCCGGCCAAGCTGCTGCTGCTCTGTGGTCACCTGGACCCAATTTTCTTCTTCCTGCCTCCTCCCATCTCTGGGAAGCACCCCTTGGTTGCCCTGCCAATTTCCAAAGGTTTCTCCCCGAGGAAGCCATCTCTGTCTTCACCGCAGTCTTACCCCCAAGGTCCCCTACCTCCACTCGGAACACTCAGGCTCCTGTCCTTTCACCCCCACATGCAGAGAATCACTTGGACCATCAGCCCATTTTCCATTTGGTTCCTGGCGGAACACTGGGTCCGCCTGGCCAAACTATGAGTTCTCTTTCCCTGGGCAGTATCACTTCCTGTGCTTCCCTCTCCCCCAACAGTGCCTGGCAGGGAGGAGGCCAGAGCTAGAGAGTTGCCCATGCATCAGGAACTGAACCTTAGCACTCACAGGCCTGGAGTCAGCGTGACTATTATTCAAGCTTTTGAGGTCAACCTCCCTGTCACTTGCTAAATGAGAAAACTCAAGAGGCCCAGGGAGGGGAAGGGACTTGCCTAAGGTCACCCAGAGGCCAGGCCAGGACTCAAATCCAGGTCTTCCAACTCTCAGACCCAGGCTTTTCACGCTATGTGAGATCAAGTTTCCAACCCTCCCAGATCCTCCTCATTTTCAGACAGAAGACCAGAATAGTACCTGAGAATGTACTGTCAGAAACTCAGGGGTTAATTCTGCCCCAAGGGCCATATCTGGAAAAGCCCCAAAGAGATTATTAGTCCAATCACATCACTCTCCATCCACATCCACTCCCATCCTTTTTTTTTTTTTTTTTTTTGAGATGGAGTTTTGTTCTTGCAGCCCAGACTAGAGTGCAATGGCAAGATCTTGGCTCACTGCAACCTCCGCCTCCTGAGTTCAAGCGATTCTCCTGCCTCAGACTCCTGAGTAGCTGGGATTACAGGCATCTGCCACCACGCCCGGATAATTTTTGTATTTTAGTAGAGATGGGGTTTCACCATGTTGGCCAGGCTGGTCTCAAACGCCTGACCTCAGGTGATCTGCCCCCCTCAGCTTCCCAAAGTGTTGGGATTACAGGCGTGAGCCACTGCACCCGGCCATCCACTCCCATCTTACAGACAAGCACGCTAAGACCTAGAAAGCAGACTATCTCTAAAGAAAACAGGCCGGGCGCGGTGGCTCAAGCCTGTAATCCCAGCACTTTGGGAGGCCGGGACGGGCGGATCACGAGGTCAGGGGATCGAGACCATCCTGGCTAACGCGGTGAAACCCCATCTCTACTAAAAAAAATACAAAAAAAAAAGTAGCCGGGTGAGGTGGCGGGCGCCTGTAGTCCCAGCTACTCGGGAGGCTGAGGCAGGAGAATGGCGAAAACCCGGGAGGCGGAGCTTGCAGTGAGCCGAGAGCCAGCCACTGCACTCCAACCTGGGCGACAGAGCGAGACTCCGTCTCAAAAAAAAAAAAAAAAAAAAAAGAAAGAAAACAAAAAGGGGGCAGGGCGCGGTGGCCTGTAATTCCAATACTTTGGGAGGCCAAGGCGGGCAGATCAAGAGGTCAGGAGTTCGAGACCAGCCTGGCCAACATGGTGAAACCCCGTCTGTATTAAAAATAGAAAAATTAGCTGGGCATGGTGGCGGGCACCTGTAATCCCAGCTACTTGGGAGGCTGAGGCAGGAGAATCTCTTGAACTTGGGAGGTGGAGGTTGCAATGAACTGATATTGCACCATGGCACTCCAGCCTGGGCAACAAGGGCAAAATTCCGTCTTTAAAAAAAAAAAAAAAAAAAAAACCTGGGCGCAGTGACTCACGCTTATAATCCCAGCACTTTGGGAGGCCGAGGTAGGCAGATCACGAGGTCAGGAGATCGAGACCATCCTAGCTAACATGGTGAAATCCTGTCTCTACTACAAAATGCAAAAAATTAGCTGGGTGTGGTGGCAGGCACCTGTCGTCCTAGCTACTTGGGAGGCTGAGGCAGGAGAATGGCATAAACCTGGGAGGCAGAGCTTGCAGTGAGCCGAGATTGTGCCACTGCACTCCAGCCTGGGGGACAGAGCAAGACTCTATCTCCAAAAAAAAAAAAAAAAAAAAAGAGAGAGAGAATCTGTTAATTCCAGGCTCTGTTCTGAGTGCTGAGAATATAAGAGTAAGAAAGACAATCATAAGGCCAGGTACGGTGGCTCATGCCTGTAATCCCAGCACTCTGAGGGGCCGAGGTGGGTGGATCACCTGAGATCAGGAGTTTGAGGCCAACCTGGCTAACATGGCAAAACCCTGTCTCTACTAAAAATACAAAAATTAGCCAGGTGTGGTGGCACACGCCTGTAATTCCAGCTACTCAGGAGTCTGAGGCAGGGAGAACTGCTTGAACCCAGGACGCGGAGGTTGCAGTGAGTCGAGATCACATGACTACACTCCAGCCTGGGCCACAGAATCATTGCTGGAAGAAACAGGAGGTGGCTTCTGGGTACAGGAAATGTTCTGTGTCTTGATCTGGGGACTGGTTATATGAGTGTGTTCAGTTTGTGAAAATTTATATCAAAGTGTATGTTTTGATATGTGTACTTTTCTGCATGCATATTTCAATAATATATATATTTTTTTCTTTTTTTTTTTTGAGACGGAGTCTCACTCTGTCACCAGGCTGGAGTGCAGTGGTGCCATCTCGGTTCACTGCAGCCTCCACCTCCCAGGTTCAAGCGATTCTCCTGCCTCAGACTCCCCAGTAGCTGGGACTACAGGCGCTTGCACACACACAGATAATTTTTGTATTTTTAGCAGAGACTGGGTTTTGCCATGTTGGCCAGGATGGTCTTGATTTCTTGACCTCGTGATCTGCCCGCCTTGGCCTCCTAAAGTGCTTGGATTACAGGCATGACCCACCGCACCTGGCCTGATTTTGTTGTTGTTTTTTTTTTGCTCTGTCACCCAGGTTGAGGTGCAGTGGTGCCATCTCAGCTCACTGCAACCTTTGCCTCCTGGCTCCAAGTGATTCTCCTGCCTCAGCCTCCCAATTAGCTGGGACTACAGGTGCTTGCCGCCATGCCTGGCTAATTTTTGTATTTTTAGTAGAGACAGAATTTCACCATGTGGACCTGGCTGGTCTTGAACTCCTGACCTCAGGTGATCCACCTGCCTCAGCCTCCCAAAATGCTGGGATTACAGGCGTGAGCCACTGCGCCCAGCCTAAAATGGATTTTTTTTTCTTTTTTTTGAGACGGAGTTTTGCTCTTGTTGCCCAGGCAGGAGTACAATAGTATGATCTCCGCTCACCGCAACCTCCACCTCCTGGGTTCAAGCGATTCTCCTGTCTCACCCTCCTGAGTAGCTGGAATTACAGACATGTGCCACCACACCTGGTTAATTTTGTATTTTTAGTGGAGACATGGTTTCACCATGTTGGTCAGGCTCCTGATCTCAGGTGATCCGCCCGCCTTGGCCTCCCAAAGTGCTGGGATTACAGGCGTGAGCCACCGCTCCCAGCCTAAAATGGATTTTTTAAAAAGACGGTCACAAGCACTGAGCTCACAAGGCTGCAGTACAGTAGGGGGGATGAGATATTAAACAAGGAATTACACAAATAATTGTTTAATTACAGTTGTGACAAGTGCTACAATCAAGTGGAAGGTGTCATGAGACATGGAGTAGGATGACCTGATCTAGTCTGGGAGTAGTCAAGGAAGACTTCTCAAAGGAGGTGGGGTATCAGCTGAACTGTAAAGAATAAGAGTTAACAGAGTAGGAATGATTCTCAACCCCTACTTCACACTGCACAAAAGTTAATTCAACATGAGTCATGGACCTACGAACACACTTTGAAGCTTCAAAACCTATGGGGCTGGGCGTGGTGGTTCATGCTTGTAATCCCAGCATTTTGGGAAGCCGAGGCAGGTGGATCACCTGAGGTCACAAGTTTGAGACAGCCTGACCAATAGGGTGAAAGCCTGTCTCTACTAAAAATACAAAAATTAGCCAGGCATGGTGGCGTGCACCTGTAGTCTCAGCTCCTTGGGAAGCTGAGGTACGAGAATCGCTTGAACTCGGGAAGCAGAGGTTGCAGTGAGCCAAGATCTTGCCACTGCATTCCAGCCTGGGCAACAGAGCAAGACTCTGTCTCAAAAAAAAAAAAAAAAAAAAAAAAAAAAAGGAAAGAAAGAAAACATATGGGAATATTTTCATGACCTTGAGATAGGCAAAGATTTCTTTTGTTGTTGTTGTTGTTGCCATGTTTTAGAGACAGAGTCTTGCTTTGTTGCCCAAACTGGAGTGCAGAGGCATAATCATGGCTCACTGCAGCCTTGGACTCCTGGGGTTAAGCAATCCTCCTGCCTTGGCCTCCCAAAGTGCTGTGACTACAGGTGTGAGCCACTCTTCCCGGCCTAAGCAAAGATTTCTGAGGCATTGAAAGCACTAACCATGAAACAAAATTATCAGGCAGTGGGGGAAACATTCATGACAGAGAAAACAGTATATGTGAAAGCCCAGAGGGGACAAGGGGAAAGGTGTGTCGGAAGAGCTGAGGAAAGGCCAGAAGAAGCAAAGTCAGGGAGAGAGTGAAGTGTGAGAGAAGGGCCAAGAGGTTGGAGACAAAGGTCAGCGATAATGTGACTTTAATCAGAGTTTGCAAAAACCTAGTATCACCCTCTTTGACATGCTCAGGACTACAAGGTGTTGCCTACACAAAAAGGAGAATAAAAGGGAACATGCCCCCTTCTCCCAGCTCAGCAACAAGGCAAGGCCAGGCTTGGATTCTGCTTCTTTGCAATTGAGACGTAGTTTTTTTTACAACTTGAAAAGTCACTTAATCCAGGTGCCAGGATGAGGTGGGGCATTGCAGGTGGGGACTCAGGCTGTTAGGCCCCGTCCTGCCAGGCCCAGCCCTGGTCTTAGAGGAGCTGGAGTTTGCCAGTTCCCACCCACGCCTCAGCTCCTGCTATAGCCCCACCCCACTCCTGCTCAGCACCTGGACCTCCTCATCTCCTCTTCCCTCTCCCCCTCTCTTGGAGGGCTGACAAGTCCCACAGGAAAGAAAGAGCTCAGAGGTCAGGAGTTTCCTCCACCCACTCGCACTCCCACGTACATCCCAACATACCCTAAACCAGAGCTGGGGGCGGGGGGTGGCCTCAGGCAACCAAGTAGCCACAGAGTTCAACTGTCTCATCATTAAGGCCTCTTCCCCACAAGGCGCTCAGGAAAGACTGATGGTAGTGACTCCATTCAATTCAACCAACATTGAGTACTTGCTGCATGCCAGGCCCTGTGTTAGAGTTAAGAAGGGTAGTTAAGAGAGTAGTTAAGTTCCTACTCTCTGGGAACTCTTGGGGCAGTGGGGGAAAGATAGTGCACACAGCCCACAGTATTATATGTGCTTTATAGTGGTGCAAAGTGCAATTGAGTGTAGAAAGTGAGACTGATTTCACTTGGGGAATGCTGAGTGGATATCAAGGAAGATTTCCTCTAAGAGGTGGCATCTGAGCTGGGCCGTAATGAATCAATAAGACTGCCAGTAAGAAATGCTCTTTGAGGCCAGGCGTGGTGGCTCATGCCTGTAATCCTAGCACTTTGGGAGGCTGAGGTGGGAGGATTGCTTGAGGCCAGGAGTTCAAGAGCAACCTGGCCAACATAGCGAGACCGTCTCTAAAGAAAACAAAAAGAAGCCAGGTGCGAAGGCTCATGCCTGTAATCCCAGCACTTTGGGAGGCCGAGGCAGGCAGATCACAAGGTCAGAAGATTGAGACCATCCTGGCCAACATGGTGAAACTCCATCTCTACTAAAATACAAAAAAAAAAAAAAAAATAGCTGGGCATGGTGGTGCGTGCCTGTAGTCCCAGTTACTTGAGAGGCTGAGGCAGGGGAATCACTTGAACTTGGGAGGCGGAGGTTGCAATGAGCTGAGATCCTGCCACTGCACTCCAGCCTGGTGACAGAGCAAGACTCTGTCTCAAAAATTTAAAAAAAAAAAAAGAAGTGCTCTTTTTAACAGAGGAAAGTATGAGAATTATAGTGACTACCAGGAATGTGAGGTAGTTTGTTCAGCACCTTATGTATTCATTTAATTGTCACGGTCACTTGGTGAAATTGTATAATTATGGCCATTCTCCAGATGTGGCAGCTGAGGCTTTGAGACACACAGCGAGTAAGAGGCTTACTGGGATTTCAGCTCAGTGCTATCTACCTCCATGAGTTGAACTTCTGCCACCTAGAGTAGCCTGAGCAAAGGACATGTGGCAACATGAGCAGAAGGCCATGAGGTGAGGAGGGCTGAGTAGCAGGGGTTGGGTTGGGGGAGCCTTGGTTGAGGAGTGTGGGCTTTAGCCAGCGAGCAATGAGTGGGGGGGCATGGGAGGTTCACTAATGGGGGTGTGGGGTAAAGAAAGATGATGCTTACGATAAGCTTTCTGTTTTCAGAGGCCCACTCTGAAGAGAAGAAATTAGAGGCAGAGAAACCTGTGTGGGAGTTGCTGCAAAAATCCAAGAGAAAGATGGGGGTTGAGGGATGAAGAGGAAAGGATGCATCCAGGAGATACCAAGTGGAACCTAGGGATTGATTGGTTCCGGTAGACAAGTGGAGGGAGGAGTCCAAGCTGATGTCTCAGGCTTTTGGCCTGTATGCTCCAAAAGGAAGCCCAATAATTAGGTTTTGTGTTTCGTTTTGTTTTTCGTTTTCTGAGACAGGGTTTCACTCTGTCTTCCAGGCTGGAGTGCCATGGCACGATCAGAGCTCACTGCAGGCTCGACTTCTCTCCACACTCAGGTGATTCTCCAACCTCAGCCTCCTGAGTAGCTGAGACTACAGGTGCGCTCTACCATGCTCGCTCATTTTTTGAATTTTTTGTGGAGATGGGGTCTTGCCATGTTGCCCAGGCTGTTCTGGAACTCCTGGGCTCAAGCGATTCGCCCACCTCAGCCTCCCAAAGTGCTCAGATTACAGGCATAAGCCACCATGCCTGACCTTGGCTAATTTAATTTTTTTTTTTTTTGAGATGGAGTCTCGCTCTGTCACACAGGCTGGAGTGCGATGGCGTGATCTTGGCTCACTGCAACCCCTGCCTCCCTGCCTCCCAGGTTCAAGCGATTCTCCTGCCTCAGACTCCCGAGTAGCTGGGATTACAGGCACTCGCCACCATGCCCAGCTAATTTTTGTATTTTTAGTAGAGACAGGGTTTTACCATGTAGGTCAGGCTGGTCTTGAACTCCTGACCTCATGGGGATCCACCTGCTTCGGCCTCCCAAAATGCTGGGATTACAGGCTTGAGCCACTGCGCTTGGCCAATTTTTAAAATTTTTTGTAGAGATGGGGTCTCGTAGGACAGGCGTGGTGGCACACACCTGTAGTTCCAGCTACTCAGGAGACTGAGGTGGGAGCCTGGGAGGTTGAGGCTACAGTGAACCCTGATTATGCCACTGTACTCTAGCCTGTGCAAGACAGTGAGACCCTGTCTCAAAAAAAAAAAAAAAAAAAGGCCAGGCGCAGTGACTCACACCTGTAATCCCAGCACTTTTGAGAAGCCAAGGCAGGCAGATCATTTGAAGTCGAGAGTTCAGGACCAGCCTGGTCAACATGAGAGATTGGATCTATGTTGCCCGGACAGGTATTAAACTCCTGGGCTCAAGCAATCCTCCTGCCTTGGCCTCCCAAAGTGCTGGGATAAGAGGCATAAGCCACTGTGTCCAGCCCCAGTAATTAGTTTTTAACAACATACTGGGTACCTCCTAGTCCCCTACCATGACTCAGCCCCACATGTGGCACCTGCAAAACTCACTCCTGAAAGGTGCTTTATTCTTCTCCAAATATTTATATTCATCACCTATTTGTGCATGTATTTATCTAACATATATGGAGCACCTACTGTATGCCAGAGGCTGTGCCGGGAACCGGGGATACATCAGGACACAAACTAACCTTGTGTCATTAGTGATATAATGGTTACAGCCAGGGGTCTGCATTTGAATCCTGATGTGCAGCTTATTTGTGGTGAGTCCTGGCTCAGCCTCCAACTTGCTGTGACTTCAGGTGAGTGAGTGAACCTCTCATTGTCTCAGTTTCCTCATCTGTAAGATGGGGATACCAACAGTACCTACCATGCAGATTAAATGGGTTAAACGTAAAGTTCTGGGCCCCGGGTCAGCATTTGACATTAGCTATTATTAGAGTTTACATTTTAATGAGGATCCAATTGCACTACTAATTATTTAATTTGTTATTATTATTGAGATGGAGTCTTGCTCTGTCGCCCAGGCTGGAGTGCAGTGGCGCGATCTCGGCTCACCACAACCTCCGCCTCCTGGGTTCAAGCAACTCTCCTGCCTCAGCCTCCTGAGTAGCTGACACTACAGGTGTGTGCCACCACACCCGGCTAATTTTTGTACTTTTAGTAGAGATGGGGTTTCATCATTTTGGCCAGGCTGGTCTCAAACTTCTGGCCTCAGGTGATCTGCCTGCCTCAGACTCCCAAAGTGCTGGGATTATAGGTGTGAGCCACCACCCCTGGCCTATTTAATTTATTTTTATTTTTTTGTTTGAGACAGGGCCTCGCTCTGTTATCCAGGCTGGAGTTCAGTGGTGCAATTACAGTTCACTGCAGCCTCCTCGACCTCCCAGGCTCAATCCATCCTACCACCTCAGCCTCCCGAGTAGCAGGGACTACAGGCACATGCCACCATGCCTGGCTAATTTATTTTTTGTAGAGACAGGGTTTTGCCATGTTGCCCAGGCTGGTCTTGAACGCCTGGTTTCAAGTAATCTTCCCACCTCAGCCTCCCAAAGTGTTGGGATTACAGGCCTGAGGTACCACACTGGCCAATTATTTAATTATGTACAACCATGATAAATACAGCACTGCCGTCTTTCTTCTTCTGAAGGTGCCTCCAGCTGGAGGTAAGGGAAGGTTTCAGAGCAGATGATGGTCCCACTGAGCTGAGCTAAGTGAGTTGGGGCTGGCTGGGGAAAGCATGAGGGAGGGAGGGGCATTTAAGGCAGAGGGCACAGTGAGAAGGCAGACCAGCAGGTGGAAGGAAGCGCTGAGAGCTTTCTATTTCCAGAAGTTTACTTGGAGCCTCAAAACAGTGCTGAGAAGTAGATCAGGCAGATACTGTGCCCCCATTTTACAGAAAGGGCACTAAGGCCCAGAGACGAACAATGACTTAGCAGGTCTGTGACAGAGGAGGTGCTCGTCAATGTTCTGCCAGCTGATCCAAGGGGCTGGAGAGGACAGGCCTGAGAAGAAGCCTTTGTCCCTTTGCCGGCTGGGGCGGGAGCAGCAGAGGCTGAGGCTGCAGCTGGCCACCAGCAGCTGTGGTGGCCAGAGCTGCATTCCTTCCCCTGCCAGCGAGCAAGTCCAGGCTTATGACAGGGGTTGGGAATTTTCTTTTTGTCTTTAAGAAAAAAAGCACTTTAGTCAACATTAAGTTGTGACTTCAAACAGACACAGCTCCTAAGTGTCCTCCTCAGCTCTCCAACTCCCCAGGGTAAGCCCCCAGGCAGCCAAGTTTCTGGGAAAGGCAGGAGGCCTGGAGGTGGAGTCCAAAGACTGTGGTGAGCCTTGGCTCAACCTCCCACTTGCTGTGTGACCTCAGGCAGGTCACCACCCTCTCTGGGCCTCAGAGTCCTCTGCAAAACAGGGAAGGGAGGGTTGGATGACATAAGGTGGGGTGGGGAGCCCAGCAGCTGGCTCTAGCCAGTGGCAACACAGCTCTGCTGCTCTCCAAGTTTGAGGCAGTGGGGCCTTGGGGGTCCGGAAGCTGGGGACAGGCAGCCTTTCATCTCTGCTGGCCCAGGGTCGCTGCAGGTTGGCAGGCCCCACATCCCGAGATCGCGTTTCAGGCTGGAAGGGGCCTTCCTGTGACCTCAGCCGGCCAGGCCTGCCCCTGCCTCCCTCCTCCCCATTCTCACCAGAGGGAAGCAGGCAGTATCCCGCCCAAGGTCACCAGCCAGCAAGTGGCTGTCCTTTGGCCTGCCCTTCCCTCCCACCCGAGCCGGCCCCCACCGGCCTCCCACTGTAAAGCCTCAGGTCTCCTGGGCCATTAGGAATCTGCCAGGCGAGGCGTGGTCTTTTTCCTCTCTCTTGTTTCTTGGCTTGTTTTCCCAGTTCTCCAACAGCCGCCTCCTGCAAAAGCCTCCGGGTGCGTGTACAGGAACATTTTTCTTTAAAAAAAAAAAAAAAAGAGAGAGAGATTGAGAGAAAGACAGAGAAATACAGCAGAGTTTGGGTAAAAAAGCAAGGAACTCCTTAATCCTTTCTCTGTAACCTCTGGCTTCTCAGCTGGGTTGGCCCCAGGCACTGGGAAGGCAGGCTTTGCTGGAGTGAGAGGCCTGGGCTTGTCCCCCACCCGCCCCCTCCTCACCCGCCTCTGTTCTCCAGGGTTTGGTCTGGCTTTTGGAGCCAGGAGGAGACGAACTGCAGGGCTCAGCAGGGCTGGGAAAACATGGGGGTGCTGAGGGGTTTGGCTGGGACTTTGCCTCCCTGCCCACTTGGCCACCTTCTATGGAGGTTACAGGATCTGAATATTTCACCCATAACCCATTCTCTCTCTTCCTGCTTTCATTCCTTTATCCTCTGTCTTCGGAATCACTGGCCTGTCCAGTGCTAGCTCCCTGAGTGCCGTCTCCCAACCCTGGACGCAGTCACCCCACACGGGGAGTGGCTTTCTTGTTTTGTGAAAGTCATACACTTTCACACTTTGTCTTTATCCAGTCAGACCCCTCTGTAGAAGTAGCACTCAGTGTCCTGCCCTTTGTCCTGTCTGAGGAACCCCTAATTATCTGTTATAGTCACAGTTCCTGGGTCCATGCCTGACACATAGGAGGTATGTTGGGGTGCTTCTCGAATGAATAAATTCAAACCATAAATAGGTCGCTCAAAATATTCAGAGTAAGCCGGGCGCGGTGACTCATGCCTGTAATCCCAGAACTTTGGGAGGCCGAGGCAGGCGGATCACAAGGTCAAGAGATCGAGACCATCCTGGCCAACATGGTAAAACCCCATCTCTACTAAAAATACAAAAATTAGCCAGGCTTGGTGGCGCACACCTGTAGTCCCAGTTACTCAGAAGGCTGAGGCAGGAGAATCGTTTGAACCTGGGAGACGGAGATTGCAGTGAGCTGAGATCGTGCCACTGCACTCCAGCCTGGGCGACAGAGCCAGACTCCATTTCAAAAAATACATATATATATTCAGAGTGATCCTGCAAAAGGGACATTTGATTGTGACACATCTCTGTTAAAACTCTTCCATGCCTCCCCAGCACCCCTAGAATCCAGTCCAATCTTCCATCTCCACCTCTCCCCACTCACCAGCCCTCATCAAAGGATGTCCTTTCCCCCAATGAGTCATCATTTTTTCTCTTGCCTCTGGGCCTTTGCACATGAAATTCCAACCACCTGCCTGCCTCTCCTGGCTGACTGTCTCAGACCTGTTCCCTTGTCAAATTCAGAGCCCAGCAAAGCAGGGATACTTAAGACTTTTTTTTTTTCCCCAAATAGTTTGACATTCAATAATTTTTTAAAACCACTGAAATAGGCCGGGTGCAGTAACTCACGCCTATAATCACAGCACTTTGGGAGGCGGGCGGATCACCTGAGGTTCGGGGTTCAAGACCAGTTTGGCAAACATGGTGACACCCTGTCTCTACTAAAAATACAAAAAGTGGCCAGGCACAGTGGCTCAAGCCTGTAATCCCAGCACTTTGGGAGGCCGTTCTGGGCGGATCACGAGGTCAGGAGATCAAGACCATCCTGGCTAACACGGTGAAACTCTGTCTCTACTAAAAATACAAAAAATTAGCCGGGGGTGGTGGTGGGCTCCTGTAGTCCCAGCTACTCGCGAGGCTGAGGCAGGAGAATGGTGTGAACCTGGGAGGTGGAGCTTGCAGTGAGCCGAGATTGCGCCACTGCACTCCAGCCTGGGCGACAGAGCAAGACTCTGTCTCAAAAAAAAAAGAAGAAAAATTCGCTAGGTATGGTGGCACGCACCTGTAGTCCCAGCTACTGGGGAGCCTGAAGCAGGAGAATCACTGGAACCTGGGAGAGGGAGGTTGCAGTGAGCTGAGATCACATCACTGCAGTCCAGCCTGGTGACAGAGCGAGACGCCATCTCAAAAAATAAATAAATAAATAAATAAAAATAACCGCCATTCTGACTGGCGTGAGATGGTATCGCATTGTGGTTTTGATTTGCATTTCTCTCAAGGCCAGTGATGTTGAGCTTTTTTTCATATGTTTGTTGGCTACATAAATACCTTCTTTTGAGAACTGTTCATATCCTTAACTCACTTTTTGATGGGGTTGGTTTTTTCTTTCTTTTTTTTTTTTTTTTTTGAGACGGCGTCTCCCTCTGTCGCCCAGGCTGGAGTGCAGTGGCCGGATCTCAGCGCACTGCAAGCTCCGCCTCCCAGGTTCATGCCATTCTCCTGCCTCAGCCTCCCGAGTAGCTGGGACTACAGGCGCCCGCCACCTCGCCCGGCTAGTTTTTTGTGTTTTTTAGTAGAGACGGGGTTTCACTGTGTTAGCCAGGATGGTCTCGATCTCCTGACCTCGTGATCCGCCCGTCTCGGCCTCCCAAAGTGCTGGGATTACAGGTTTGAGCCACCGCGCCCGGCCGGTTTTTTCTTATAAATATGTTTAAGTTCCTTGTAGGTTCCGGATATTAGACCTTTGTCAGATCGGTAGATTGAAAAAATTTTCTCCCATTCTGTAGGTTGCCTGTTCACTCTGAGGATAGTTTCTTTTTTTTTTTTTTTTTTTGGAGACAGAGTCTTGCTCTGTCGCCCAGGCTGGAGTGCAGTGGTGCAATCTCGGCTCACTGCAAGCTCCGCCTCCCGGGTTCACGCCATTCTCCTGCCTCAGCCTCCCGAGTAGCTGGGACTACAGGCGCCCGCCACCATGCCCAGCTAATTTTTTTGTATTTTTAGTAGAGATGGGGTTTCACTGTGTTAGCCAGGATGGTCTTGATCTCCTGACCTTGTGATCTGCCCAGAACGGCCTCCCAAAGTGCTGGGATTACAGGTGTGAGCCACCGTGCCCGGCCGATAATAGTTTCTTTTGCTGTGCAGAAGCTCTTTAGTTTAATTAGATCTCATTTGTCAATTTTGACTTTTGTTGTAATTGCTTTTGGCGTTTTTGTCATGAAGTCTTTGCCCATGTCTATGTCCTGAATGGTATTGCCTAGGTTTTCTTCTAGGGTTTTTGTTCTCTAGGCTTTTTTAATTCAGTCTGCTTTGCAGGGTAGATCATGTTCTGTTCCTACTTCCTAATTCTGTCTGAGGAACTCCTACTCACCCTTCAAAACCCCTTCCAAATGGCCCCTCCTCTGTAAGCCTGTCCCAATCTCCCAGTTAAGTTCTCTACTTCTGTAAGCTCATAACTCCTACTGCAATCAGTGTCTTCTGCTTTTATTGTCATTTTTATGTATATCTTCTCCCTCATCAGATTGGGAGCCACTCAAGGGCAGAGTCTGAGTGGACTGATCCCTCCGTCCCCAGTGCCCTGCACAACCCTGGTCAGGGCAGGCAGCAATATATCCTTATTAAATGAATAGACTGGAAGATGTCACAAAGGAGGTAAAATTGAGGCAGGATTTTGGACTGGGTGCTGTGGCTCATACCTGTAATCCCGGCACTTTGGGAGGCCAAGGTGGGCAGATTGCTTGTGCTCAGAAGTTCAATACAAGCCTGGGAGGCTGGGCCGGGTGGCTCATGCTTGTGATCCTAGCACTTTGGGAGGCCAAGGCAGGAGGATTGCTTGAGGCCAAGAGTTAAAGACCAACCTGGCCAACATAGCAAGACCCCCTGCCCCACCCCCCATCTCTATTTTAAAAAAGAAGAAGAAGAAGAAGACCAGCCTGGGCAACATGGCAAAACCCTGTCTCTACAATAAATAAATAAATACATAAAAGTTAGCCGAGCATGGTGGCATGCACATGTAGTCCCAGTTACTTGGAGGCTGAGGTGGGAAAATCACTTGAGTCCAGGAGGTAGAGGCTGCAGTGAGTTGAGACAGCACCACTGCATTACAGTCTGGCGCCAGAGTGAGACCTTGTCTCAAAAAAATAAAAAAATAAAAAAAATAAAAAATAAAAAAAAATTCAGGCTTGGTGCGGTGGCTCACACCTGTAATCCCAGCACTTTGGGAGGCTGAGGTGGGAGGATCACCTGAGGTCAGGAGTTTAAGACCAGCCTGACCAACATGGAGAAACACCGTCTCTACTAAAAGTATAAAATTAGCCAGGCATGGTGGCACATGCCTGTAATCCCAGCTACTTGGGAGGCTGAAGCAGGAGAATCGCTTGAACCCAGGAGACGGAGGCTGTGGTGAGCTGAGATGGCGCCACTGCACTCCAGCCTGGGCAACAAGAGTGAAACTCTGTCTCAGAAAAAAAAAAAAAAATTCAGGCAGGATTTTGAAGGTAGGAGGAAAGAGAATAACAAGTACTTACTGAGGACACAGTACCAATAAGAACAGGCTGGGCACAGTGGCTCACACCTGTAATCCCAGCACTTTGGGAGGCCAAAGTGGGCGGATCATGAGGTCGGAAGTTCGAGACCAGCCTGGCCAACATGGTGAAACCCCATCTTCCAAAAATTAGCTGGGCGTGGTGGTGGGTGTCTGCAATCCCAGCTATTCAGGAGGCTGAGGTGTGAGAATCACTTAAACCCAGGAGGCACAGGTTGTAGTGAGCTGAGATCATGCCACTGCACTCCAGCCTGGGTGACAGAGAGAGACTTCAACTCAAAAAAAAAAAAAAAAAAAGAAAGAAAAATCATAATCATCATCACCAGCAGCAGCATCATCATGTCATTATGGGAACTATCACTAAGTGTGCCATAGTGTGATGAGTAAGAGCACAGATTAAGCTTCACCTTTTACTGGCTGTGAGAGCATGTGCAAGTTATAGAAACCTCCTTGTGCCTCAGTCTCCTTATCTGCAAACTGGGGTTGGTAATAGTATCTACCGTATCAGGAGTTAAATAGGTAAATATATGCAAGGCGCTGAGAGCTGTGCCAGGTACACATGGGCACTGTGTATTTCCTATCACTGTTACTCTCTCAATCGCTGAAAACTTTGGTCCTGCCAGGCAGTTTTATCTGCCATCTCACTTGGTCCTCACAACAGCCTGAGAGACAGGGACTGTTGTCCCCTTTTACAAAGAAATGAGGCATAAACAGGCCAGGCAGCTTGCTAAGGTCACTTGCTGGGTAAGTGGCAGGAATGGGATTTGAACCTAGGTCTCTCTGGCCCTGCCACCCACCCCATTTCCCTGACCGTGGCACCTGCCTGGAGGAGGAGGAGGAGGAGGAGGAAGAGGAGGAGGAGGAGGAGGAGGAGGAGGAGGAAGAGATGATGGCATAGTGGGAAGGCAGGGAGGCTTCACCGAGCTGGGGCCTCGGAAGCAGAGCAGCAGGCATTTTTCCAGAGCTTTCATTTCCGTCTGCTTCTTCTAAGCAGGTGAAAAACCCCACAGAGGGCCCTTCCCTGAGTACCCCCGCCCCCACCCTGTTTCCTCCCCCACCCAGCGCTGCCTCCATCCCCCACGCTGGGAGGGGGGAGGTCAGGCATGCAGCATGGGGGATGCAGGGGAGGGGAGTGAGGAGGTGGGGGAGCATCATTCCAGATCCTTCTCCTCAGCAACCCCCTCTTCCCCATCAAAGGCACTCAGGGAGGAGAGAGCATTCCAGGTGGAAGGAATGGCAAATGCAAAGGCTGCAGATTAAGGATGTGGAGGTGGGGAAAGCCTGCAAGCTTGGCTGGAACCGAGGTTCGGGGCCCCCTGGGATTGCTCAGTGGAGAAGAACTTGTTTGACGAGAGAAAGAGAGAGAGAGAGAGAGAGACTGTGGACCCAGCAAGAGCTCAGGATGCTAGAGGGAGGGGGGTGACCTGGAGATCATTCTGGGCTCTGAGTACAGTGCTCTCCACCTTTCTCCCCTCAGATGAGGGTTGGGGAGAGGGGAAGAGTGATTCTTCCTGGTCCCTGCGCTTTGTTGCTCCCCCTGGAATTCGTCAGCTGACTGCACTCTGTCAGTTCTGTACCTAGTGCTGGCTCATAGCTTTTTAACACATTCTCTCACTGTATTTGTATTTTCTCTCCAGCTCCATAAGACTAGTTTTATTCACTCCATTTTATAGGTTAGAAAACTGAGGCTCAGCCAGGTTTTTTTTTTTTTTTTTTTTTTTTGGCGGGGGGGCTGGGAACGGAGTTTCACTCTGTTTGGCTGGAGTACAGTGGCTTGATCTCGGCTCACTGTAACCTCTGCCTCCCGGGTTCAAGCAATTCTCCTGCCTCAGCCTCCTGAGTAGCTGGGATTACAGGTACCCACCACCATACCTGGCTAGATTTTGTATTTGTATTTTTAAAAAATGTTTTTTGAGACGGAGTCTCGCTCTATCGCCCAGGCTGGAGTGCAGTGGCACGATCTTGGCTCACTGCAACCTCCACCTCCCGGGTTCAAGCGATTCTCCTGCCTCAGCCTCCCAAGTAGCTGGGACTACAGGTGTGCACCACCACGCCCAGCTGATTTTTTTGTGTTTTTGGTAGAGACGGGGTCTCACCACGTTGGCCAGGATGGTCTTGATCTCTTGACCTGGTGATCCACCTGCCTCAGCCTCCCAAAGTGCTGGGATTACAGGTGTGAGCCACCATGCCTGGCCTCAGTCAGGTTTTGTAACTTGTTCAAGGTAAGACAAGGCATAAAAGGCAGATCTGAGACTTGAACCCAGATCTGTTTCCAGAGATGGCAATTTGGCCTGCTGTACCGACTTAGGCAGCTTTCCCAAAGTGCTCACTGTCCCCATAGCAACAATGAGAATAACTCTCGTGTGGACTGCACTGCAGGGCCTATTTCTTCTCCTCACAACTGCCTTGTACACAGAGCTGCTACTCCTATTTCACAGATAAGGAAACTGAGGCTCAGAGAGAGTGTGTGACGTGGCCAAGATTATCCAGCCATTCAGCAGCAAAGTTCTGGCGACTTTAAATGTCTTCTTGCTTCTCCTTGTGGAGGAAGACCGTCTGTCACCAGGTCTTATCAGGGAACAGGCAGGGGCTCCTTTTGAGAATTCATAGGAAAGGAATAGGGGTTGGCCTTTGGAACTGGAGAACTTGCTACCATCAGTGAGTAATTTCAGTGCTCTGGGAAACAGCTTTAACTCCTTGGGAAGCAGAGGAAAAAAGCTTGAGAGTGGTAGCAACCCCTCTCAAGTTCCATGGCTGTGTTTGAATTCTACCTGTGTTGCTTCCTAACTGGGTAGCATCCTTGGGCAAGTCACTTAACCTATCCGTGCTTCCTTTACCTCATTTGTTATTGATGTTTTGGAGACAGAGTTTTGCTCTTGTCACCCAGGCTGGAGTGCAATGGCACGATCTCAGCTCACTGCAACCTCCGCCTCCTTCATTCAAGTGGTTTTCCTGCCTCAGCCACCTGAGCAGGTGAGATTACAGGTGCCTGCCACCATGCCCAGCTAATTTTTGCATTTTTAGTAGAGACAAGGTTTCACCATGTTTGTCAGGCTGGTCTTGAACTCCTGACCTCAGGCAATCTGCCCGCCTCGGCCTCCCAAAGTGCTGGGATTACAGGCATGAGCCACCGCACCTGACCCTGTTTTTTTACATTTTTATCTATTTATTTATTTATTTTGAGCCTAGATTATGAAACTGGCTAATTTTTGTATTTTTGGTAGAGATGGGATTTTGTCATGTCACCCAGCTGGTCTTGAACCCCAGGCTCAAGTGATCCCCCGCCTTGGCCTCCCAAAGTGTTGGGAATACAGACATGAGCTACCATGCCTGGCCCCTTCCCCTCATTTGTAAAATGAGGATGATAATAACAGGACCTAATTTATAGGACTGAGGCTGGGCACGGTGGCTCACGCCTGCAATCCCAGCACTTTGGGAGGCCGAGGCAGGGAGATCACTGGAGGTCTGGAGTTCACAACCTGCCTGGTCAACATGGTGAAACCCCGACTCTACCAAAAATAGAAAAATTAGCCAGCCATGGTGGTGTGAACCTGTAATCCCAGCTACTTGGGAGGCTGAGGCAGGAGAATCGCTTGAACTGGGGAGGCAGAAGTTACAGTGAGCCAAGATTGTGCCACTGCACTGCAGCCTGGACGACAGAGTGAAACTGTGTCTCAATAAACAAACAAACAAACAAACAAATAAATAAATAATTTATAGGACTGATATGAGGATTGATGAGTTAATGCATGTAAAGCAATTCGCACATTCCTGGCACATAGCAAATGCTCACTAAATGTTGGTCCTTATTAATATTACCACTAAATGCACAATACCACCTACCACTCTGAAAGCAACTTCTTTATCTGCATTGCCTAAAAGGAAAAATTAAGGCTCCTATTTTTGGACAACCTTCAAGCAATCAGTGTGCTAAGTTTTTCACATTTATGATCATGTTTAATTTGAACATATCTGGGAAATAAAAATAATTATGGCCATGTCTGGAGGCTCACGCCTGTAATCCTACCACTTTGGGAGCTGAGGTGCTGAGTCCAGGAGTCCTAGACCAGCCTGGGCAACACAGCGAGACCCCATCTCTATTTTTTTTTTTTTTTTTTTTTTTTTTGAGACAGAGTCTTGCTCTGTCGCCCGGGCCGGAGTGCAGTGGTGCAATCTCGGCTCACTGCAACCTCTGCCTCCCAGGTCCATGCTATTCTCCTGCTTCAGCCTCCCGAGTAGCTGGGACTACAGGTGCCTGCCACCACGCCTGTCTAATTTTTTGTATTTTTAGTAGAGATGGGGTTTCACTGTGTTAGCCAGGATGGTCTCAATCTCCTGACCTCGTGATCTGCCTGCCTCGGCCTCCCAAAGTGCTGGGATTACAGGCATGAGTCACTGAACCCAGCCAACCCCATCTCTATTTTTAAAAATTATTAAATAAAAACAATTGATTTTCATTTTATCAATAAGGAAATAGAGGCTCAGAGAGGTGAAGTCACCTGCCCAAAGTCACACAGCTAGGAAGTGGTATAGTAGTAATCCCAGCACTTTGGGAGGCCGAGGCAGGTGGATCACCTGAGGTCAGGAGTTCGAGACCTGCCAGACTAACATGATGAAACCCCGTCTCTACTAAAAATACAAAAAAAATTAGCCAGGTATAGTGGTGGGCACCTATAATCCCAGCTAATTGGGAGGCTGAGGCAGGAGAATCGCTTGAACCTGGGAGGCAGAGGTTGCAGTGAGCCGAGATCATGCCATTGTACTCTAGCCTGGGCAACAGAGCAAGACTTTGTCTCAAAAAAAAAAAATAAATAAATAAATTCCGCCAGGCACAGTGGCATGTGCCTGTAGTCCCAGCAACTTGGGGGCTGAGGTGGAAGAATTGCTTGAGCCCGGGAGTTCAAGGCTGCAATGAGCCATGATTGCACCACTGCAAGCCAGCTTGGGTGACAGGTTAAAACCCTGTCTCAAAAAAAAAAAATTAAGTTCAGATGACAACTTGTCCAGTTCATGGATGTCTGTATCAGCTTGAACCCAAACCATCTGCTCCAACTGCTGCCTCAGGCTCACTTCCCTCTATGCTGGGAAGACCAAGCATTGTTTACTGAGCAACTTTTATATGCCAGACAACTTACATATATTTCCCATTAAATCCTCACCCCCACCTTATGACCCTCTATTGTTATCCCCATGCCTTAGAAGAGTAGCTGAGACACAGTGAGGTTCGATGACTGTTCAGGTCACACAATCCTCGATGAGTTGGCAGAGCTAAGATTCAAATCCAGTTGGTCTGCCTCAAAGCTTGCATTCTTTTTTTTTTTTTTTTGAGACGGAGTCTCACTCTGTCGCCCAGGCTGGAGTGCAGTGGCCGGATCTCAGCTCACTGCAAGCTCCGCCTCCCGGGTTTACACCATTCTCCTGCCTCAGCCTCCCAAGTAGCTGGGACTACAGGTGCCCGCCACCTCGCCCAGCTAGTTTTTTTGTATTTTTTAGTAGAGACGGGGGTTTCACCACGTTAGCCAGGATGGTCTCAATCTCCTGACCTCATGATCTTCCTGTCTCGGCCTCCCAAAGTGCTGGGATTACAGGCTTGAGCCACTGCGCCCGGCCAAAGCTTGCATTCTTTCAGGGACTATGAGAAAAGTACAGAGACCCTTGATGAACAGCACCACTTTATTTGTTTATTTATTATGTTTTTAAATAAATGAGATGGGGATCTTTGTTGCCCAGGCTGGTCTCAAACCCCTGGCCTCAAGTGATCCTCCCACCTTGGCCTCCCAAAGTGCTGGGATTACAGGCGAGCCCCCACTTTCAAAGCTGAGTTTCCTCCCCTGTAACATCCTCACTCATTCATTAACAACCATGACACTTTCCTTGGTGGCCCACAGGACCTGAGTGCTCCACCCTTCCTCCCCACTGCCACCACCCCCACTGGTTTCCATGCCTTTCCACACCCTTTCCCTTGGCCTGTGACACTTTTCCCAACCTCTAGTTTATTCAAGAACCCCAGGCCAGGTGTGGTGGCTCATGCCTGTAATCCCAGCACTATGGGAGGCCAAGGCAGGTGGATCACTTGAGATCAGGAGTTTGAGACCAGCCAGGACCACATGGCGAAACCCCGTCTCTACTAAACGTACAAAAATTAGCTGGGTGTGGTGGCACATGCCTGTAATCCCAGTGACTCAGGAGGCTGAGGCACAAGAATCGCTTGAACCCGGGAGGTGAAGGTTGCAGTGAGCCGAGATTGTGTCACTGCACTCCAGCCTGGGTTGTAGCCTGGGTAACAGAGCAAGACTCTGTCTCCAAAAAAAAAAAAAAAAAAAAAGAGTAAATGAACCCCCATTCATTAACTCACCTCAGACATCATCTCTTCAGGAAAGTCTCCTTTGACCCCACCCCATCCCCTGACATTCACTCTCATAAACACATTGCACTTCACCTTCTACTTCCTTATCTCAGTTTCTGTTTTTGATTTGTCTGATCATTTGGTTAACAACTTTCTTCCTTCCCAGACTTTAAACTCCATGAGGGTCTGTGTCTGTTTTGCTTGCTGTTGTAGCTACGCCACTGTCAGGCTGCCCTCGATGTGGGTGTTTAATAATTTTTCATTGAATGGATGAATCCATGAATGAATAAATAGCTACCAGGCACTTTACATACATGACTCATTAATGCCACAATTAACTCATTGAATCCTCACAACTGCCCTCTTGTAATCATTTCAGAGAAGAGGTAGGTGAGGCTCAGAGAGCTAGAGAGTGGTGGCGCTAGGACTCGATCTCAGGTTCTCAGGTCTGCCTAACCCCAAAGCCACTGCCTTCGGCACAGCTGCCTCCCAGCACCCAACAGCCACAGCCAGGATTTAAATAGTCCTCGGCTGTCAGACCACATGTCCTAGTTTGAGCCTGGAGGACACCAATTCGGATGGCACCGGGGCCCTGCTGGCACCACCCCCTTGGCTGTCTCTGCCCTTCTGAAGTCTTAGGCTGCTTCCCCTCCCACTCCCTTCTTGGCCTCCTTCCTTTCCAGGGAGGGAAAAGGACTAGGAATTACAGCCAAGCAGCTCTTCTGGGAAAAACAATCCTGTGGTGAAAAGAGGCCTGTTCTGAGAGCAGAGAAACCTGGATTTAAGTCCTGGCATGGAGGCAGCCCTGCTGAGGGCTCACAGTGGCATCACTGCCCCCCTCTGAGCCTCTCCATCCTCATTTGAGATTCTGCGTAGGTTCTCGACCCATCTGTCACCCCCTTTTCATGTCCTGACTCCTCGGACCCCAGAAACAGCCTGGGCACACCCCTAGTGTCACTTTTCTTCAGGAACCCTGATGGTTAACAATAGCTGGGGGGTAGCCTGTGCCCAAGTCTATGTTGATCAGAGAGATGAGGGACTGGCCTGGCACCCTTAAGACATTTCCTGGAATGCTAAAGGCATGCGTGAGGGAAGAGTGCGGGGGGCGAGGGGAGGGAAATCATTCTCATATGATAATAGGCCTGAAAAGGGAGAAATACAGGAATGGAAACCAAAAGATACAGGTTTGAGTTCCGGGGCTGTTTCAAATTCCCTGGAGGACCCTGGGTAAGTCATGCAACTTCAGGAAGACTCAGTTTTCTCTTCTGCAAAAACGAGGGTAATAATCTGCGTTACAGAGTTGCCCTAGAGAACGAAGTGAGGTATCTTTGCTAACGTGTGAATTTGTCACATTTCTATCTAGCTGCGGCCTTTTTTTTTTTTTTTTTTTTTGAGACTCGTTCTGTCTCCCAGGCTGGAGTGCAGTGGCATGACCTCGGCTTACTGCAACATCCAACACCCAGGTTCAAGCGATTCTCCTGCCTCCCAAGTAGCTGGGATCATAGACGCGCACCACCACGCCCAGCTAATTTTTGCGTTAATAGAGGCAGGGTTTCTTTTTTTTCTTTTTTTGAGACAGAGTTTTGCCCTTGTTGCCCAGACTGGAGTGCAATGGCGTGATCTCGGCTCACCGAAACTTTCGTCTCTCGGGTTCAAGAGATTCTCCTGCCTCAGCCTTCCGAGTAGCTGGGATTACAGGCATGGGACACCATGCCCGGCTAATTTTTTGTATTTTTAGTAGAGACCGGATTTCACCATGTTGGCCAGGCTGGTTTCAACCACCCGACCTCAGGTGATCCTCCTAGAGGCGGGATTTCACTTAGCCAAGCTGGTCTTGAACTCATGACCTCAAGTAATCCACCCGCCTCGGCCTCCCCAAGTGTTGGGATTACAGGCATGAGCCACTGCGCCGGGCCTTTTTTTTTTTTTGAGACGGGGTTTTGCTCTAGTTTCCTAGGCTGGAGTGCAATGGCGTGATCTCCGCTCGCTGCAACCTCCGCCTCTCGCGGAGAATTCAAGCGATTCTCCTGCCTCAACCTCCTGAGTAGCTGGGATTACAGGCATGCGCCACCACGGCTGGCTAATTTTGTATTTTTAGTAGAGACGGGGGTTTCTCCAAGTTGGTCAGGCTGGTCTCGATTTCCCAACCTCAAGTGATCCGCCCGCCTTGACCTCCCAAAGCGCTGGGATTACAGGCCAGAGCCACCGCGCCCGGCCAGCTGCAGCCTTTTATAATCAACAAGACGAGCATATTCCCTACTCATGCATGAATCCTCAACAAACACTCCTGCATGTGAGGCACAGACGACTGCTCCTATTTTGCAGAAGGACAAACTGAGACCCAGATAAATTCTGGAAGATGTCTGAGGTCGCAGAGTGTAGTGGCTCAACCAGGGATCCGCTCACTTTGACCATGGCTTTTCAGTACTATCCCCCATTCCCAGCACCCGGGCCTCCCCCAACATGGACAGTGCAGGACGGGCTAGAGCTTGTGACTCACTCTCCCCACCCTACTTTCTGCCCCGGCTGAGACCGGAGTGAAGGGACAACACCATCTGCAACTTGAGGGGTGTCCACAGAAAGTTTACGGGCTTGGCCCCTTCCTTTCGCCAAATATAGCGGTTCTTTGAAGGCTAACAAGAATAATTCATCTTTCAACACACTTTGTACGAGGTTTTACACTCTCTTCGGTGAGTTTTCCCTACTTTGAACTTAGGAGTCGGTTTGCCTTAATCTCTGTCCCCCACTTCACTTGGTTTGCACCCCGCTGTTTACTCGGATTGCGGAAGTCGCCCGGGTGGAGCTCCGGGGAGGGTACCCGTGAGTACGTCTTTTGCGTAGTTATTTAACTGGCATTTTACTCAGGCCAATGGAATGCCCCGAAGCCCCCGGTGGGTTGGGCAGTGAACCAATCAGGGCCATTGGCGGGGTGTGGCTGCGTCCCAGGGCGGGGAATACCGTAATGGCGGACACGGGCCGGGCGAGCGCGGCTGGGGGCGTAGCGCGCTGAGGGGGGTCCGGCCGTGTGGCAGCCCGCGAGGCGGTCCGCGGGAGCACACTCTGTGCGGAGACTGTGCGGCCGGCCGGCCCGCCTTTCCTGTCGCTGACGGCGACTGCGGGAGGCCAGGTGAGCAACAAGTCCCCTTGGGTAGACCCCGCTGGGAGGCGCGGGCCCCGGCCGGGCCGCTCCTCCCGAGCCGCAGGGTTCCGGGGGAGTGGGTGCCGCGACTCTTACTGCGGAGTGGCAGAGGCCGGGCGAGCGGTCAGCGCGGGGTGGTGTCTTAGTCCACCCCACCCCCTCAGGGAGGGAGGGAGTGACCCGGAGTCCCCTTCGGAAACTTGAAGGGGTCCGCAAGTTTGAGGGACTACGAGTGTCCCGACCTGACCTGGTTCTGCCATCAGCTGCCTGTGTGATCTTGAGCAAGTCACTTTCCTTTCTAGGCCTTAGTTTCCCCATGTGTAAAACGAGGGTTTCGTCGGCAGATGTATGTACAGGAGTTGGGTCCCAGCTGTTGTCTGAGATCTTGGACAAGTTCTTCCCCAGGCTGAGCCTCAGTTTCCATCTCTGGACCACGAAGTAACTGAGGTGCTCGTTGAGGCCCCGACCTGCTAAATATTGAGGAGCGGGAGGAGGACACTGTGTGTGTGTGTGTAAGAGTGCGTGTGGGTGTGTGCGCGTACAGGATGGTCTGCAGAGTAAGGAGGAGAGTTGTCTAAAGGGGCTATTCCAAGGAGGACGTGGGTGCTACCCAGACCATGATGGGGTGAGTTGGGGTCCTCTTGGTTCTCCAGGAATGCTAGAGCCTCTGAGAGGGGAAGTTTTAATACGGTTGTCCATAGAACCAGAGAAGAGGAAGGACTCCTTGGAGCCCCTTGGGGCTCTGATTGGAATTTAGGCCCAGAAATCAGGAGGGTTAGAAGGAGGAGGAAGAACTTTTATGGCAGCCCTACTAGGTGCCAACCCTCGCTTAGGCCTATGAACTTTTACAGTGACCCTTGAGAATTTACACATAAGGAAACTAAGTTTCAGAGGAGTTAAGTAACTTGCCCAAGGTCACACAGTAAAGGGCAGAGGTTACTTAACTAAATTGTTTCCTCTCAGAATCTCTAGGCAAGGGGGAAGTCACTGCCCACTTAAAAGATAGTGTTAGGGAAGTTTGCCTTGTTGCAAATGAGGGCAGAGGTCTGGCTCCAGGTATGTGATTTGACTTCTGGCAAGGGGACAGTCTTGATCTCTGGAAGGTTAATTATAAGTCCAGCCCCTTTATCCAGTCTGTAAGTTGGAAAGAACTATTTGTAAGTTGTAAAAGTCACTTTGAAGTGTGTCATATCCTCAGAGAGCTCCATTTGAATCCTGGTGGGGTTGCCTGTAGAAGAAAGTTCAGCAGCTGTTGGTGTATAGACTAGACTTTGGTTCAGGGAGGTGCCAGCCCATTCACTTTTCTCCTCCATCAGAGGGCCACATTTTCTTGGGATGGGAGAAATTTCCCATTTTTTAGTTCAAATTTCTTTGGATTTCTTGGGGTGAAAGGTTCAATAGCCCGCCTCTGATTAAGCTTAATACCCCTTTCTTTGTGCAACCTGTTATTTGACTTCTAATGAGTGAAGATTGTGGATCTGAGGTAGGTGGTAGTTGGGTACAATAACTTGCTGCCCTTAATTTTTCCAAACCTCAGAGCTTTTGATTAATCAGAATGGTAGGAATGGCTATGGGTATTGTTCTCATATGTGAATGGTGGAGAAGAAAACTGGAAGAGGAAGTTGCTGAGAAAAAGGGCGTTTCTTAGCAGTGGAGCCAGTATGTATTTCTTTGTTTGAAATTCTAAAACCAGAAAAGCAGCAACTAAAGGAGGAAGGAAGGAAAGAACCGTGAAACTCTTTTTCCCATTCAAATATCTTTAAGAACTGTTCCTGTCTCTATCCATGTCCCAGGCTCTACTTTCATAGAAAAAGTCAATTGTAATTTGTTCAGAGTTTTCTTCTAGAATGAAATAATTTTAAATCTTAAAACCTCTGAGAATAGTTGTTTAAAAATCAGAGCATTTTATTGAGTAAGTTATTTACAGTGGATTATTCTTTTTCTCAGCATATTACTAATTCGGCCTCATATATAAAATATATAATATATAATAAAATATATATAATATAAAATAAATATATATAATATAAATATGTAACATATGCAATATATATTATAAATCATATATGAATTTATATATAATACATAAATGTCATATCATAAAATATATAAAAATTATATATAATATATAAACATATTATATATAAAATATATAAAACTTATAGTATATAATATATAATACATATAATATATAAAAATATATGTATTATATATAACAAATATATATATATGTATATCTGTCACTCAGGCTGGAACACAGTGGCGTGATCTCGGCTCATTGCAACCTTTGCCTCCCGGGTTTGAGCGATTCTCCTGCCTCAGCCTCCCAAGTATCTGGGACTACAGGCATGCAACCCCACGCCTGGCTAATTTTTGTATTTTTAGTAGAGATAGGGTTTTCCCACGTTGGCCAGGCTGGTCTCAAACTCCTGACCTCAGTTGATCCACCTGCTGCGGCCTCCTGAAGTGCTGGGATTACAGCCGTGAGCTGCCGCGCCCGACTGAGTCTTTGGCTGTATTTTAACTGTGATTTCAACCTAAGGAATTGATTTAGATATTACAGGATGCAAATATCACCATCACTTGAAAAACACATAATAATGTGTTTGGCTTTTGACACGTTAAGTCTTTTTTTTTCTTTTGAGACAGAATCTTGCTCTGTTGCCCAGGCTGGAGTGCAGAGTGATCTCAGCTCAGTGCAAGCTCCGCCTCCTGGGTTCATGCTATTCTCCTGCCTCAGCCTCCTGAATAGCTGGGACTACAGGCGCCCACCACCACGCCCAGCTAATTTTTTGTATTTTTAGTAGAGATGGGGTTTCACCGTGTTAGCCTGGATGGTCTCCATCTCCTGACCTTGTGATCCGCCCGCCTCGGCCTCCCAAAGTGCTGGGATTACAAATGTGAGCCACCGCGCCTGGCCTGACATGTTAAGTCTTTTTATGCTTTACTTTCCAGGATTGTGTGTACATGCTAGTTGTGAAGACCCTGAATTTATTGCACGTGAAGCTCTATTAATACATTAATTCTCAATGTGTTGTATTTTCTGTAAAATAATTAGTCTTACTTGGTATAACAGTTCACAGTACCTTATTCAAAATCCTTGGCGCCAAAAAAAAAGTTATTGGGACCAAATGTATATCCGAATTTAAAAATTTTTGGATTTTTGGGTTTTGGAAAAGAAATATGATACTATGTGTTATGTAATACCCCAGAGAGGTCAGGGCAGCACTTTTTAAATCAGATGCATTATTATTTCTGTAGTAAAATGTCTGGATGTTCATACTAACTGGGATAAATAAATACTGCACTATCATTAGCCTTAAGTCATTTCTTGTCAGGTTTTGCCTCCAAATGAATAATGAAAAACCTATTTTTCACAGCCTTTGAATTTTGGAGATAAAGTGAAGGGATTTTAGATCTCTATAGGAAAAACTTACATGACAGGCCGGGCATGGTGGCTCAAGCCTGTAATCCCAGCACTTTGGGAGGCCGAGGCGGGCGGATCACGAGGTCAGGAGTTCGAGACCAGCCTGACCAACATGGTGAAACCCCGTCTCTACTAAAAATACAAAAATTAGCCGGGTGTGGTGGCACCCGCCTGTAATCCCAGCTATTCAGGAGGCTGAAGCAGGAGAATCACTTGAACCCAGGAGGTAGAGGTTGCAGTGAGCTGAGATCACACTATTGCACTCTAGTCTGGGAGACAGAGCAAGACTCTGTCTCAAAAAAACAAACAAAATTACATGATAACAAGAGCAATTACAAGGAAAAATATTGTATAGCCCAGCTAATTTCAAAGTCATGGGTCCTAAAAATAATATTACATAGAAGACACCTTTTTTTGTTTCTGTCATACAGAAATCTTACTGTGATTAAAATGTGCCTGATAAGCATTTTTCCTTACTGTGATTAAAATGTGCCTGATAAGCATTTTTCCTTAAGTACCACAATTTATCTTTTAATATCTTCACTGGTCTCTGAAATGTTAGAATGACACCCTCCACCTCTTTTATTTTTAATTTTTAAATTTTTATTTCTTTTATTTTCTTTTTTTCTTTTTTTAAACAGTAGAGATGGGCTTTCGAAATGTTGCCCAGGCTGGTCTCAAACTTCTGGCCTCAAGTGTTCTTCCCACCTTGACCTCCCAAAGTGTTGAGATTACACGTGTGAGACTTCACGCCCTGCCCCCACCTCTTATTTAAATAGTAATTTGTAGGGTCTTTGCTCATCATTTTTTTGTGTAGCATTTAAGAGAATTGTACTTTTTGCATATAATTCAGAGAAAAACAAATCAAATGCGGACCTGTAGATTCATGTTTGCCAATTTTTTTTTTTTTTTTTGAGACGGAGTTTCGCTCTTGTTGCCCAGGCTGGAGTACAATGGTGCAGTCTCGGCTCACTGCAACCTCTGCCTCTTGGGTTCAAACGATTCTCCTGCCTCAGCCTCCTGAGTAGCTGGGATTACAGGCGTCTGCCACCATGCCCGGCTAATTTTTGTGTTCTCCAAGTTGGCCAGACTGGTTCAAATTCTTGACCTCAGGTGATCCACCCACCTCGGCCTCCCAAAGTGCTGGGATTACAGGCATTAGCCACCACGCGTGGCCGTGTTTGCCAAATTTTAAAGCTGATTTTTTTCCTTTAGAGTATTCTTTTTTTTTGAGACGGAGTCTCGCTCTGTCGTCCAGACTGGAGTGTAGCGGCACGATCTTGGCTCACTGCAGCCTCCACCTCCCGGGTTCACGCCATTCTCCTGCCTCAGCCTCCTGAGCAGCTGGGACTACAGGTGCCGCCACCATGCCCAGCTAATTTTTTTTTTTTTTTTTTGTATTTTTAGTAGAGACAGGGTTTCACCTTGTTAGCCAGGATGGTCTTGATCTCCTGACCTCGTGATCCGCCTGCCTCGGCCTCCCAAAGTGCTGGGATTACAGGTGTGAGCCACCGCACCCAGCCTAGATAGTATGAGGTAAAAACTGTGGATGGGATTTGGGTCAAAATTTTGTTTACTTTTAATTTATGAAGCTTCCACAATTTGCACATCTTGGCGTAAGGAGTTTACTAAAATACATTTAATTTTGAGTATTTTTATTTTAAGTGTATGCTATATGAGAAACTTCTGTTTACCAGCCATATGAATTTGGGTGGTTTCTTTAAATGGCCAAGGGCCTCTACTAGCACATTTTCAATAACTCAGGCTACTCTTAGTTTTCTCGGACATCTCTACTGTAGAGTGAGATGGACTGGTATTATTGGAGGATGAAGAATTATTTTTTCTCTTTAGAAGAAAGCCCCATGACAGCATGGATTTATGGAATTCTGTCCTTTAAGAAACCAAGTAGCTGCCTGGTTTGAGGGCCTGAATTCATCTACCTACTTGGGGTGGCTCCATAGTTCCTAAGAATGGTACCTTCACTGTCTTGGAGATACAAGGGATGAGAAACTGTATCCAGAGTTGCAGGAGTATGATTGGACTTGGGAATGGGAAAAATTATTATTGTTATTATTTGAGATAGGGTCTCACTCTGTTGCCCTGGCTTGAGTGCAGTGGCAGTATCACATCTCATTCACTGCAGCCTCAACCTCCTACGCTCAAGCAGTCCTCCTCTTGCCTTAGCCTTTCAAATAGCTGAGACTACAGGTGCGTGCTACTATGCCCACCTAATTTTTAAGATTTTTTAGAGATGAGTTCTCACTATGTTGCACAGGCTGGTCTTAAACTGAGCTCAAGCCATCCTGCTGCCTTGGCCCCCTAAAGTGCTGGGATTACAGGCATAAGCATAAGCCACCATGCCCAGACCCCTCACCCCCTTTTTTTTGTTGTTATTTGAGATGGAATCTCACTCTGCCGCCCATGCTGGAGTGCGGTGGCTCACTGTAACCTCTGCCTCCCGTGTTCAAGGGATTCTACTGCCTCAGCCTCCCTAGTAGCAGCTGGGATTACAGGTACGCGCCACTATGCCTGGCTAATTTTGTTTTTTTGTTTTTTTTTCCGAGACGGAGTTTTGCTCTTGCTGCCCAGGCTGGAACAATGGCATGATCTCGGCTCACTGCAACTTCTGCCTTCCAGGTTCAAGGCGAGTCTCCTGCCTCAGCCTCCCGAGTAGCTGGGATTACAGGCATGTGACACCATGCCTGGCTAATTTTTGTGTTTTTAGTAGAGATGGGGTTTCACTGTGTTGGTCAGGCTGTTCTTGAACGCCTGACCTCAGGTTATCTGCCCGCCTCAGCCTCCCAAATTGCTGGGATTACAGGCGTGAGCCACTACGCTTGACCTAATTTTGTATTTTTAGTAGAGATGGGGTTTCACCATGTTCACCAGGCTGATCTTGAACTCTTGACCTTAAGTGATTTGCCCACTTCGGCCTTCCAAAGTACTGGGATTACAGGTGTGAGATGCTAATAATGCTTTAATTATGGCCTCTGTATTCTGCTTCATTCTTGTGTGTTCCTCTTCCATTTCATGGTCAGACCAGGAATACTTAAGCAGCATCCTTGGTCTCTACTCACTGGATGACTGGATGCCAGTAGCACCCCCCTGCCCCAGTTGTGATAACCAGAAATGTCTCCAGATATTGTCTCTTCTATCCTGGGGGGATAGATTTCCCCCTGTTGAGAGCTACTGTATCAATAGGGGTAGAAGTGGTAGAACAATAGAGGAAAGTGATTATAGATGTCCTCAAGTGCACGTTCTCCTTTTTCTCCTTCTTTCTGGTTATGCAATTCCTGTCTCTGACTTTGGATAAGAAAATGAGAAAAATCAGGAGGTGACCACTTAAAAATAGCCCCATTATTTTTATTCTGTTCAAATTTTTTTTTTTTTTTTTTTTTTTTGAGACGGAGTCTCGCTCTGTCGCCCAGGCTGGAGTGCAGTGGCGCAATCTCGGCTCACTGCAAGCTCCGCCTCCTGGGTTCACGCCATTCTCCTACCTCAGCCTCCCGAGTAGCTGGGACTACAGGCGCCCGCCACTGCGCCCGGCTAATTTTTTTCTATTTTTTAGTAGAGACGGGGTTTTACCATGGTCTCGATCTCCTGACCTTGTGATCCGCCCGCCTCGGCCTCCCAAAGTGCTGGGATTACAGGCGTGAGCCACCGCGCCCGGCCTCAAATTTTATTTTATTTGGTTTAAATATATTAGAGCAGGGCAGATAGCTGAATTATTTATGCAGATCTATGTAAATTTAATTTCTACCACTGATTAAGATTAGATGGAGTAAAGAACTACTGGAATATTATTACCTACCTTGCATGAAAGACTGTTTCTCGGAAAAGCTCGTAGCTGAAAAGTTGAACACCTAAAGGATAACCAGCATTGCTTATATAAAGAACTTGCCAGAACTTGTCAGGATTCTTTGCTAATTTTTGAGCTTCATGGCTAAGATGTATCTCTTGATGTCCCTGCATAGACACTTCATAACTCCAAAAAGCATGTTTAGAATGGGCATGCTTTTCTAAGCTCAGTATTTTTTGTGACAGGCGGATTGGTCAAGGCAGTGGTCCTTGGTTCCTCTGGGCATTCATAAATTAATGACAAGGTAGTGGTAACATTTGAAGACTTAATTCTCTTTTGGACAACTCTATACAATATAACATTATAATCATTCATGTCTTAGTCACCATTAAGGTAAAGTTGAATGAGTGTTTTTTCCCCATTCTGTTTGAAGTTATGAATGGTACTTTACAGAATTCAAATGTATAGTTATGAATAGTATCTCAGAATAGTTACCATTTATGCAAATGAAACACACTTCTTAACTTAGAAACCAAACAGAATTGAATTAGAAAAGAGAAGAATAGAAACAAGAATTGTTGAATGCTTGCTGAAGAAATAATGTTCAGATATAGAAGTATCTCAGAAAAATTTGCTTTTCATCATGATTTCCGCAAACTAATAAACAATTTGAGATTGATAGGAGACGCTATTAAACTGCCTGTGATATTTCTTTTCAAGCTCTGTTTTTCTTTCTGGTAAAATACGGAGAAGTCTGAGATGTACTCTCAGCTGTAAGATTAATTCCATTTGAACACAATAGTTTCTTTTTTTTTCTTTTTTTTTTTTGAGACGGAGTCTTGCTCTGTCACCCAGGCTGGAGTGCAATGGCCCGATGATCTTAGCTCACTGCAGCCTCTGCGCAAGCCCTCCCCACCCACCGCGGGCTCAAGCGATTCTCCTGCCTTGGCCTCCTGAGCTGAGTAGCTGGGATTACAGGCGCCCAACCCCACGCCTGTAATTTTTGTATTTTTAGTAGAGACGGGGTTTTGTCACGTTGACCAGGCTGGTCTTGAACTCCTGGCCTCAAGTGATCCGCCCACCTCTGCTTCCCAAAGTGCTGGGATTACAGGCGTGAGCCACTGTGCGTGGCCCCAAGTTGTTTATTTTGAGAATACAGAAGGCCTTTTGAGAAAAAGCAGTGGTTTGACTCATTTCCAATTTGAGTGAATATGTGTATGTGTATACACACATGCATTTTTTTTTTTCATACGGAGTCTCCCTCTGTTGCCCAGGATGGAGTGCAGTGGTACGATCTCAGCTCACTGCAACCTCTGCCTCCCAGGTTCAAGTGATTCTTCTGCCTCAGCCTCCTAAGCAGCTGGGACTACAGGCGCATGCCACCATGCCTGGCTAATTTTTTTTTTTTTGTATTTTTAGTAGAGACCGGGTTTCACCGTGTTAGCTGGGATGGTCTCGATCTCTTGACCTCCATACATGCATTTTTGTTTTTTTTTTTTTGAGACGGAATCTCACTCTGTCGCCTAGGCTGGAGTGTAGTGGCACGATCTCGGCCCACCGCAAGCTCTGCCTCCCGGGTTCACGCCGTTCTCCTGCCTCAGCCTCCCAAGTAGCTGTGACTATAGGCGCCCGCCACCACACCCGGCTAAATTTTTGTGTTTTTAGTAAAGATGGGGTTTCACCATGTTATCCCAGATGGTCTCGATCTCCTGACCTTATGATCCACCCGCCTTGGCATCCCAAAGTGCTTGGATTACAGGTGTGAGCCACCGCACCCAGCCTTATTTTATTTTTATTTTATTTTTTTTGAGAGGGAGTCTCATTCTGTTTCCAGGCTGGAGTGTAGTGGTACAATCTCAGCTCATTGTAAACTCTGCCTCCCGGGTTCAAGCAATTCTTGTGCCTTAGCCCTCTTGAGTAGCTGGGATTACAGGTGCCTGCCACCACACTTGGCTAATTTTTGTATTTTAGTAGAGCCGGCACTTCACCACGTTGGCCAGGCTGATCTCGATCTCCTGACCTCAAGTGATCTGCTCACCTCGGCCTCCTAAAGTGCTGGGATTACAGACATGAGCCTCCACTCCCGGCCATAGTACTCAGTTTAAAAAGTTTGCTCTTTTTTTTTTTTTTTTTTCTTATTTTTTTTTTGAGAAAGAGTCCTCGCTCTGTCACCCAGGCTGGAGTACAGTGGTGCGATCTTGGCTCACTGCAAGCTGCACTTACCGGGTTCATGCCATTCTCTTGCCTCAGCCTCCTGAGTAGCTGGGACTACAGGCGCCCACCACCATGCCCCGCTAAGTTTTTGTATTTTTAGTAGAGACGGGGTTTCACCATGTTGGCTAGGGTGGTCTCGAACTCCTGACCTCGTGAGCCACCTGCCTTGGCCTCCCAAAGTGCTGGGATTACAGGCGTGAGCCACCATGCCCGGCCCTAGCCAAGATTTTTAAAGGTAAAACTTACATACAGTGAGATAGAAGTATATAATTAGATAAGTTTTTACAAATATAAACACCTATGCAGCCAACACCCACATCAAGAAATAGAACATTTTGGTTGGGCACGGTGGCTCACACCTGTAATCTCAGCACTTCGGGAGGCTGAGGCGGGTGGATCACCCGAGGCTGGGAATTGGGGACCAGCCTGACCAACGTGGAGAAACCCCGTCTCTACTAAAAATACAAAAAATTATCTGGGTGTGGTGGCAGTTGCCTGTAATCCCAGCTATTCGGGAGGCTGAGGCAGGAGACTCGCTTGAACCAGGGAGGCAGAGTTTGCAGTGAGCCGAGATCAGGCCATTGCACTCCAGCCTGGGCAACAAGAGCGAAACTCCATCTCAAAAAAAGAAATACAACATTTTTATAACCCTCCAAAGTTCCCTCCTTCCAGTTCCCCTTCCAGTCAATCTTTACCATTTTATAGGCAACCAATGTTCTGATTTCTGTCCCCACATATTAAATTTACCTGTTCTTGAATCATACAGTATGCACACTTTTGTGTCTGACTTTTTCTGTTCAACATAAAGTTTTTCACATTTGTCCATGTTGATGGGTATATGAACCTAACTCTTTTGATGCGTGTCTAGAGTTCTTTCCAACAAACCACAGCTACTAATTTGCTTATTCTTACATCATATCCTTTTTTTTTTTTTTTTTGCTTTGGTATTTGCATGAAATTTATTTTCCACTTCTTTCTTTCTTTTTGAATTTTTTTTGGAGGCAGAGTCTTCCCACTGTCCCCCAGGCTGGAGTGCAGTTTCAGGATCTCTGCTCGCTGCAACATCCACCTCCTGGATTCAAGCAGTTTTTCTGCCTCAGCCTTCCAAGTCTCTTTTTAGTAGAGACGGGGTTTCACCATGTTGGCCAGGTTGGTATTGAACTCCTGATTTCAAGTGATCTACCTGCCTCAGCCTCCCAAAGTGCTGGGATTACAGGCATGAGCCACCATGCCGGCCTGCCTCCCATTTCTGATATCCTGGATTTATTTATTTAAAAAATCTTTTTAAAGTTACAAAAGTAATACTTGCTCATTGCAACAGATTATTTTTTATTTTTTGAGACGAAGTCTCGCTCTGTCACCCAGGCTGGAGTGCAGTGGCATGATCTCTGCTCACTGCAACTTCTGCCTCCCTGGTTCAAGTGATTCTCCTGCCTCAGCCCCTCGAGTAGCTGGGACTAAAGGCATGTGTCACCACGCCCAGCTAATTTTTATATTTTTAGTAGAGATGGGATTTCGCCATGTTGGCCAGGCTGGTGTCAGATTTCTGGCCTCATGTGATCTGCCAGCCTCAGCCTCCCAAAGTGCTGGGATTACAGGCATGAGCCACCATGCCCAGTCATTGCCACAGATTATATAATCAGAAGTGAATAAAGAGTGAAAGTTTCCTGAGATTTATTTTTGTTTCTGCCTTTTCCCAATTATGAAAATAATGAGTGTTCTTTGTAAAAAAAAAAATTAAAAAATTTTAAAAAAAAAAGATAATATGAAGTAGAAAATAGGTATCAGTCATTATCCTACCAGTTAGCATTTCGATACATTTTCCTCTCTCCCAGAACTTTGTTTACTACAGCTGAGAACATAGTTCAGGGATTTTTAGGTTTCTCTTTTTGTTAGGTTTGTCACCTCCTCATTAATCAGTTCATGTTATTTCAGTGTTCATACTTTGGGCCACCCTAAATCTGACTAGCTGCTGGTACCATGGCTGGCTTGGCCTAACGGGGCACTTTTTTTTTTTTTTTTTTTTTGAGACAGAGTCTTGTCTATCACCTAGGCTGGAGTGCAGTGGCGTGATCCTCTGCTCATTGCAACCTCCACCTCCTGGGTTCAAGCGATTCTCCTGCTTCAGCCTCCCAAGTAGCTGGGATTAAAGGCACCCGCCATCATACCCGGGTAATTTTTGTATTTTTAGTAGAGACGGGGTTTTGCCATGTTGGCCAGGCTGGTCTCGAACTCCTGACCTCAGGTGATTGACCCGCCTCGGCCTCCCAAAGTGCTGGGATTGGAGGTGTGAGCCACCGTGCCCGGCAATTGGGCACTTTTTTTAAACATTTACTGTACACTCCTTTGGCTGGGTTTGGTGGCTCATGCCTGTAATCCCAGCACTCTGGGAGGCCAAGGAGGGCAGATTGCTTGAGGCCAAGAATTTGAGACCAGCCTGACCAACATGGTGAAATCCCATCTGCTATGAAAAATACAAAAATTAGCCGTGTATGGTGGTGTGGCTACTCAGAAGGCTGAGGCACGAGAATCGCTTGAGTTTGAACCTGGGAGGCAGAGGTTGCAGTGCGCTGAGATCATGCTACTGTCTCAAAAAAAACACAAAAACCAAAACCATTTAGTGTACACTCTTTTATCACATACCTCATTCTTGCATACCCACCACTCAACATTTCTTGTAGAATAGGAGACAGTATTGTTCCATGGTTAAGAGTATGGATTCTGGAGTCAGACCATCTGGGTTCAGTTGTAGGCTTCTCCACTTACACTAGCTCTGTAGCCTTAGGTAAATGATACATACAGCCTCTCTTAGCTTCAGAGATCTCATCTGTAAAATGGAGACCTATCTCATATTGTAAAATATAGAGCATATATCAGAGGCGTGTTGGAACTATTATGTGATATTACTTAGTCCAGTGCTCAATAAGTGTTAACAGTTGTTATAATTAAGAAATGGCATATTTGGTTAGAACATCATCTACCTAATCCAGAATTCTACCTTTTTTTTTTTTTTTTTTTTTGGAAACAGAGTCTTGCTCTGTCACCCAGGCTCTAGTACAGTGGCATGATCATAGCTCACTGCAGCCTCGAATTCCTGGACTGAGGTGATCCTCCTGCCTTGGCCTCCTGAATAGCTGAGACCACAGGTGCCTGCTATTGCACCTGGCTAATTTTTTTTTTTTTTTTGAGATAGAGTTTTGCTCTTGTTGCCCAGACTGCAGTGCAATGGTGCAATCTTGACTTGCTACAACCTCCGCCTCTCAGGTTCAAGCGATTCTCCTGCCTCAGCCTCCTGAGTAGCTGGGACTACAGGTGTGCACCATCAAGCCTAGGTAATTTTTTGTATTTTTAGCAGAGACGAGGCTTCACCATGTTGGCCAGGCTGGTCTTGAACTCCTGATCTCAGGTGATCCGGCCTCCCAAAGTGCTGAGATTACAGGTATGGGCCACTGCGCCTGGCCACATCTGGCTAATTTTTATATTATTTGTAGAAACAGCATCTCCCTATGTTGCCCAGGCTTGTCTTGAACTCCTGGGCTCAAGCAGTCCTCCCACCTTGGCCTCCCAAAGTGCTGGGAATATAGACATGAGCCACCACACCCAGCCTTCGTGTATTCCTGGTTAACCAGCTGAACTCAAGTTGGATGATTCCAATTTTGCTGGCAACATCGAAAGCATAGTCAGGAGCTGGTCAAACATATGCTGTCTTCCATTCTGATCAGGGTGTTGACTTTGACCACTTCAGTGTTGTAGAGCTTCTTCACAGCCTGTTTGATCTGGTGCTTGTTGGTCTTGACATCTACAATGAAAGTAAGTGTGTTGTCTGTCTTCTTCATGGCAGACTCAGTGGTGAGATGATGGCATAGGGTTCAAGTTTGTTTCCCCTGGGGGTGCTCTTCTGAGGATATTTGGGCTCTCTCTGGAGCTGCAGTGTCTTGGGCCACCAAAAGGTAGGTAACGTGTGGATCTTGTTTTCTTGTGTGTGGCTGTGGATGCCTTTTAGCATCGCCTTCTTGGCCTTCAAATACTGCTTTGGCTTTGGCTTTGGAAGGGGCAGGAGCTTCCTTCTTCCCGTTTGGTGCCATCTTGGTTAAAAGGCAGAATTCTACTTCTTAAAACCTTCCAAAGGGTTGTTTGAAGGGAAGGCGTGAAAATGTTCAACTTCAAAATTCAGGCCTGTGTTGCCCCAAATTGACAATTTCTCTTATGGGAATGTCACCTATGAATTTATGCTATTTTTGAATTTTTTTTTCTTACATTCTGTACTCCCCACCTGAGTAATGAGTGCTATGCTGTACTGTACTTCTTGATTTTTTTCTTTTTTCTTTTTTTTTTGAGACGGAGTCTCACTTTGCTGCCCAGGCTGGAGTACAGTGGCACAATCTGGGCTCACTGCAACCTCTGCCTCCCTGGTTCAAGCAATTCTTCTGCCTCAGCCTCCCAAGTAGCTGGAATTACAGGCATGCACCACCACACCTGGCTATTTTTTGTATTTTTAGTAGAGACAGGGTTTCACCATGTTTGCCAGGCTGGTCTCTAACTCCTGACCTCAGGTGATCTGCTTGCCTTGGCCTCCCAAAGTGCTAGGATTACAGGCATGAGCCACCGTGCCCGGCCTATACTATTTCTTATATATACTAGATTGGGTAGTAAACCATTATTTTTTATGGGTTCTGATACAAGCAATAGCTACTATATAGTGAATATATACTCTGTGCCAGGCAATGTGCACATCTTCATCTTCACAGCAATCCTTCAAATTAGTTGTTACTTACTGGTAAAAGAGGCACAACAAAATTAAGTAACTGCCTGTGGTCACATAGCTAAGCCTACTGGGACTAGAATTCAGAATCCCCATTTCTCTGATTTTAAAACCTGGGCTTAAGAAATTCTTTTTAAATGTATTTTTTGGCCAGGCATGGTAGCTCATGCCTGTAATCCCAGCACTTTGGGAGGCCAAGGCAGGAGGATTACTTTACCTCAGGAGTTTGAGACTATCCTGGGCAACATAGCAAGGCCCTGTCTGTAATTTAAAAAATAAATATACTTCTTTCTTTTTCTTTCTTTCCTTCCTCCTCCTCCTCCTCCTCCTCCTCCTTCTCATTCTTCCTTCTTCCTCCTCCCTCCTCCTTTCTCTCTCTCTCTCTCTCTCTCTCTCTTTTTTTTTTTTTTTTTTTTTTTAAAGAAACAGGGCTTCATTGTGTTGCCCAGGCTGGACACAAACTCCTAGGCTCAAGTAAACCTCCTTCCTCAGCTTCCCAGGTAGCATGTGCCTTTTGTTGCACATGGCTGTTTCTTTAGATTTCTAACTGCTTCATAATTTCTTTTTTTGAGACGGAGTCTCGCTCTGTCGCCCAGGCTGGAGTGCAGTGGCTGGATCTCAGCTCACTGCAAGCTCCACTTCCCGGGTTCACACCATTCTCCTGCCTCAGCCTCCTGAGTAGCTGGGACTACAGGCACCAGCCACCTTGCCCGGCTAGTTTTTTGTACTTTTTAGTAGAGACAGGGTTTCACCGTGTTAGCCAGGATGGTCTCGATCTCCTGAGCTTGTGATCCGCCCGTCTCGGCCTCCCGAAGTGCTGGGATTACAGGTATGAGCCACCGCACCCGACTGCTTCATAATTTCTAAGATGTGATACAGAAGTCTCTATCTACCACTTTGTTTCTTGTTAAAGTATCTAATTTACCATATTTTTAAAAAGACATTTTTTTCCCCCAAGACAGAGTTTCGCTCTTGTTGCCCAGGCTGGAGTGCAATGGCGCGATCTCAGCTCACTGTATCCTCTGCCTCCTGGGTTCAAGCAGTTCTCCAGTCTCAGCCTCCTGACTGGCTGGGATTACAGGTGCATGCTACCACGTCTGGCTAGTTTTTGTATTTTTAATAGAGATGAGTTTTCATCATATTGGTCAGGCTGGTCTCGAACTGCTGACCTTAGGTGATCCACCCGCCTCAGCCTCCCAAAGTGCTGGGATTACAGGAGTGAGCCACTGTGCCTGGCCTTAAAAAGACATTTTAAAAAATCTGTGCTCATATGGAAGCCCCTCTGGTTCCTTTGGTCTTTTGCGATATCTTTCTAGGCCTTCTCTATTTTACCTTTTTTGTGCTATGATGACTACAACTACACATTCTATTCAAGGTACAGGTACACGTTGGTTTGTACAAGGATAGGATAATGTGTTCTGTGTTTCCAAAGCTTTCATAATGACAGCCACTATTTTGTTGCCTTTTTGTAGCTGTATCCAGGGTACAGTGTAGGGACTTTGAAACCCCTTTCCTGTGTTAAAACAGGTAGCTTTAGAGCTCATCATCTGATATAGTTTGAGCTATTTTTCTGTCACTGAATTACCTTATTTTTGTCTACATGGAAGCTGTTTTTCACATTCCTGAACACATAGAGCCTTGCACCATTGTACTTCTGTGTGTTGCTGTAGAGTCATCTGCAAACTGGGAAGATTTCACTATTATTTTTTCTAGATAATTTCTAAAAATGTTAATTGTGGTAGATTTCAGCCTTGATCCCTAGGGGACCCTTTGTTTATACATCTTTAGAGAAGGGACTGTGTCACAACTCTCTTATTTCTGTTTTTAAATGAATTCTCTGGGGGAAAAATAAGTCTACTTATTTGCTTTTTTTGTTTTTTGTTTTTTAGTTTTGTCCACTTAATTCTCATTACACCATATGATGTAGTTTGAATATGTATCCTCTCTAAATCCCATGTTGAAATGTAATTCCCGGTGTTGGAGATGGGGCCTGGTAGGAGGTGTTTGGGTCATGAGAGCAGGTCCCTCATGAATGGCTTGGGCCGTCCCCTTGGTGATAAGTGAGCTCTCACTCTGAGTTCACATGTGAAGTGCCTGCATGCAGTTTTCCTTCCACCATGAGTAAAAGCTTCCTGAAGCCTCCCCAGAAGCACATGCTGGCACTGTTTCCTGTACAGCCTACAGAACTGTGAGCCAGTGAAACCTCTTTTCCTATAAATTACCCAGTCTCAGATATTTCTTTATAGCAATGCAAGAATGGCTTAATACACCATGTATCTTCTCATCAAATGTGTGTATGTGTTACCTGAGGCCTCGTAAACAGTAGGTTTTCTGTAAGCCTTTGCTATATTAAACATTCAGCAATGGGCTAATGCCTAGTATTGGGTTATTAGTTTAACATTCAACAGATTTATTAAGTGCCACTGTGTGTCATGTACTACTAAGGATGCAACTCAGTGATCTTGAAAGAAACAAGGTCCATGCCCTCATGCAGTTTGGAAAGCCTTGGATGGACAGTAAAGACATAAATAAGACTGGCTGTAGTGGCTCATGCCCACTTGGGGAGGCATGAGGCCAAGTATTTTGGGAGGCCAATGTAGGCAGATCACTTGAGCCCAGGAGTTTGAGACCAGCCTGGGTAATGTGGTGAAACCCCATCTCTACAAAAAATATAAAAATTAGCTGGATGTGGTGGTGTGCACCTGTAGTACCAGCTACTCGGGAGGCTGAGGTGGGAGGATCATTTGAACCCAGGAGGCAGAGGTTGCAGTGAGCCAAGATTACGCCACTGCACTCCAGCTTGGGCAACAGAGCCAGACACTGTCTCAAAAAAAAAACAAAAAAAAACAAAAAAAGGCATAAAATGTTAAAGATTGTGATGTATGTTAGAAAATAAAATAGAGTGCTATAATAGAGAATAATAGAGGAACTTAGATAAGGATGGTCAGGAAACACTTTTCTGAGAAAGTGATATACTGAAAGTAAAGAATGAAAATGAACCATCCAAATAAAGAAATGAGGGAAGAGAGTTCCAGGGAGAAGGAACTGGTAATGGCAGAGGCCCTGAATCAGGAAAATCCTTAGTGTATTCTGAGAGTGATGGAAGCCTACCATGGCTATATATTAGTGAATGATGGTAACAAAATATGTGATTGGAGAAGGGTAGGAGCCAGATATTTCAAAGCTTTTTAGGACTATTAAGGGGTTCTGTTTGTTTATTTTTTGAGACAAGGTCTTGCTCTGTTGCCAAGGCTAGTGGCACAGTCATGGCTCGCTGCAGCTTTGAACTCCTGGGACTGAAGTGATCCTCCTGCCTCAGCCTCCTGAGTAGCTGGGACTACACCACACCTGCCTAATTTTTCAGTTTTGTGTTTAGAGATTGGCTGTCACTATGTTGCCCAGGCTGGTCTCAAACCCCTGGCCTCAAGCAATCCTCCTGCCTCAGCCTCCTAAAGTGGTAGGCTTTCAGATGTGAGCCACCACATCTGGCCAGGAGTTTTGTGTGTATTTTGTTTTGTTTTGTTTTGATTTTGAGACAAGCTCCCAGTCTGTCACCTAGGCTGGAGTGCAGTGATCTGTGGCTCAAATGATCCTCCCACCTCATCCCCATGGGTACTTAGGACTACAGATGCAGGCCACCATGCCAGGCTAATTGTTTTATTTTTTATGGAGATTGAGTCTCACTATGTTGCGTAGGCTATTCTTGAACTCCTGGGCTCAAGTGATCCTCAGCTTCAGCCTCCCAGAGTGCTGAGATTACAGGCGTGTGAGCCACTTTGCCTGGGTGTGTTTTATTTTTAAGTAAAATGGGAAGTCTGGAAGAAGTGTTTTGTTTTTAAATTGAAGTGCTTAAAGATTAAAAAAAAAAACTTTTTAATGAAAAATATCAAGCATATATAAAAGAGAATGATGTAATGAACTCCTGTGTATCTGTCTCCTAGCCTCAACAAGTATCAACTCATGGCCATTACAACAGGTCTTTGAATAACATTATTTTGTTCAACTTCACTGCGTTATAATGTTGATGAGAAAAAAAATGTATTTCTGGCTAGGGCTACTGTCTGTGTAGTTTGCACATTCTCCCCACATCTGTGTGGGCTTTCTCCAGTTCTTTGGTTTCCTCCAGGTACTCTGGTTTCCTCCCGCATCACAAAATTGTGCGTATTTGATGAATTGGTGTCTCTACGTGGTCCCAGTCTGAGTGAGTGTGGGTGTGTGTGTAATTGATGGGATGGCATCCTGTCCAGAGTTGGTTCCTACCTTGCTCCCTGGGCTGTTGGGACAGGCTCTGGCCACCCATGACCCTGAACTGGAATAATTAGGTAAATACTTATCTTTCTTGTTTTTATTAATCTTTCTTAAATGTTTGTATAGCTCACATTTGTTTCAGTGTTTAATATTAGAAGTGTTTTGGTCTTTAGAAGTTTGGTGATGTTTTTTGTGACCAGAAATATGCTATAGGAACTTAACTTTACATTAGACTATGGTTAAATTGGTTTTGTTATACATTGTGTTGCTTAAAATGGTGATATCCAAGAATCTGTTGATGAGTTAAGTGAGGACTTACTGTGTTGTTTCTTCCAATACCCCTCTTTCCTCCCCTATTACAATCTTTTCAGTGATTAACAATGTAACTTTTTTTTTTTTTTGGGCCATGGGGTCTGGCTCTGTCGCCCAGGCTGGAGTTCAGTGGCACAGTTTCGGCTCACTGCAACCACTGCCTCCTGGGTTCAAGCGATTCTGCTGCCTCAGCCTCCTGAGTAGCTGGGACTACAGGTGCCCACCACCACGTCCGGCTAATTTTTTGTATTTTTAGTAGAGACGGGGTTTCACTATGTTAGCCAGGATGGTCTTCATCTCCTGACCTCGTGATCCGCCTGCCTTGGCCTCCCAAAGTGCTGGGATTACAGGCATGAGCCACCGCTCTTGGCCATTTATTGGCTATTTGTATGTCTCTTTAAATCTGTTGCTTCTTTTAAAATTGGGTTATTTGTCCTTTTATTGTATTTTAATAGTTCTTTATTCTGGATACAGGTTCTTTATCAGATACATGATTTACAAAGATTTTCTCCCATTCTGTTGGTTGTCTTTTCACTTTTCATGATCATGCCCTGTAAAGCACAATTTTTTTGTTGTTGTTTGTTTCCCTTTTTTTTTTTTTTTTTGAGACAAGGTCTTGCTGTATCTCCCAGGCTGGAATGCAGTGGTGCCATCATGGCTCACTGCAGCCTTGAATTTCTGGGCTCAAGGGATCCTCCCACCTCAGCCTCCTAAGTAGCTAGGGCTACAGACTCACATCCTCATGCCATGCTAATTTTCTTCCCTTTTTTTTTTTTTTTTTTTTTTTTTGTAAAGATGGGTCTTGCTTTGTTGCCCAGATTGGTCTTGGAACTCCTGACCTCAAGTGGATCCTCCCCTTGGCCTCCCAAGGTGCTGGGGTTACAGGCATGAGCCACCCTGCCTTGCTTGATTTCCGCCCCGCTTTTTTTTTTTTTTTTTTTTTTTTTTGAGACAGGGTTTCACTGTGTCACCAAGGCTGGAGTGCAGTCGTAGAATCTCAGCTCACTGCAACCTCTGCCTCCTGGGCTCAAGCAGTCCTCCCACCTCATCCTTCCAAGTGGCTGGAACTATAGGTGCTAGTCACCATGCCTGGCTAATTTTTGTATTTTTTGTAGAGACTGGATTTCACCATGTTGCTCAGGCTGGTCCTGAACTCCTGAGCTCAAGTGATCCACCTGCAGTGGCCTTCCAAAGTGCTAGGATTACAGACTTGCGTCACTGTACCCAGCCCTGATTTCCTTTTTTTTTTGAGATGGAGTCTTGCTCTGGCACCCAGGCTGGAGTGCAGTGGCATGGTCTCAGCTCACCACAACATCAGTCTTTCGGGTTGAAGCAATTCTCCTGCCTCAGCCTCCGGAGTAGATGGGATTACAGGCGCCCGCCACCACAGCTGGCTAATTTTTGTATTTTTAGTAGAGACAGGGTTTCACCATGTTGGGCAGGCTGGTCTCCATCTCCTGACCTCGTGATCCGCCCACCTCTACCTCTGAAAGTGTTGGGATTACAGGCGTGAGCCACCGCACCCGGCCCTGATTTCCATTTTTAAAAGACTAATCCAATTGCTACAAAGAGAGTGGATTATTTGGGGGCAGGACTTGATTGAGGTGGGTTGAACAGAAGGCTACTGCAGAAATCTAGGCAGTGATAAAAGTTTGAACTACTAGGTAGGTGGCTAAAGAGATGGAGAGAAATAGATGTGTTTAGTATATATTTTGGAGGTAGAGCTGATAAGACTTATTGATGGGTTGGATTTGTGGGTCAAGGAAGAAGATAAAGATTGAACAGGCCTTCCTTCTGGACATTCTTCTTTTAGCTTTTATGACACAGTATTGTTCTGGTTCTCTTTCTGCCTTCCTGATCCTCCTTTGTCAATCTCTAAGTTGTCTCAGGCCTTGCTTCTCTTTTTTTGCTTTTGCATTGAGAGGTCATCTACTCTTGTGTGTGTGGTTTTTTTGTTTTTTTGGTTTTTTTGTTTTGTTTTTTTTGAGACAGGTTCTTGCTCTGTTGGCCAGGCTGCAGTACAGTGGCGCCATCCCGGCTCTCTGCAGCCTCAGCTTCCTGGGCTGAAGTGAGCCTCCCACCTCAGCCTCTCAAGTAGGTGGGACCACAGATGTGTGCCACTATGCCCAGCTAATTTTATTTTTTGTAGAGCCAAGGTCTCACTGTTGCCAAGGCTGGTCTCGAACTTACGGACTCAAGTGATTCTTCTGCGGCGGCTTCTCAAAGTGCTGGGATCACAGGTTTGAGCCTCTGTGTGCAGCCTGCTCTTGTGTCTTCTGTTACAGCCTTCATGCAGTAACTCCCACATCTATATTTTTGCCTCTGAGCTCCAGTACCAGAATTCCTATTGGACCACTTCATTGATGTTCTGCTTGCACCTCCAGCTTTTCATGAGCTGTCTGCTTTTGAGAACCTGTGGTCAGATTGTACAGGTTGTCTCCTCCTTGCTTGGGAGGCATGTTTACTGGTTTTAAGGATGGGTTTTATACCTTTTATGTAGGTTTTAATGATAAGTCTTTTGCTTTAGAGAAGTGCATTCCCAAGAAAGATGCATAGCACTCCTGGGCAGCATTTTGTTCTTCATAACCTTGTGAGGAACACAGGTTCAATGAGAAGGGTCAGCTTATCTCCTGCCCATCCCACTCCCCAGCCCCCCAAATCCCCTGACTTACTGCTCTTCATCCTGACTCATGTATTTCTATTTATTTATTCACTCAGCCAGTCATTTATTGAACACTATTCAGGGCTGGTATAGGTCTGCCAGCATGCTAAACGTGGGCCCCACCATTCTCCCAGTTCATCCGATTTTAAAATCTTAGTTACTGTTGACTTCTCAACTCCTGCCTGTTTTCTCGCCCAGAGACTCTCAGATCCCTCCCTGTCTTTTCCTCCCACTACTCCATTTTAGGTCCTGTGTTATCTTTTGCCTTGATTATTTATCCTTATTTTCATCCGCCTCCCCAGCTATATTCTTTTCTGCTATACTTAGGTGAGGTGTATAGTTTCTTCCTAAATATTCTATCATCTAGAACTCCAAATGTGTGACTCCCAATGCTTATTGACTAAATTACAAACTCGGCCTGATATTTAAGATTCTATGGTCTAGCCCCTACTTGTCTTTCCGGCCCTGCTTCCCACTGTGGGTGCAATAATGCGCTCATCTTCATTTCCCAAAAATGTTTCATTATATTCTGCCTCTGTGCTTCTGCTGACACTGTCTGTACACTTCACATATAATACTCCCTTCCACTACATGTCCAAATCCTATTTTTCATGCCGTTATATGACACTCTTCTCTGATGGCTTCTGATATACTTAAAAAGTACCTTGCTTATGATACTTAAACCATAACTTCACCTTTTTTTTTTTTTTTTTGACACAGAATCTCATTCTGTTGCCCAGGCTGGAGTACAGTGGTACAATCTCGGCTCACTGCAACCTTTCCACCTCCCGGGATCAAGCGATTCTCCTGCCTCAGTCTCCCGAGTAGCTGGGACTACAGGTGCACACCACCACACCTGGCTAATTTTTGTATATTTAGTAGAGATGGGGTTTTACCATGTTGGCCAGGCTGGTCTCTAACTCCTGACCTCAGGTGATCTGCCAGCCTTGGCCTCCCAAAGTGCTGGGATTACAGACATGAGCCACCGCGCCTGGTCAACTTCATCACTTTTTACCTTGTTTTATGTTTAGGTACTTTTCTCATTTCTCTTGTATGACTAAAGTCCTGAAACAGAAACTGTTTCTTATATTTCTGTGTATCTTCTATGTTAGTGCCTTTGTGCTTAATAGTTAATAAATATTTACTGAATGTGATAATGTTGTAGTGTATCCTGGAGGCAGTACACTGGGATCGAATGATCTCTTGAAATATTAGCCAACTCTGTGACTTATTTTCATATATTTTTGTAGATTCAAAAGCTACAAGAAGTTTTTATAGATAAACTTGTCTGCTCATCTCATTTTTTAGAAAATTATAGAAAATTTCAAACATATACAAATGTGGAGAGGATGATACAGTGAGCCCTTATATGCCCAACACTCAGCTTCAACAATTATCAGCTGATGGTCAGTCTTGTTTCATCCATACCCCTATTCGTTCCCTCATCCCCCTTGGATCATTCTGAAACAAGTCCCAGACATATCATTTCAATGCTAATTTCTGTGTATAGCTGTAAAAAATAAAAGACACTCTTTAAAAAACATAACCACACTGTATCCTGTTAATGTTTAGATTTCCACAATTAATTTCTCTTTCCACTCTCCCTTCATTCCTGCCATCCTTTCTCTCTGAACATTTGGTTTATTTGAATCAGATTTCAGACAAGGTCGATACATTGATTTGGTTTACATAGCTTCTATGTCTCCTTTTTTTTTTTTTTTTGAGACAGAGTGCCCCCTCTTTTGCCAGGCTGGAGTGCAGTGGCGTGATCTCAGCTCATTGCAATCTCTGCCTCCACCACAACACCCAGCTAATTTTTGTATTTTTAGTAGAGACGGGGTTTCACCTTGTGGGCCAGGCTGGTCTTCAACTCCTGACCTCAGGTGATCTACCCTCCTTGGCCTCCCAAAATGCTGGGATTACAGGCGTGAGCCACGGTGCCTGGCCTCTTTTACGTCTTTTTTAATCTACAGGTTCTCTCAGTTTTTGTTGTTGTTGTTGTTGTTTGTTTGTTTTTTTCCGGAGACGGAGTTTTGCTCTTGTCGCCCAGGCTGGAGTTCTGTGGTGCAGTCTCGACTCATTGTAACCTCTGCCTCCTGGGTTCAAGTGATTCTCCTGCCTCAGCCTCCTGAGTAGCTGGGATTACAGGCGTTAGCCACCACGACCGGCTCATTTTTGTATTTTTAGTAGAGACGGGGTTTGACCATGTTGGTCAGGCTGGTCTCTAACTCCTGACCTCAGGTGATCCACCTGCCTCGGCCTTCCAAAGTGCTGAGATTGTAGACGTGAGCCACCACGCCTGGTCAGTTCTTTTTTTCTCTTGTGTTTTTTTTGTTGTTGTTATTATTGCTGCTGTTGTTAAAGAAACAAAGTTGTGTAATTTTCCCGTCTGGACTTTGCTAATTGAATTTCTGTAATTCATTTATGTTCCTCTATTCCTTTTATTCCCTATAAACTGGTTGTTAGGTATAGAGAGTGTTGTCTAATAGAAATATTCAAGCTTCAAATTAAATTTAAAATTTCAGCCTGGTCAACATGGTAAAACCCCATCTATACTAAAACAGAAAAATTAGCCGCTTGTGGTGGCATGTGCCTGTAACTCCATCTACTTGGGTGGCTGAGACTCGAGAATTGCTTTAACCCAGGAGGTGGAGGTTGCAGTGAACTGAGATTGTGCCACTATACTCCAGACTGGGCAACAGAGTGAGACCCTGTCTCAAAAAAAAAAAAAAATTATTTGGCACGTTAAAAAGATAAGAAGAAACAGGAAAATGCTTTGTCGCCCAGGCTGGAGTGCAGTGGCGCCATCTCGGTTTACTGCAACCTCCGCCTCCCAGGTTCAAGCGATTCTCCTGCCTCAGCCTCCGCAGTAGCTGGGACTACAGGCGTGTGCCACCACGCCTGGCGAGACAGGGTTTCACCGTGTCAGCCAGGCTGGTCTCCATCTCCTGACCTCGTGATCTGCCCACTTTGGCCTCCCAAAGTGCTGGGATTACAGGTGTGAGCCACTGTGCCCCATGGAAATTCATTTTAATAATATACTTTATTTTGGCCAGGCACGATTTAAAAAGTAGCTGGGTGTGGTGGTGTGTGCCTGTAGTCCTAGCTACTTGGGAGGCTGAGTTGGGAGCCCAGGTGGTTGAGGCTGCAGTGAGCTGAAATCAGACCACTGCACTCCAGCCTGAAAAACAGAGCTCATCTCAAGAAAAAAAAAATCACAATAACTTTTTATTGATTATATGTCATTATATCACTGTTAAAATAATAAGAGTTTTCAGGCTAGGGTGTGGTGGCTCACACTGGTAATCCCAGCACTTTGGGAGACTGGGGCAGGCAGATCATTTGAGCCCAGGAGTTTGAGATCAGCCTGGACAATGTGGAGAAACCCCATCTCTATAAAAAATATAAAAATTAGCTGGGTTAGTAGTGCACGCCTGTAGTCCCAGCTACTTGGGAAGCTGAGGTGGGAGGATCACTTGAGCCTGAGAGGTGGAGGTTGCAGTGAGCCAAGATAATGCCACTGCACTACAGCCTGGGCGTCAGAGTGAGACCCTGTCTCACACACACACACACACACACACACACACACACACACAAAACAACTAATGAAAAAAATAATAGTTTGCAGCTATTGGTAAAATAAAGTTTTTTTGTTTGTTTGTTTTTGAGACGGTGTCCAGGCTGGAGTGCAGTTGCTGGATCTCAGCTCTCTGCAAGCCCCGCCTCCCGGGTTTACGCCATTCTCCTGCTTCAGCCTCCCGAGTAGCTGGGACTACAGGCGCCCGCCACCTCGCCTGGCTAGTTTTTTGTATTTTTTAGTAGAGACGGAGTTTCCCCATGTTAGCCAGAATAGCCTCGATCTCCTGACCTCGTGATCCGCCCGTCTCGGCCTCCCAAAGTGCTGGGATTACAGGCTTGAGTCACGGCGCCCGGCCTAGATTTTAATTCTATCATTCTTTTTTTTGTTGTTTATCAAAAAACAACAAATACTGAAATACTTCAAAAAATAAAAAGTTTACCATATCAACTCTTTGGTTACCCTGGGGTTTGATATGTACAAGGAAGGCAAGATAAATACTTAATTCATTCCCTTTATTCTTTTATTTACTAGTTTTCAAAATAATGAGTTGGTTTTCAGATATACTCCAGAGAGGACCAGTGACTTTTTAGGGTTTTTTAGGGCATGACAGGAACTTTTAGGTGTTAACATATTTGATGTGTTTTAATCCATTGTAGTTATTCTTATTGATGTTCAATTTGTTTCATATTGGACCAGTGGGAAGTTCTTCAAGCTTGCTCCTGATTCCTTTTGACATAACTTCAGCAGTCTTTGATAGTGTTCCTTCCTTTCTAGTACGATAAGGTGTTCCCAACTCATCTTGTACATTTTCTGCCCTTTCGCCTAAGAGCTCTGGATCCTTTTAGTGAAATACTGTGTTTAGCGACCACATTATTAGCTCCCTAATTTTGTAAAAGAGGCAACTGAAGGCAAGAGAATTCGAGTGATTTAACTCAGGTAGCACAGATTTAGTGCCATAATCTGCCCTAGAACCCTAGCCTTCCTTAGCCATTGCCATTTTGTCTTGCTTCCTCTGCCTAGTCTCTAGGACAGGTGGTTTAACTACATTTTAGCTTATACTCTAGGGGTCATCAGGGGAAGATAGGTTTTGTAGGTCACCATGGAGGTAGTATTAAACCTCATTAATTTGGGCTAATTGGGGGAAAACCTAGTGAGAGTGTTATAGGTTGTTTTTCTTTAGGTGCAGCTGTTACTTTGAGTTCATACAGTAATTGAAACTAGGCTAATAGTGTTACCAGGTTATTTTGTTAGATAGAGATCCTTGTACCTGGTTTAATGAATAGCTGAGAATGATGTGCAAATTAACTTTAATTGTATGTAAATTAGACTTGAAATGCTTAAAAACAGCTCATTAAACATTTCTCCCTGCGATCTTATTTACACTGTTTTCTTAGTCTTTATTAGAGTGCAGAGGTAAACTTCAGCTCAATTCTGAATTTATCTCAACTTTCATGTGTGGAGTCTGTATTAATAAAGTGTTGCTGTAACGTTCAGAGAATTTTAGAGAGATATTTGAGGAGTAAAGAGGAACAGCATCTGAAAGACATCTGGCAGTCTCAACCAATCAGAATGTATTTCCTTGCATCTAAAAGTAAGCTGTTTTTCTCCTGCTCCTTTTGGAAATAAAAAATAAAAGTAAAGGCTGTAATCCTAGCACTTTGGGAGGCCAAGACGGGTGGATTATGAAGTCGGGATTATGAAGTTCAAGATCAGCCTGGCCAACATGGTGAAACCCTGTCTGTACTGAAAATACAATAATTAGTTGGGCATGGTGGCACGCGCCTGTAATCCCAGCTACTCAGGAAGCTGAGGCAGGAGAATTGCTTGAACCCAGGGGGCAGAGCGAGACTCTGTCTCAAAATGAATAAACAAATAAATAAATATAAAAGTAAGCTGAAAGTGCTTCTAAGTGGTAAAGATTGTTCATTTTACCTCAAAAGTAGCATCACCTCAGGGCCTCACTCAGATAATTGTGTGTGTGTGTGTGTGTGTGTGTGTGTGTGTGTGTGTGTGTGTGTGTGTATATATATATTTTTTTTTTTTTTTGGTGAGACAGAGATTTATTCTTGTTGCCCAGGCTGGAGTGCAATGGCTCACTGCATCCTCCGCCTCCCAGGTTCAAGCAATTCTCCTGCCTCAGCCTCCCGAGTAGCTGGGATTACAGACATGTGTCACCACGCCCGGCTAATTTTGTATTTTTAGTAGGGAATGGTTTTCACCGTGTTGCCCAGGCTGATCTCGAACTCCTGACCTCAGGTTATCCGCCCGCCTCAGCCCCCCAAAGTGCTGGGATTACAGGTATAAGCCACTGCACCCAGTGAAAATTGTGTATATTGAGACACAGAAGACCCAGGTGTATGAGGGCTGACTGTGTTGCCTATTGACTCTGTGGCCCAAAGTGTCATTTGACCTCTTTGAGCCTTAATTTATTTGTCTATAATTAGGTAGTTAAAATTGGGAGTAGCAATATAAGTTTTTTACTTCACAGACTGCTTGCAAGATTCATATCAGCTAATTAATCAAGTGATATATTTATTGAATTAATGAGAGATATGAAAGGACTTTCTGGTTTTTTTTTTTAGACAGTTTTTGTCTGTCGCCCAGGCTAGAGTGCAATGGTGTGATCTTGGCTCACTGTAACCTAACCTCTACCTCCTGGGTTCAAGTGAATCTCCTGCCTTAGCCTCCCGAATGACTGGGATTACGGGCACCCACCACCATGCCCGGCTAATTTTTTTAATTTTTAGTAGAGATGGGGTTTCACCATGTTGGTCAGGTTGGTCTTTAACTCCTGACCTTAGGTGATCCACCCGCCTTGGCCTCCCAAAGTGCTTAGATTACAGGCGTGAGCCACCGTGCCCAGCTGAAAGTACTGTTTAACTAGAAGCTTTGTATGACCAAAAGTATTATTAGAATAATATAGATGAAGCTAGGAGGCCGGGGTGGGCGAATCACCTGAGGTCAGGAGTTCCAGACCAGCCTGACCAACATGGAGAAACCCTAATCGCTACAAAGAATACATAATTAGCCAGGCGTGGTGGCGCATGCCTTTAATCCCAGCTAACATGGGAGGCTGAGGTTGCGGTGAGCCAAGATCATGCCATTGCACTCCAGCCTGGGCAACAAGAGCGAAACTCCGTCTCAAAAAAAAAAAAAAAAAAAGAATAATATAAAGGAGGCACGTTAATACATACTCATGATCAGAAGCAGGACAGCAGATGGAGATTCAAGTTGTCTGTCCAGAACTTTGTAGCCATTTTACTATATAGGCATATATAAACCTCACACCTCAGGTGCCTCTGACAGTATCACAGGTTTTTTTTTTTTTTTTTTGAGGTGGAGTCTCGCTCCCTCACCCAGGTTGGAGTGCAGTGGCGCAATCTCAGCTCACTGCAAGCTCCGCCTCCTGGGTTCATGCCATTCTCCTGCCTCAGTCTCCCGAGTAGCTGGGACTACAGGTGCCCGCCACCACTCCTGGCTGACTTTTTGTATTTTTAGTAGAGACGGAGTTTCACCGTGTTAGCCAGGATGGTCTTGATCTCCTGACCTCATGATCCGCCTGCCTCGGCCTCCCAAAGTGCTGGGATTACAGGTGTGAGCCACTGCACTGGGCCAGTATCACAGTTTTATAGCAGTACCACTGCAGATGTGAAGACCCCGAGTTTCTTTTTTTTTTTTTTTTTTTTTTTTTTTTTTGAGACGGAGTCTGGCTCTGTCACCCAGGCTGGAGTGCAGTGGCCGGATCTCTGCTCACCGCAAGCTCCGCCTCCCGGGTTTACGCCATTCTCCTGCCTCAGCCTCCGGAGTAGCTGGGACTACAGGCGCCCGCCACCTCGCCCGGCTAGTTTTTTGTACTTTTTAGTAGAGACGGGGTTTCACCGTGTTAGCCAGGATGGTCTCGATCTCCTGACCTCGTGATCCGCCCGTCTCGGCCTCCCAAAGTGCTGGGATTACAGGCTTGAGCCACCGCGCCCGGCCACCCCGAGTTTCTAAGAAAAAGTTAAGGCTGGGCGCGGTGGCTCAAGCCTGTAATCCCAGCACTTTGGGAGGCCGAGACGGGCGGATCACGAGGTCAGGAGATTGAGACCATCCTGGCTAACATGGTGAAACCCCATCTCTACTAAAAAAATACAAAAAACTAGCCGGGCGAGGTGGCGGGTGCCTGTAGTCCCAGCTATTCGGGAGGCTGAGGCAGGAGAATGGCATAAACCTGGGAGGCGGAGCTTGCAGTGAGCTGAGATCCGGCGACTGCACTCCAGCCTGGGCCACAGAGCGAGACTCCATCTCAAAAAAAAAAAAAGAAAGAAAAAGTTAAAATATCTATAATACATTCTGTTTAGAAAATAATTGATATGTACAATATATTTTACAGATTTTCCTTAAAATAACTTCAAAAAGCATAGTGTCTAAATAATTATTTCCATTATCTGACAGTTTTACCTTATATGAAATCTGCCATTCTCTAAAAGCAGCTAATGGCCAGGCATGGTGGCTTATGCCTGTAATCCCAGCACTTTGGGAGGCCAAATCAGGCAGAGCACTTGAGGTCAGGAGTTTGAGACCAGCCTGGCCAACATGGTGAAACCCTGTCACTACTAAAACTACTGAAATTAGCCGGGCATCGTGGCACGCACCTGTAATCCCAGCTACTCCGGAGGCTGAGGCACAGGAAATGCTTGAACCCAGGAGGCGGAGGTTGCAGTGAGTCTAGATCGCACCCCTGCGACAGAGTGAGACTCCATCTAAAAAATAATAATAATAAAATAATAAAAATAAAAGCAGCTAACACCTGCACTAAATATCAGCAAATGTTCTAAATTCTTTATTATATTTACTCTTTCATTTTTCTCAATAATCTTATGAAGTAGGTGCTATTATTAATCTCCATTTTACAGATGGGGAAACTGATATACAGAGAGGTTAAGAAATCTACCCAAGATTCTTTATTGGGATTCTGGGTGGAGGAAAAAATTTTCTACAAAGAGGATTAGTATGGGAGGGTATGGTGGCTCATGCCTGTCATACCAGCTCTTTGGAAGGCCAAGATGGTAGGATCACTTGAGCCCAGGAATTTGAGACCAACCTGGGCAACGTGGAGAGACCCCATCTCTCTCTCTCTCTCTCTCTTTTTTTTTTTCCTCAAGAGTATTAGTGAGACAACTGGTAGAATTTAGAAAAGGACTTCACGAAGTTAGATGATAATAGTGTGTTGGCCAGGCGCGGTGTCTCACGCCTGTAATCCCAGCACTTTGGGAGGCCGAGGTGGGTGGATCACGAGCTCAGGAGATCGAGACTATCCTGGCTAACATGGTGAAATCCCGTCTCTGCTAAAAAAAAATACAAAAAATTAGCCGGGTGTCGTGGTGGGCGCCTGTATTCCCAGCTACTCAGGAGGCTGAGGCAGGAGAGTGGCGTGAACCTGGGAGGTGGAGCTTGCACTGAGCCAAGATCGCGCCACTGCACCTTCAGCCTGGGCGGCAGAGCGAGTCTCCGTCTCAGAAAAAAAAAAAAAAATGTGTTATTGTTAATTTTCCTAATGTGATAATTGTACTGTAATTTGTTTTTAGAAAATAACCCATTGAAGTATTTGGAGAAAGGACATGATGTCTACAACCTATTATCAAATGGTTAAAAAATTAGTAATAAGGCCAGGCACGGTGGCTCACATCTGTAATCCCAGCACTTTGGGAGGCCGAGGTGGGCAGATCATGAGGTCAGGAGTTTGAGACCAGCCTGGCCAGCATGGAGAAACCCCTTCTCTATTAAAAATACAAAAAAATTGGCCAGGAACGGTGGCATGTGCCTTTAGTCCCAGCTACTTGGGAGGCTGAGGCAGGAGAATTGCTTTAACCTGGCAGACGGAGGTTGCAGTGAGTCGAGATTGCACCACTGCACTCCAGCCTGGGTGACAGGCGAGACTGTCTCAAAAAAAAAAAAAAACTAGTCATAAAATAGTGAGTGGCTGGGTGTGGTAGCTCAGACCTGTAATCTCCACACTTTGGGAGGCCAAGGTGGGAGGATAACTTGATCCCAGGAGTTTGAGGCTGCCTGGGCAGCATGGTGAAACCCTGTCTCTACCAAAAATACAAAAAAATAACCAGGCCTATTGGTGTGTACCTGTAGTCCCAGCTACTTGAAAGGCTGAGGTGGGTGGATCACCTGAACCTGGGAGGTCAAGGCTATAGTGAGCCATGATAGCACCACTGCACTCCAGCCTGGGCAACAGAGTGAGACCTGGTCTTAATTAGTTAATTAATTAATTGTGTGTGTGTGTATGTGAATGTGTGTAGAGAGATGGGTAAAGTAAATGTGGCAAAATGTTAGCAGTTAGTGAACCTAAGTGAAGGGTATATGGGAATTCTTTGTAATATTCTTGCAACTTTTCTCCAAGTTTGAAATTATTTCAAAATAAAAAGTAAAAAGCTTTTCTAAGGTTATACAGCTGAAGAGTATGTGTAGCAGGACTGAGATTTGAACCCAGGTCATTTGGTTTCAGAATTCATGTTCTGAATCGTAGGACTATTTTGCTGTATTCACAGCGTTAGATAAATGAGGTGTATCTGTACTGCATTTTGACTATGGGACTATGATTGAACCCTGAACATGGGGCTATGTTAACAGCTCTGCCTCCTGGTTCTTCAAGGATAGGATGATCATATAATGTAAACTGGTTCACTTTTAAGAGTGAGAGGAAATACTTTTAATAATCACTCTGGGATTATTGATGTAAAGCAAGGTGAATGGACATCCTGAAATGATACCTCTTGGCAGAGTTTAGTTTTCACAAATGTGACAGGGCATGATAATTGCTTCATTTTAATTGAATCTTGTTTATCATGGATTGTTATTTACATAATACAGGTGCATTTTTTCTTCTGCCATCAGAACTCAGGCCTTTACCTGGTTCATTTTCATATTCTCTCGATTTTGCTAATTCTTTTACTTCCCTCCATACCACTCAGGAAATACTCTTTGTCGAACTTCATTTCCTCCAAGTCTGAAAAATACCAGCAGGAATTTCCATAACACTTGTCCCATTAAAAAAAAAATATTGGCATTTAAAGCCATAAATCCCAAAATATCTTTATTAACATGATTTCTACAAGGAGAGGAGCTGGTAAATGCATCTGCATTACTAGGCTGGCAGAGAAATATTACTGTCATCAACTTCCTATAGATATTTGGAAATAACCTTACTGTATGGTACTAGAGGCTGTGTTAATGTTTGTTAAAAAGGATTATACCAGTCTAGACTCAAAGCATATGTGTTGTCTCATTGATCTGTTGTATCATACTTATTTGCAGTAACACTGTTCTGGAACTGCATCCAATTAGAGGTTGTCCTTCATTGATAGAGGGTTAGTATTTGTAGTCAAATGGCTAAACTTTCAAAATTATTCTAATAGAATCTATTCTGGATTTTTAAAGATCAAACTACCTCTTTGCTTCCTTATACAGTATGTATTTAACCAAGTATGTATCCACTAGGGTGATAGGGGGTGGGACAGGCAAGGACACTGAAATTTATATCAGATAGCTTTCTTACCAGTTAACTACTATGGTATAAAGTTTGGGGGAAGAATGGATAAAACAAATGTGAACCTAAGTTTTTTTTAAACCACTAAAATGACTTTCCCCTTAAATTATGAGATGTACTTTTATAGTAACAATAGTCTTAATTACATTTTTATTTTTAAAAAATAATGTATATTTTATAGTTCAAAACTGTTTAAATTTCCTATTCTTGGTGGCTGTTTTCTTTAAATTCAGTGTTTTCTTTAAATTCCTATATTTAAAAGGATAGATGTTTTATTTATGTCAAATTTTATGAATGTGGCCCAGCAGGGTGGCTCAATGCCTGTAAATCCTAGCACTTTAGGAGGCTGGATCACTTGAACTCAGGAGCTGGAGACCATCCTGGGTAACAGCCAGACCTTGTCTCTACTAAAAATTTTAAAAATTAGCCAGGTATGGTGGCACATACCTGTATTCCTAGTTACTTGGGAGGCTGAGGCAGGAGGATTACTTGAGTACAAGAGATTGAAGCTACAGTGAGCTATGATCACACCACTGCACTCCAGACTGGATGACAGACGCGGCCAGGTCTCAACAACAACCAAAAAATTCACAAATGAGAATGGCCTCTGAAACCTTTTTTTTTTGTTTTTTTGAGACAGAGTCTCACTGGTGTTGCCCAGTGGAGTACAACAGTGCGATCTCGGCTCACTGCAAACTCTGCTTCATGGGTTGAAGTGATTCCCCTGCCTCAGCCTCCTGAGTAGCTGGGATTACAGGCGCACGCCACCTCACCCAGCTAATTTTTGTATTTTTGTTTGTTTGTTTTTTGAGATGGAGTCTCACTGTCGCCCAGGCTGGAGTGCGGTGGCGCGATCTCGGCTTACTGCAAGCTCCACCTCCCGGGCTCATGCCATTCTCCTGCCTCAGCCTCCTGAGTAGCTGGGACTACAGGCATCCGCCATCACGCCCGGCTAATTTTTTATATTTTTAGTAGAGACGGGGTTTCACCATGTTAGCCAGGATGGTCTCGATCTCCTGATTTCGTGATCCGCCCGCCTCGGCCTCCCAAAGTGCTGGGATTACAGGCGTGAGCCACTGCGCCCGGCCTAATTTTTGTATTTTTAGTAGAGACAGGGTTTTACCACGTTGGCCAGGCTGGTCTCAAACTCCTGACTTCAGGTGATCCGCCCGCCTCAGCCTCCCAAAGTGCTGGGATTACAGGCATGAGCCTCTGCGCTAGGCCGCCAATTTTTACAATTTTTATTTTTATTTTTGAAACGGAGTCTCGCTCGTAGTGGCGTGATCTCAACTCACTGCAAGCTCTGCCTCCCGGGTTCACGCCATTCTCCTGCCTCAGCCTCCGAGTAGCTGGGACTACAGGGACTATAGGTACCCACCACCATGCCCGGCTAATTTTTTATATTTTTAGTAGAGACGGGGTTTCACCGAGTTAGCCAGGATGGTCTCGATCTCCTGAGTTCCTGATCCACCCGCCTCGGCCTCCCAAAGTGCTGGGATTATAGGCGTAGGTGTGAGCTCCCAGGCCCGGCCCTTTTTTTTTTTTTTTTTTTTTGAGGCAAAATCCCGCTCTGTCACCCAGGCTGGAGTGCAGAGGAGTGATCTCGGCTCACTGCAACCTCCACCTCCCAGTTTCAAGCAATTTTCCTGCCTCAGCACCCCATGCAGCTGGGATTACAGGCATGCACCACCACGCCCAGCTAATTTTTGTATTTTTAGTAGAGACGGTTTTTCACCATGTTGATCAGGCTGGTCTTGAACTCCTGGCCTCAAGTGATCCACCCTCTTTGACCTCCCAAAGCGCTGGGATTACAGTGAGCCACCGTGCCTGGCCTAATTTTTGCTTAATTTTTAAAAATCTTTATTTTTGAGGATAACTACAAGTATTAGTTATCTTTAACTAGGATCAACCTTGCATAATCACAATGAGCTATTACAGTAACAAAATAAATACCTATTTGCCTTGAATTACCAATTTTGTGTTTTTTATTTGATATAGGAAATCAACAAGGCCTTTTTTTTTTTTTTTGAGTCTCGCTCTGTCACCCAGGCTGGAGTGCAGTGACGTGATCTTGGCTCACTGCAACCTCCGCCTCCCGAGTTTAAGCAATTCTCCTGCCTCAGCCTCCCGAGTAGCTGGGACTACAGGCGCAGGCCACCATACCTGGCTAATTTTTTTTTGTATTTTAGTAGAGACAGAGTTTCACCGTGTTGCCCAAGCTGGTTGCGAACTCCTGAGCTCAGGCAATCCGCCTGCCTTGGCCTCCCAAAGTGCTGGGATTACAGGAATGAGCCACTGCGCCTGGCCAACAAATACTTTTGACAACACAGTGTGTGCAAAAGACACAATCTCCTGTCCAAAAGAAACCTACATTCTGAGAACACAGAGATACATTAAAATATTGAAATATTAGGCTGGGTGTGGTGGCTTATGCCTGTAATCCTAGCACTTTGGGAGGTAGAGGTGGGAGGATTGCTTGAGGCCCAGGAATTCGACACCAGCCTGGGCAACATAGTGAGACCTAATTTCTACAAAAAAATTTTAAAAATTAGCCAGGAGAGGTAGCTCACACCTATAGTCCTAACTACTCAGGAGCCTGAGGCAAGAGGGTCACTTAAGCCCAGGAGTTTGAGGCTGCAGTGAGCTATGATTAAGCCACAGCACTCTAGCCCGGGCAACAGAGTAAGACCCTGTGTCTTAAAAAAAAAAAAAAAAGTGACAATATTGTTGAATCCCAGATCTTTTTTTTTTTTTTTGAGACGGAGTCTTGCTCTGTCGCCCAGACTGGAGTGCAGTGGCCGGATCTCAGCTCACTGCAAGCTCCGCCTCCCGGGTTTACGCCATTCTCCTGCCTCAGCCTCCCGAGTAGCTGGGACTACAGGCGCCCGCCACCTCGCCCGGCTAGTTTTTTGTATTTTTTTAGTAGAGACGGGGTTTCACCGTGTTAGCCAAGATGGTCTCAATCTCCTGACCTCGTGATCCGCCCGTCTCAGCCTCCCAAAGTGCTGGGATTACAGGCTTGAGCCACCGCGCCCGGCCCAATCCCAGATCTTTATGTCTGGATTATACTCTGCCATTATTCCATTCTTCCATTCTTCTATCCATTTTGTCTTAATAACAATAATTTTTACTAATCCGCCTCGTGGGCCCAAGTGATCCTCCTACCTCAGTCTCCTGAGTAGCTGGGACTACAGGCGTCAGCCACTATGCCCGACTAATTTTTGTAAGGTTTTGTAGAGTCAGAGTTGTCCAGACTGGTCTTGAACTCCTGAGCTTAAGGGATCCACCTACCTCAGCCTCCCAAAGTACTAGGATTATAGGCATGAGCCACTGCGCCCGACCCTACTATCAATTTAAGAAATACTGTGCCAGTTAATTTGAAGACTTACATAAAAATGGACAAACTCCTAGGAAAAGATAACTTATCAAGATGATGTGAGAAAAAATAGAAAACCTGGTTGGGCGTGGTGGCTCATGCCTATAATCCCAGCACTTTGGGAGGCTGAGGCAGGTGGATCACTTGAGTTCAGGAGTTCAAGATCAGCCTACCCAACATGGTGAAACACCCCATCTCTACTAGAAAAAAATACAGGCCGGGGGTGGTGGCTCACACCTGTAAATCCCAGCGCTTTGGGAGGCCGAGATGGGTGGATCACCTGAGGTCAGGGGTTCGAGACCATCCTGGCCAACATGGCGAAACACCATCTCTACTAAAAACACAAAAAAATTAGCCGGGAGTGGCGGTGGATGCCTGTATTCTCAGCTACTCCAGAGGCTGAGGCAGGAGAATCGCTTGAACCTGGGAGGCGGAGGTTGCAGTGGAGCTGAGATCGTGCCACTGCACTCCAGCCTGGGTGACAGAATGAGACTCTGTCTCCCAAAAAAAAAAAAAAAAAAAGAGAAAAGAGAAAACCTTTAACTGTTAAAGAAATGGAAGTTTTACTTTAAACAACTTCTTCCAGAAGAAAGCACCATGACCAAATTATGTATGTATTTATTTATTCCTAACCACTAGGGAATATCCAAATAATTATCCAGTTAAATTTGATCACTTTCAAGATACAGCCGTAGTTTTAAAATCAGTTATAAATTTCACTTTCCATGTTGTTGTCCCCCACATTAAAATGGTGAACTATGGTTTACATTTTTACTTCCTGGCCTATCTGATATGGATCTCTACTAAGAGGACACAATTGTCCTATTTTCTTTTTCATTAGCTCCTGCTCCTTATCTCCTTCCTTGCTTTTTCTCTGATTTTTTTTCTTCATAGTCTGCAAGAGTCAGAAAGAACCTTTCCTTTTTTTTTTTTTTTTTTTTTTTTTTTTTTGAGACAGAGTCTTGCTTTGTAGCCCAGGCTGGAGTGCAGCGGTGCAATCCCAGCTCACTGCAAGCTCCGCCTCCCGGGTTCACGCCATTCTCCTGCCTCAGCCTCCTGAGTAGCTGGGACTACAGGTGCCCACCACCACGCCTGGCTAATTTTTTGTATTTTTAGTACAGACAGGGTTTCACCGAGTTAGCCAGGATGGTCTCAATCTACTGACCTCGTTATCCCCCTGCCTCGGCCTCCCAAAGTGCTGGGATTACAGGCGTGAGCCACTGCGCCCGGCCTAACTTTTCCATTGTTTAGAGATTTGTTTCCCAGTAGATTTCTGTTCATCTTTCTATCCACTTATCAGGAATTTTATGAAGATTTGATGTGTGACAGAAGTGCTGCTTAGCACGACAAGATTTGAAAGATAGTACCTTCCCTCAACGAGCTCACAGTCTTCCTGTTCCAACTGTAATATGGGATGGATTCTATAATAAAGTAATAATAGAGTGCTCTTGGAATAGATGAAAGCTTGATTAATTTTTTCTGGGGAATGGGGTCAGGATAGTTTCATGGAAGCAATTACACTTGAACTGGGCCGGGAAGCATTAATCACATTTTAAGAAGCAGGAAAAAAACAAAAAGGTAAGTAACCCAGGAAGTGGGAAATGCCTTGAGTGAAATCACAGAGACATTGGAGTGCAGGGCTTCTGTGGTAAGCAGTGAGTGACTGGAGGCTAGAGCATTGGAAAGGTGTGGCCAGAAATGAGGCTAAACAAGTATGTTCGTGTCAGATAGTGAAGGGCCTTAAATAACACATACTCTCTCTGATCATTCCTAGTCTGATTTTTCTCAGTCTCGGCCTTTCTCACATCCCACCTCAGTCTCCTGAGTAGCTGGGACTACAGGCGTCAGCCACTATGCCTGACTAATTTTTGTAAGTTTTTGTAGAGGCAGAGTTTTATCATGTTCTCAGATAAAAATTTTCAGGTTTCCTGCTATGTCATGTGTTGATACATGCCAGAGGTTTGGTCATATAGTTTTACCTTAGTGCTGAAAGAGACCAGACTTCATCTGGTTAATTATTAGGAGGTAGCTGCTGGCACATACTCTAGCCATTCCAGGCTTTCATAGAGAGAGCTTGATCTCAGTGTTTTGGAAAAACAAAAAGTAGCTCCTTCCTATGAAAAGGGTTGGGGATGCTCAGCCTCATCAGTAATTGGAGGAATGCAAATTAAAACTGCAGTGATTTATTGGTTTTATGTTCATCAGATTGGTAAAAATTAAAGTCTGACAAAAAATATTGGGAAGGATGTGAACTAACTAGAACTCTGCAAGCAGAAGTGTAAATGAGCACAACCATTTTGGAAGTACAATTTGGTATTGTCTCATAATTAAAGATGTATATGTCCTGTGACCCAGAAATCCCACTCCGGGGTATCTACCCTAAAGAACTCTTACATATGTGGACCAGGAGACATGCACAAAAACATCCATATAAACACCATTGACAATAGCAAAACAAACAAACAAAAAATTCAAGTGGGAGAAAAAATCCCAGTGTCGATCAACTTGAGATTGGATAAGTAAATCATGATATGTTCCTATAATAGAATACTATATAACAGTGAAAGTGAGTAAATTGCAGCTATAGCAACATAAATTAATCTCAAGAACAAATTTTAGAGTAGAAAATGTTGCAGAAGGGTATATATGTTAATATTAGAAATAAAAAAATCATATCAAGACCAGCCTAGGCAACATAGTGAGACACTGTCTCTACAAAAAAATTTTAAAAGTGACTGGGCACAGTAGCTTATGCCTGTAATCCCAGCATTTTGGGAGGCCAAAGCAGGAGGATTCCTTGAGCCCAGAAGTTCAAGACCACCCTGGACAATATAAGAAGACCCTGTCTCTACAAAAAATTTAAAAATTATCTGGGCATTGGTGGTGCATGCCTATGACTCCAGCTACTTGGGAGGATCACTTGAGCCCAGGAGTTTGAGGCTGCAGTGATCTGTAATTATACCACTGCACTCTACCCTGAACAACAGGACGACAGTCTCAAAAAAAAGAAAAAAGAAAATTAGTTGGGTGTGGTGGCACATGCTTATGGTCCCAGCTACTCAGGAGGCCAAAGCAGGAGGATTGCCTGAGCCCAGGAGTTACAAGTTACAAAGAACTGTGATCATGCACTGCACTCCAGTCTGGGCAACAGAGTGAGAGCCTGTATCTTTAAAATGAAAGAAAAGAAAAGAAAATTTTAGAGTCATATGAAGTTCTAGAATGTGAGACTAAACAATATAACATTTAGAGATAGAAATGTGATAAAACTATAAAGAAAAGGAAATGGTAAACACACACATTTAAGATATTTCAGGATAAGGAAAGGTGGTGGCTTTGGGAGAGTATGCAGGGGGCTTTAAGGCTGATAGTAATATTCTCTCTTTTTTTTTTTTTTTCCGAGACGGAGCCTTGCCTGTTGCCCAGGCTGGAGTGCAGTGGCATGATCCTGGCTCACTGCATCCTCCACCTCTCAGGTTCAAGCATCCTCCTGCCTCAGCCCCCCAGTAGCTGGGATTACAGGCATGCGCCACCATGCCCGGCTAGTTTTTGTATTTTTAGTAGAGACGGGGTTTCGCCATGTTGGCCAGGCTGGTCTCGAACTCCTGACCTCAGGTGATCCTCCTACCTTGGCCTCCCAAAGTGCTGGGATTACAGGCATGAGCCACCGCGCCTGGCCCTTTTTTTTTTTTTTTTTTTTTGAGACAGAGTCTCACTCTGTCACCCAGGCTGGAGTGCAGTGGCGCAATCTCCACTCACTGCAACCTCTGCCTCCTGGGTTCAAGCAATTCTCTTGCCTCAGCCTCCTGAGTAGCTGGGATTACAGGCACCCACCACCACACCTGGCTAATTTTTATAATTTTAGCGAAGATGGGGTTTCGCCATTTTGGCCAGGCTGGTCTCGAACTCCTGACCTCAGGTGATCCATCTACCTCAGCCTCCCAAAGTGCTGGGATTACAGGTGTGAGCCACTGCTCCCAGCAATATTCTTCTTAAACTGGGTGATAGATAAACTGGCATTTGTTATATCATGATTCTTTCATATATATATATATATATATATATATATATATATATATATATATATGTATTTTTTTTTTTTTTTTGAGACGGAGTCTCGCTCTGTCGCCTGGGCTGGAGTGCAGTGGCGAGATCTTGGCTCACTGCAAGCTCTGCCTCCCGGGTTCCCGCCATTCTCCTGCCTCAGCCTCCCGAGTAGCTGGGACTACAGGCACCCGCCACCTCGCCTGGCTAATGTTTTTGTATTTTTTTTAGTAGAGATGGGGTTTCACCATGTTAGCCAGGATGGTCTCGATCTCCTGACCTCGTGATCCACCCGTCTCAGCCTCCCAAAGTGCTGGAATTACAGGCTTGAGCCCCCGCGCCCGGCCTCTTTCATATATTTTTAATTTTTTTAATTTTTATTTTTATTTTAATTTTTTGAGATGGAATCCCACTCTGTCACTCAGGCTGGAGTGCAGTGGTGTGATCTCAGCTCACTGCAAACTGCCTCCTGGGTTCAAGCAGTTCTGCCTCAGCCTGCCAAGTAGCTGAGACTACAGTTGTGTGATACCATGCCTGAGTAATTTTTTGTATTTTTAGTAGAGATGAGGTTTCACCATGTTGGCCAGGCTGGTCTCAAACTCCTGACCTCAGGTGATCTACCCACCTCGGCCTCCCAAAGTGCTGGGATTACAGGCATGAGCCACTGCGTCCAGCCTATTTATTTATTTATTTATTTATTGACAGTCTCACTCTGTCACCAGGTTGGAGTGCAGTGGCACGATCTTGGCTCACTGCAACCTCTACCTCCCTGGTTCAAGCGATTCTCTTGCCTCAGCTTCCCTAGTAGCTAGGACTATAGGCACGTGCCACCACGCCCAGCTAATTTTTGTATTTTTAGTAGAGACGGGGTTTCACCATGTTGGCCAGGATGGTCTCCATCTCTTGAACTCGTGATCCACCCGCCTTGGCCTCCACTGCGCCCGGCCTGCATCCAGCCTATTTTTTAAAAAAACTATATCTCTAAATAATGTTAAAGCATTAAGAAAAGATTGGTGGGCCAGGTGCGGTGGCTCACGCTTGTAATCCCAGCACTTTGGGAGGCTGAAGCGGGCAGATCACGAGGTCAGGAGATCGAGACCATCCTGGCTAATACAGTGAAACCCCGTCTCTACTAAAAATACAAAATATTAGCCAGGCATGGTGGTGGGCGTCTGTAGTCCCAGCTACTGGGAGGCTGAGGCAGGAGAATGGCGTGAACCCGGGAGGCGGAGCTTGCAGTAAGCCGAGATCACACCACCGCGCTCCAGCCTGGGCGACAGCGAGACTCCATCTCAAAAAAAAAGAAAAAGAAAAGATTGGTGACACTTGATCTAGCCTAGTGTTCTCCCTAGTTCTTCTTTTGCAAATAAACACATTTTTCAGAAAGTAAAAACTGAGGCTCAGAGATTAAATACAATGGTCCCCCCTCATCCAGTTTCAATTACCTGTGTTCCACTCTGGTTCAAAAGCAGGTGAATACAGTGCAGTAAGATGTTTTGAGAGACCACATTCACTTAACTTTTACTACAATATGTTACTATAATTGTTCTGTTACTGTTCTTAATCTCTTATTGTGCCTGATTTATAAATTAAGCTTTATCATAAGTATGTATGTATAGGAAAAAAATACAGAGTTCAGTACTATCTGTGGTTTTAGGCATCATCTGAGGGTATTGGAACTATGCTCTGATGATAAGGGGTGACTACTGTAATTTAATTGTTCAAGGAAGAAAGTGTACCTGGTCTTTCAAACCCAGTATTGCACACTTTCTATCATCCTGTTTTGCAACTCTCACGTTCTGTAGATTCTGCCAATTAGAAGTGCTTCTACTTGGACTTTTTTTTTTTTTTTTTTTTTGAGACAGAGTCTCGCTGTATAGCCCAGGCTGGAGTGCAGTGGCGCGATCTCGACCTCGGCTCACTGCAAGCTCTGCCTCCCCGGTTCAGGCCATTCTCCTGCCTCAGCCTCCTGAGTAGCTGGGACTACAGGCACCCGCCACCGCGCCCGGCTAATTTTTTTTTTGTATTTTTAGTAGAGACAGGGTTTCACTTCTACTTGGACTTCTACCTCAGTCTTTCACTCCCTCATGTAGTACATTCTCCATACTGCTGCCAGAGAGTACTTTCTAAATGCAAATCTGATCATGTCACTCTCTGGCCTCAATCTTAAATAGCTCCCTATAGCTTTCAGCACACTCTATAAGTGCTGTAGCCCGGCATACAAGGCTCTCTGTGCCTCTGCTTCTGTGTGCCTTATTAGCCTCATCACTCATGACTTCCTGCACTTCAGCCACATAAGCCATTTGCTGTTCCTGGAACACGGTTTTTGCCTCTGCATATGCTACTCCCTCCACCTGGAAGTTCTT